>NC_134523.1:10304581-10618469 GCF_027942865.1 Odontesthes bonariensis
GAAACTGTGAGTACCGAAGTGACCTCAGAGTTATGGAAATGGACCTGCTGAGGAAGACAACACAGGCGCTGATGTCATGGGAATCTGCCATATGAGTTCAGGAACAAAGAACTCAAATACCATTAAGTGAAGCCCATGAGCTCTCTTTAAGTTTTCCCCACCATCTTTTCTGCACGATTATCATGCACACGGTAAAAGTCAGAACCCATCACGTTATAGAGCTTTAAGACTATATAGAAACCTCAAAATCCTGATTATATAATACTTTTTTTACCCCTAAGATTGTCTTTGACATAACAGATGATCAATCGGTCATCGGGTGCGAGGACAGAGGCATGATTGATTCATCCTCAGCTCAGAAGAAAATCTATACATCGTCCTTATTTCTAACGCTGCGACTCTGTGGACATCAGGGCTGCTGTCAGGACACGAGCCAGGTCTGCTGTACTGGAACATTTACTGTACATCTTAATCAGTGTTGAAATAAAGCGTCTCCATGAAGCTGTAGACTGATACTGTAAGACGTCGATCAATTAACAACCATTTTTCATGTCTTTCCTTGTAGCACTGATGGAATCATAGTTAGCACAGTGTGTTGTTGCTTAGAGGGAGACTAATCCTCATGAAATCAAAACCAATGTTTAAATATTCTTGTACATTGTGTCTTGAACCCTAGGCCACCTATGCATCAGTATCTGTTGTGCAGGTATTATACGGTTTGTCATTCTCTGGAAAACAATAAAAATGTGGATGACTCATCCTGCACTCGGGGGCGTATGCTAAGTGCTTCTTTTTTTTCCCCTCGAATGTTGTATTTCTGCACAGCTGATGCAGCATTGCATCAGGCCAAAGTAGACTGAGCCCTTTTTTTTTCTTATCATTTTTGACAGAGCACTACTTTCCTCTGCTAATCTGAGAAGAGCTTCACGGCCCCGCTGCAAATGGCCACACTTCAAACACTTTTTTACGACGCTACGACGATCAGCTCATCTCACCGACGCCGAGGTCATGCAATGTCACATCTCAGCCGTTGCCAGAGATGTACAACTCCAAGGCCACCGTGTCTAGAAAGGTGTCTGGTAAATAAAAGGAGTCTCTGGGACGTGTCGGGCCGTGGAACTGAAAGTATGGTCTGACGCCCCAGTGTTAGGTAGTCCAGAAACATTGCAGCCCACTGAAGGGTTATTTCCTTTAGATTTGTCACATCGTTTTCACTGCTGACCTACTTCCTCAGGAGACTAGTGACATTTGAGGCTACCCCATTTCAATGTGAGAAATGAACAGAAGTTTCTCAATCCCCCCCACTCTATTGTGAAAATACTGTGCCCATTTTACAAAAGCAACACGTCATTCAAACACTTCAGATGCTAAATATGCTTTTTTTTTTTTTTTTTTAGAACAACTAAGAAAACAAACTTTTCTTCTGAGCAGCAAACTTTCACGAGATCAAACGACACATATCTCTAAGCTTGTTGCACCCGGACAGGCAAAACGCTGCGTATTTGGTGAAGACAGCCTTCGGCACCTTCGCAACACACTGAAACAAAAGCCTGTCGCAGGCTGTTACAAAGACATAACACGGGATTTGTCATCCCTTGACAGAGGTTTGCAAAAAGGAAAAAAGGTTGGAAACCATCGTCTTAGCAAATGAGAAATCTGATATTTTTTTGGATGATACCAATAAAACCTTGATGCATTTAAACATGCATTTACACGCTCACTTCAGAGACCGGATGTCTCTACCAGTTCACATAATTAGCCCAGCCTGTAATGCTTTATCTAATTAGAGCAGATGATCTTCGTTGGCATGAATGCCCGCGTGTGCTTGTGTGAATGAGAGGAAACGCACTGAGAAACTTACTGCAGCCTGTTGTCTCTTGAGATTGTCTCTATAGTCCTCCAGTTCTTGCAGGTTCAGCTCAGGCGGGAGTTTCTATAATCACACAAATCAGATATAAGCATTCAACCGTAATGATTGTTTAAACTGCATCCTCCAACGCAGCAGCTAATAGCAGCCAACCCTTTTGTATCAGGGCATTTCAAAGAGCTCAAGCTCGTTTCATTGGTGTGACTGAAGACAGCTGTCGCTCATCCTCAAATTAAAAAAAAAAAAAAAGAGCAAAGAAAATAATAAATTTGCTCAGTCGATACACTTTGCCAGATGATGAGCCAGATTACTCAGGGAAGGTAGAGGATGTCATTTAGTAAACAGCAAACAAACTCTGCTAGGGAAAGAAGATATTACAAATCCATGGCCCAAAGGATGATAGGTAATTACTTTCCTCTTGACTGAGAGTCTCATTTCAGATGGTGTAGCAATACCAAGATAAATCTAATGAGATTTCACACCTTTCTTCTGTTGAGCGGATGCAATCCATCAATCTGGACCTCAATGATATGCATGCGGCTCAGCAGAAGTGTAAGAGACAGCAGCTCAGGTGAAAAAGAGCTTTATTCCTGCCATTCAGATGGGGCTCGGTGCACAATAAACCATATTTATTCACATTAGAAACGCAATTCTGTTGTTATCAAGGTTATTGAAATGTGGTGGGTTCGATGGAATCGGGGGGGGGGGGGGGGGGGGGGGGGGGGACTGAAATCTCTTGTCATCATTTTAAAGTGAGCTGCAATCGTTCACTCGATAAAAGAAGCTCTGGCGTTCATGCAGAGTGTCTGACCTCCAGTTCGTGGTGCACCATGTCGAAGGAGTCACTTGAGAAGTAGACCTCCTCGATGCTGTCAATGATCTCCTGCTCAGCCTGGGGGTCGATGGGCTGCTGCCTCAGCTCCCGCAACTCCTCCTGCAAAACAGGATGGGGACGGACAGAAAGATAGAGGGATACGGTGTTCATAGGAACGCTCTTTACATTAAAGTTTGCAAGTTCCTTTTATGAAAACAAGGAAAAAGAAACCATCAAGTTAGATGTTGAACAGGAGAGCAAGTTGCCACAGAGAAAAACACAGGAAGGAGAGGCAGCTTTAGTGAAACGAAAAGTTTGGGGATAAAGGTGAAGGTGAAGAACGAGGTAAGAAGGCACCAGAATAAATACAAAGTCAAGATAACAAGGGACAAGGAGAGGGTGTGAGAAGAGGGAAGAAGGGGGATGATAATCAAGGGCTTTGGAAAAGGATTGCAGCTTGTTTCATTGGACAGCTGTCAAAAGGGATGGAAAGCAGCCATGAGAGCAGAGACTGGAACACATGAATTACTCAACAAAAAAAAAAAAAAAAAAGAGGACTAAGATTGCCCCTCTGAGAATCTCTAAGAAACATCAGAGCCCTATTGATTAACATGCTGAGCATCCAGCAAGGCTTATTGCTGCCGCTTGTCTTTCAGACGAAGAACTTTTAAGCCTCCGTCCTCTCCTGAGCGCCCCGAAGAGCCGAGCTATAGTCATATGTCAGGAGAAAAGTGTTAGAGGGGCTTTTGTTTTGCATTTACAAGTTAAAGCTGAGTTCTGAAAAGGCGGGACGACTACTTGCTCATCAACTGAAGTCTAAATCAGCTTTACAGTTTATTTCTGGGATAGAAAATGACATGGGACAATATACTACAGATCCTAGGAAAATATATGATACTTTTAAAAAATATTATTCTAATTTGTATAAGTCAGAGTCACTGAAGGATCCATCACTCTTTCGCAAGTTCTTTGATAATATAGAAGTCCCAAATCTCTCTAGAAGTCAGAAAGATCATTTAGATCAGGAGTTAGAACTTGGGGAGATTCTTTCAGCAATTTCAGCTATGCAAAATGGCAAGGCCCCAGGGCCTGACGGTTTCCCTATAGACTTTTATAAAAAATTCTCTGCCCAGTTGGCCCCCTTATTGTTAGGTATGTTTAATGAATACCTGGTGCAGGGTAGACTGCCAGAATCTCTGAACGAAGCGACAATCACCCTTCTTTTAAAACCAGGTAGAGATGCTGCAAAATGTGGTTCATATAGACCTGTGTCACTGTTAAACTCAGATTTTAAAATACTCTCAAAATTGTTAGCGATGAGACTGGAAACATCATTGCCCTGTTTGATCTCTGAAGACCAGACAGGATTTATTAGAGGTAGGTTTTTATATTTCAAACGTCAGACGTCTACTAAATGTCTTGTATAGTCCTTCATCAGACACGGTTCCAGAAGTAGTGGTATCATTAGACGCGGAAAAAGCGTTTGGCCGCGTGGAAATGGATTATCTTTTCTTTGTTTTGAAACAATTTGATTTTGGGGTAACGTTTAGGAAATGGATTCATGTTCTTTATTATGCTCCTAAAGCATCTGTAATGACAAATCAGCTACGTTCACAGAATTTTACCTTATCTAGAGGCACAAGGCAGGGTTGCCCACTGAGTTCACTTTTATTTACATTAGCAATTGAGCCTCCATCTCTTTTACTTAAATCAACACACTCAATACACGGTATACGCAGAGGGGGATTGGAAAACAAACTATCCCTATATGCAGATGACATGTTACTGTATCTATCTGATCCAGTAACAAATATGGCTAAGATTGTCTCAGTGCTCCATTCTTTTGGGCAAATTTCAGGCTATAAACTCAATTTATCCAAAAGCGAATGCTTCCCAATAAATAAACCAGCCATGGCGATCCCAGACCAATCTTTACCATTTAAGATATCAAAAAATGGTTTTAAATACTTGGGCATTAATATCACACCGGCGTTTCAAGATATTTTTAATAAAAACATTGCCCCACTAGTATTAAAAGTTAAATATGACCTACAAAGATGGGATGTCTTGCAGCTGACCCTTGCTGGCAGAGTAAACTGTATCAAAATGAACACTTTGCCAAGGTTTTCATTTGTGTTTCAATGTCTCCCTATTTTCCTTTCCAAATCTTTTTTCAGTCAGATAGATAAATTAGTGTCACAATTTATATGGAACAAGCAGAATCCTAGAATTTCTAAAGACTTTCTTCAAAGACAAAGACTGGAAGGTGGTTTAGCCCTCCCCAACTTCAGAAGTTACTATTGGTCAGCGAATATGCATAAAATCACATATTGGATGCAATCCCCAGATACTAACTGGTGTGAACTGGAAAACAGATCATGTGTATCAACCTCTTTACCAGCACTGGTCTCCTCTAATATACCTGCTAAAATTAAGCAGTATACATCTAATCCTGTGGTCATCTCTACCTTAAAAATATGGAATCAATTTAGAAGGCCTGTTAACATCAAACAAACTCTTCTATTACAGAACCCAATTTGTAATAACCATAACTTTCTACCAGCAAAAGTGGATTAGATGTTTGCAGTATGGCATAGGAAAGGTCTACGAACCTTCAGTGACTTCTATGTAAATGAGACATTTTCAAGCTTCAATGACTTATGTTCAAAGTACGATCTTCCACAGACTGATTTATTTCGTTATTTCCAAGTTCGCAATTTTGCTAAGACAGAGTGCCCACAATTTTCTGTACTTCCTGAGAAATCACTGTTAGACTCTCTGTTGGAAATCCCTTTTGGGATGAGAGGATGTACAGCACGGTTATACTCTATCATTATGTCAGCAAACAAGGTCAAGGTGGAAATTGTTAAAAGTCGCAGGGAAAAAGAGATTGGAATGGATATTTCAGAAGAGGTGTGGGCAGAGGCCTTAAAAGGAGTTAATAGCAGCACATACTGGGATTAATCCAATTTAAGGTAGTGCATCGTCTCCACTGGAGCAGAGCCAAGATGTCCTCTTTCTACCCACATATGGACTGTAGATGTGTTAGATGTCATGCAGATGTAGCTGACCTGACACATATGTTCTGGTCCTGTCACACACTTACACAACATTGGTCAACGGTCTTCAATGTATTGTCTGAGGTTCTGGAGGTGAGAATGGAACCCTGTGTACTAGTGGCTATATTTGGAGTACCAGATGAAGTTACTACTTGGACTAAAAAACAATGCAACATTATATCTTTTGTTACCCTACCGGCACGCAGACAAATTCTATTGAATTGGAAATCAAACACTCCACCGACTGCAGCGCGGTGGCTGCAAGATGTGATGATGTTCTTACACTTGGCGAAAATAAAATTCACCATACGAGGCACTGACAAGTTTCTGTCAGTACGGGGACCTTTAATCTCATATTTCGATGGACTTGATACATTACCAAAGTAACTTGCCTTAATCAATAACTGTATTTGGTAGTTTTGGTACAGCTACACTTCTAATATACTGGAATAGCCAACTACACACAACCTAGGCTATAGCCAGACATGGCTTCAGGTTCTATCTTAGTTTTGTTTTTATATCACAATTACTTGTGATTTAACAATGTGATTTCTATTGTCTTTTTTTTTCCTTATTTCATAACATTTGTAATTATTTTACTATTCAGGTCCAGTCATGGTGTGCTGCGGGTCGGGGGAGGTGTTATCTGTTGTGTGCTTAAAAAAAGTTTTCCATTCAATACTGGAGCGAATCCGTTCATTTGAAAAGATCCGTTGGCTGGTTTAACTAGGCTGAATGGTGTCTCGGGGGGGGGGCAGCACTGGTTACGGGGCAGGTGGCTGTAATTCGACAGAATAACTAGTTGACCAAGCAGGAAACAAGCCTTGAGGAGGTGAAAAAAAAATTAAAAAAATAGAGTGAATACTAACAAGAGGAAAACCGAGAGAGAGCTCTCCTTCAGGAATGACTTTTATCTCCGGGAATATGTGAGATGTTGCGTCACATTAAGGCAGACGTCAGTCAGTCATGCAAGTTCATCGTTTGTCGGCTTAGACCAGAAACAGCAGTGAGTCACATCATTCTAGTCTTCGGTCAGACATGATTCGCTAAGTTGTTTCTTAGAAACAGGCAAAAACTATCACAAGCAAGCAAGCTTTTTTTTCTGATCTTTACCATTTCCATTCGCCTTTTCCTGCTCAACATCTCTGATATGCAAATGAAATAACGGCAAAAGGCAACCCGGCTTTATACATTTCATTTGAGCTTGGTGAATTTACTTAAACGTGGGGAAAAACTTTTCGCGGCACTCGAGTCTTCCATCTTTCCACCCATGTTGCCAGGATGCCTATCAATGCTGAATACTGCGCGCCTGCTGTATAAGATGACATCATAATACCACATGACATGTCAAGCAGTTACAGGAAGCCTTTTTTTCATGTTAACGCAGAGTCTTATAATACATGTCACGATCCATTGAGGGATTCACTAGCACCTTAAAGTGTGATGGCTCAACAAAACGGGTTTAGGAAGGAGGAAAGGTTGATCCCTTAATAACAACACGGAATAATGAGATAACTGGAACATTTAGACCTGGATGTGCATTTACACTTCATAAAATAACACCTTCATAAGCCGGTGATCGAGAAAATCTTGTTACACAGCTGCATAACGACCAGCTTACTTCAACCAGCAGTAAGCAACCATCAAGGTGAGTGTGTCCAGATGAGGGATTATTTCAAAATGAGGCAATGCTTCGGTGAGTAGATTTACGGTTTGCTGTAAAATAGAACAGCATCTAATTTAATCACACTCATAGAGTCCCTTTAATACTATCCATGTCACATTCAAACAGTGCAAATGGGAAGATTAAAATTAAGCATTAAAACGTGTTGAATGCATGCAGGCCTTAAGGCAAGCATGCGGGATGCCACGTTTGAATCAGGTAAAGGAGTGAACCGGAGCATCGTTTTGGGGGGGGGGGGGGGGCCGCTCGAGATTGGAAGGGAGGGTTAGCAGAGAGGCAGGAGATCATGCTTTCCTATCAAAAGGGTGGGTGGGAAAATCAGCTCAAATGAGAGGGAAAGTGAGAAAGGGAGGGGGGGCTGGAGTGGATGAGTCACCGGCAGCGAAACGTTCAGCAGGAAGAAGCCGACAGGGGAGTGAGCGAAACAATGGTGCGCCTCGTCTGAAGCCACTGCTGTTTAGTTGGGGGGTGCATCTCTGGCATTTAATGGCCTTCCCTTTAACCAACTTGCGAAATTTCAAACATCTTTGAGTGAATTACTAATTGAGAGGCAGACTTGGGTTAAAAATCCCCCCTCTTGCTCTTGTGCGGGCCGGTAACTAAACAAACACCTCTGTCTCCCTCGTGGAAAGCCCAAACCACGAGCCGCTGCGAGTCTTTGATCCAATTTCACTTTGAAGGATGGGGGACAAACAAGCCATCCATCATCCTTTGCAAATTAATGAATTTGTCATCTGATTGTGGAAATAGGATATCCATTTGCATCCAAAGTGCAGGACGTTTAACAAGCTTTATAAAGGAATCAAAGTGGATTTTTTTGTGCTTGGTGCTGATTGTATGCGCGGGGGGGGGGGGTAAAGCACCGGACACAACAACACAGGCTCCTATTGTAACAAAAGAGTGTGAAAATAATAGGAGGTTCATTCGAAATCCTGTGAGATGAACAGAAAGACAAGAGGGGACATTCATCTCCTCTATGGAATCATTCGTTAGATGGACAAATTAAAAACCATCCCACTGTAATCAGTGTTGAATATGTATGCAAGTGTAACTGGGTTTATATCCCCGTCTGCTATTGAGAAGGGGTTTAACACGGTTGTCTTTTGGGATATCAGGATACAATCACAGCCAACAGCCCAATCCAGGCTTCAACGCTGCTGACAGCTGCTGAGTTAACGGATGATATTGAATTTTTGCTTGGAAGTACGTGATTATTCTACTTTTCACCCAGCACTGTCTCTCACTGATTGAAAAACGTGCATTTTGTGATGTTATGCTGTCGTGCTGCTGTATGAGTCAGTGCATAGTTTGGCTCTTGAATGTATAATTAGCCATTTGCTAATCTTTGTAAGAAAATAAAAATAATAATAAATTACTGGGTTCTGCCGAAGTGAGCCGTGAGCTGCCTCTCATTATTCAATAAGTAAACTAAAAATTACCTTCCACACATTTCTATCCCTAATCCCTGTGCTTAGAAAGCACATACTGGTAGTCAGCTCATCATGTTAGTTTTATCATTTCAGATAATACTCAAGTATTAAGCAGGCAATGCGCTCAATTTTTGGAAATGAATGTTTCCCTTCTCAGCGTCGAAATGTGTTTGAACGAAAGTGCCATAAGTGTATTGAGGCTGACCCCTGCTGGTGGGAAATGGTTACTGTAAGGTCCTGCAGTAAAAGCAGCCTTTAAGGGAAAAAAAGCTCCTGTTGCCAACAATCTTCTTAATAGCACAATAAAACCTGACCAGCTTTCCTCAGTCACATAGACATCAGGTCATTTTAGATGAGCCAGTAAGATAGATGAATAAATAAAACTTTATTTACATAGCACCTTTCAAACAAATCAACATCACACACGGTGCTTTAAAAAAAAAAAAAGGGTGAATTTTGGGATGACCATAAGCGGTTAAATAAACCATCAGGATTCAAATCAGCTCAAGGGAATGATAAGAAAAATAGAGACAAATCTAATATGGTACAAACAATACCATGGTTAAAAATACATCACGACGACAACTAGAATAAAGTACAATAACATTAAAATACAAATAGATAACTTTCTATAAGCTATAAATGCCAAATGTACTCCAAATAAGCTTACCTGAACAGTAATTAGCCTTTTCACAAATATCTAATAAATCTACTCTGGCTTCCTCTGCACATAAAACATGCTGAAACAACACATGCACTGCAGCCCTGAAATGTTTGAGACATTTTCTGAAGAGGCTGCACGTGAGAATGCAAATATCTGCAACATTTGTTCGGGGCGTAATGCAGTTTACCCAGCCAGCTAACTAGTAATAACTCTGAGAAAATAGTTAGATCATGTATTAATACAGCTGGCAATCCTGAAGGCCAATGGCTCATCTGTGAAAGCTCTAGCTCGGCCTAAAGCTCTTTAGGCGCCAAAGGAAGCATCTTATCCTCTATCTGACAGCAAGTTTAACTTAAGTGTCGCGTCAGTTTTACGAGTCTTGATATCGAACTGGATCTCCGACAGGTGCCTTTGGAAATAGTTGTTTTCAAATGAGCTTTCTAATGCCCTGACGAGGTCCTAGTTTCTTCGTAAAACCAACATTCAGTAGTTCATTGGGGTCATGAGAACATTAGTGAACACACAAGTGAACAGAGGTGAGTCACAGACAGAATACAATAAGCAAAGAAAACACCAAAGCTGTCAAAGAGAGCTTGAAGTCATTTGAAGGGAATGAAATTTTTCTTTAAAAAAAAAAAAAAAAGACCACCACGCTTGAGTTTACATCCAATTAGCATCTTAGGTACACAACAGGTTTATAGGATAAGAAATGCTACTCAAATTAAATAATTTATGCAAAACTGATTGAACAGAATTTGAACTACATGCCCGTTTCTGCTCTAATTTTAAACAGAACCCATTGAAGCTTGTGTTAATAATGCTATTCATTTGCTTTGCCACTCAGTTGTTATTCTAATTAGAATGCATTTCATTTCTGTCTTTGTTCATTTGTTATTCCCGTATTCATTTCCGTGTCATTCTTTACCGGAGCCTTTGGGAAGGGGGCAATCATTTGAGAACAATGGCCTAAATGCAGCTCCTAATGCAGCCTACATTCCGTTCAAATTGCATAAATAATAGCTACATCTAAGAGCAAACCAATCCTCCTGCTATAAAGTAGGAGTGCTACTTTCAATATTCAATACTGCTCATGCGCTGTCAGCCAGATGACTGTTAACCTTTATCGTCCCCCAAACAAGACAAACAGGAAGATCTACGGGCAAACTGTTTTGGTCCATGTCCTGCAGCTCAAACTTACAATGGAGTTTATTAGTGTCGCTTTGCAATGAAATGTTGAAAGATTAAATGTTCACTTTGTAAAACCTTTTTATCATTATTATTTTCTTCTAATAAAGAGCAAAACAACAACAACAACAACAACAAAAGCTTGTCCCTGCTTATTACTCAGAGTGTATCACAAACTAAGTCCAAATAGAGACAGAGAGCGTATTTATCAATCATCATCCACATCGGTTCTCCGTCTCACAGTTAGCCAGATGTTGCTGTCAACTGCTGGGGGATGATAAATGATTTGAGTTAGGGCTAAAACGGTTTGGAACACATGAATGGCTCCAATCACAAAGTATCAGCACCGTATCAATACGTAAAATGAAGCAACCTCAGCCTCACTATCCTGCACACAGAAGCCTGTTAAGTCACGCAGTCTTCCCTCTGTGACAGCGGTAATGGATTATTCACCTATAAACAGGAAGGACTGCGGCGTATTAAAGCCTGGCCCGTGTGGGCGTCATTTCATTTTCCTGTAAGCCGAGACGTCAAGCAGCAAAGTAAATGAAGTCAAAGGATTATATCATCAAATAATCAGCCTCTCTGTTTTGGCTGAACACACAATCGGAAGTTGTTTGCAGTGCACACAAAGAGTGAATTCATAGGTGATCTAGAGCGGCAAGCTGAAGACACACAACCCTCACACTCGCGCCGACTGTCGGCCATTATATTATTTTCTGTCTTATTGTTCTACGCCGCTTCGTGCCACCGAAAGCCAGACACAGCGGGTGTGATAACATCTACAGGCGTCCATGGGAGCAGCATTAAAAAAGGATAATATTTCAGGCTCAAAAACCAAAGTAGTGTGTGATTACCGTCTACCCAGTGAGACCATGTCACCCGACACCAATCCCAAAGCAAGGAGAGACATGCAGTCAATAAAAATAAACCAATCATCCCCCAGAAAAACTCACACCTGCTTTCATTTCAGCCCCTGTTACACCTGAACCGTGTCATTGTGGGCATCAGATCCAACAGCTTCATAATATCTACTAAAACGTAACACCAATAGGATGAAATTGCCTCTACTTGATTGGTTACTAATACAACGACTTCTGGCTTAATAATAACCATCTTATCTTAGCTTTTTAAACCCCGAATCTTTCTTTCATTTATTGGCAAACTGGGTTTGTGTTTTTTTATTTATTTATTTTTTTTCACTCGGCTTCTGTTATTATCCTCTGTGGTCATTTTCAACCCGTGCTACAGAGACTTAGAGGGCACATTAGGATAAAACAAAGGAAACTCAGCTCGGGCAAAACTAGGGGTCACACTCAAAACAACGGCAAACCCGAAAAGCTAAAAGTTTGGTAAGGGGAGAAATGAAACGTCTTGTTCGATTGCCCAGACTGATTTCACCCGGCGCTCCGAAATAAATAGAGTCGGCCGCCTTCCAAATTGTACTCGGCTTCATTATTAAGAAGGTCATCAGCAAAAGGCAAAGTCAGAGCAAAGCCGTGAGCGAAAAGTGCACTGAAGTGTCGACAAGTAAGTGATTGTGCATTATAAAAAGCCACTGCGCAGTTTTGCTCTGTCAGCGCATGACAAATTGAATTTGTACAAGCTGATAATGACAAATGCTTCCTGTGACGAAGCACGACTGGGAATATTTTTAAAGTCTGCCGTGCCAAAATGTTGAAATGCTTTCGCAGCAGACTATATTTCACTTTATTATATTAATAGGAGGCATCAGTCTTTTTTACTACCGTCTAGAAAACACTGTGGGTGTGTTTGACTCATCCCATTCATAGATGACGGAACACAAGAGGAGAAATTAATTGGGGTGAGGGGATATGATGATAAAGCTGATCTCAAACCTCAAACCACTAGACACTTTGGCAATGCCCCATTCTTTTCATTTCATCAAACTGTCTTTATTAAGATGAATAGATGTGATTCTAAAGATAATGCAAATAACTACGATCAAGCCATCATGCGTTTGACTTTGACAGAAACTGTGCTCCTTAAACAAAAATAAAATTAATTATGTATGCAGTTTTATAAAAATGATCACTAAACAGCACTGCAATGGCTAAGCACAATACAGCAATCATAGAAGCGGATTGTGTAGATCTCTTCACTGACGAGGTTAAAAACAAATTCGAGCTACTTTTATTTTTAGCTGGAAAAATGTTAAAAGTTAAACGCTGACCTGCTCAGGCTTCCCTTTGTGGTGACTCCATAAACACGGGATAGGCCGTCCTCCACTGTTTGAACACAACTTAAACTGTTGTGAAACCAAACCCACCTTTTCAGCGACACGTCGATTTTACATCATTATGATGCAACCCAAGTCTATCAGCCACCCCCAACAAACCTGACAGCTTCGGCCTCAGCCTCGTCATGAAGCTTACCTTGCTCGGGATCCTCAGGTTTTCCACAGGACTGAGATCCGCCATGCTCTCCTGGGGGCTTTTCAGGCCCTGTCCAAAGAAAGGTCCAAATTAAACCACAAACACCAAGGGCTTTTGTTTGTTTGTTTGTTTGTTTGTTTTTCCGAGTTAACCAGCTCCCGTTGTCACTGTGTTTACTATTCAACAGCCCACTGCAGCATTAAGCAAAAAAGTGGAACTGACAGGCAATATTTATGAGAGTGATGTGCTCTGTTGTGTCCAATGAGCGGCTAAGTATAACATCACTGCAAACTGAGGACTTCCCTAACCGCCCAGTTCTCACTGCTGTGCTCTGTTTTTGAGTGCTTGTCTTGTGGTAACACTCGCGCCACAGGGGGGTGAGTGTAACCACGAATACAAATGTCATTTAAATACGAGACAAAAAAAGATTACATACTGAACTGCAGTTTTTAACCGCCGGATGACTGTGCCTTTTAAAGAGCAAAACGGTGAGCTGTCAAGTTAGCCGGTTAGCTTAGCTAGCTGTCATGCTAGCTATCTGCAGCTGTCATGAGACAGCTCAGTCTGTGAAGACCTGCTTTACTCACCTGGCGGGCCATAAGAGACTTGATCTTCTGCATCTTAAGTCCAACTTACGTGCGTGGGGATATAAATAACTATAGCTTCAATTTTGCCTTGTTGTCAACAGAGCGAATCCATCATTGCGAGAGGGAAGCCATAGTTAACTGTCACGTGACTGGCACGGCAGGAACCGGAAAACTTCTGAAGCATCTTGGGAAATGGATTTCTTTACGTTGTGTATGAGTGACGTTACCTTTCGGGATCAGTCACGTATGAAACCGAAAATACCGAGGTAGAATTGAAAGTATGGACTTTTATTGGGAAGGAAAACGCTGAAATTATTATTTATTTTTTTAAAGATTTAGAAACTATATTTTAGTATATTGTACACTGATAGCCTACTGTGTGTTGCTGTCAAACACCACTGGATGGTAGTAATATACAGATAAGGCAGACCAGGATTGAATATTACACAGTAATGTTAAATATTCAATATTTTTGTCTCCTATCACAGTTTGAAAGGTACAAATGTTGCCTACAGAAAGATAGAAAGAAATTCCATGTTGTTCCTTTGGTTTGTTGGGCACTTGAATAAAGCAAAGCTGCTGTGAATGACAATCTTATTGCATTACTCCAGTTTTATATTATTTAAACTTGCTGTAACTGTTTTTAAACTGTATTCAAGTATCAGTAGTATAATACTGCATCTGAGTATAGTATTATACTACTGATACTTCCTAAAGTATTTTTACATGATGTAAGAGCTACTTTTACCCATATGTCCACTGTTTTGTGGTATTGAGGACACAATCAAAAATGCATTCTTTGGCATTAGAAATATTGACAATATATTCATGAGCTTTATTATTGCTGCACTGTTAAGCCAACTGCATTTACATTACATTCACCAGCAAGAACAATCATGTCAACATGCTATGTCATCCATGTATCAGTGCCATGTAGCTCCATCTCTGCCAAGCAATTAAGCCTGGCTCTGCACTGTCAACCGTTCCAAATATTTACAAAAACGGTGCACGCAGACCAATTCGCCCTGCTTTGTAATTGCTCCAGCAGGGGTTCTATCAAGCAGCACTTGGTTAAAAGCAGGCAGCATGCCGTAGGCACTGTGAGATCTAGTTCCTGGTTAATGATGCCTCGAGCTATTTCCCAGTCAAATGAAGGTGAGGCTGCTCTCCTTAGGTGAGCTTACTTCACTGTTGTTTGTTAGGCAGTCGTCCACATTGCGGAGCCTCCCTCAAAGCATACACTGAGACGGAACAGATGGCCACCTCTACCCGGAGATGCCACCACAAAGACATAGCACACTCAGTTGGTCTGTTCGGAAGCTATAATTAGAGCAAGATTCAATAAGCCACTTGTTGTTATGCAGGGGAGCGTCATGTTTAGCCACACTTTATAAATCAGGATTCTGGTCAGAGTTTGACCATTTTTTTAATCCCTAATTAGTGAATATGTATAAACTATGCGACTAAAGTTCCTTGTCTTGTTGGTATTTAGTACCATTACACAATACATTGAAATCAAAAGTATGTGACAAACCACCAAAAGTGCCAAACATTTTTTGATGTAGGATAGAATTCAGAAGCTGATCTTTTTTCATGCTGTAGCATTTGTCTAGAGGCACTCAAAAGACTATAGCAAATAGGCTACATCATAGCAAAATATATGTTTCCTTTAAGGGTTTCATATTAGAAAACCAGTAGTGGAAGAATAACGAATTTGGTAAATTGCACATAAATTCAGGCCATTTTCTTAACAAAGCATCTTTTATTCTAACTCTCAACACACGTACACACATTAGTACAACCAAGCCCACACACACGTTTCCCTATGTACTCGTGACAAAGTGTCAGCAGGAGCAGGTGGAGGGCACTCTCCCACATGCTGAACCATCCGTCTGTCACTGCCAGCCTCTACGTTACGCCAGGTACACAGCATACTTATACACCAAATGCTGACACGAACAAGCACTCTGTTGCAATTTTGGAACGATAAATACGGCCCATAATCTTGGGAGAAGAGATATCGCAGCCAAGACATCAGGTAAAGGCTGACTGTGAAGCAGCAAAACAACTGACAGCTTTCCTGGCTTTGACTATCCTGCTTATTTCCACATTATTTTTCAGAATGTGTGAAAGACAACGCGATCATTTCAAGCCCTGACTGCTCACAGCATTCTACACACACACACAAAAAAAGGCATTTATAAAGAAAGACACAAATGTAACATCAAAAGTTACATGTTGAATTATATCATTTTTGACTGGTTGTAATAGGCAATAAACACATATTCGAATGACACGGAATAGTAAACAGTTCAGTTTTAATAAAGTACAAAACAAAGACAGATATGAAAACTGTACAATAATGGATTAATTGTTGTTAAGAATTTCCCTCATTGAAGCATTTCATTACAGTAAGTGTGAGCAGGAAAAAGATGCTACATTTGCGGAAACGGGGTCAAACACAGACGCCCTAGTAGGCAGTTAGGAAAACTAAATTCTGGCGATCCATTTTCTTCCTGTTCAAGTGGAAACATTTTTCCTCTATTATAATATTTGGCTTCGTGGCCTAAACTTGACCGAATTGCAAACAAAAGTTTGCAATGAAAAACACATTAAAATATTAAATCCTGTCAGTGACTTTTGGTCTCAAATGATAGTCCCAGTCTCTTTGGCGAGAGTCCTGTATTTGACCCTTTCATTCACCGCAACATCCTCATTGCATGGACTTCCTATCTTATACTATATCTCTCGACTTTATGACAGAAAGGCATGAAAGCAAACTTTTTCCAATACCAGGAAGCAGCCCAGCTGCTAAAATAAAGTGTTAGCATTTTATGTTTCTGCAATTCATCCAATTTCTATGCAGACATAGTTGTTGGTTGTTAAGGTACATGCTCATGTATGTAATCAGGTATTATTGCAGCCAGAGCGTCATAGTACCAAAGCCAAGGGAACCTCGGCACGACTCAGAGGTCCAAACATGTTGGGATTATAAAACTGCATTGCTTCCAGAATCTATGGTAACTTAGTTGCTGGTAGGCATGTACATCAGTCCTTTGTGACTGAAATTCGGAGTAGAAAAACACACTTTTAAGATTCCATGATTTTATGATCTTGAAGCCTTTCCCTTCAGTGCATTTCATAACTTATGAGTCAATTGAAAGGGCTGAAGTCCATACTAAAGGGAGTCATTCTCTCAGACAGAAGGCGCTGCTCTTCAACAGTTTTTAACACCTAGTTTGCAGTACTTGTGTCACAATGAAAAACAATTGTATTATGCCTGCCAAGTGGCTAGTTTGCCACGCTTCAAAGATGGAGCATTTACAATGGAGCATTTCAGACAGAAGAGACTGTAATGACCAAACACAAGTCACCTAAGTGACACAGAAGTGAGAACATGTTTTAGTAGAGAACTGGTTCTATATTTTACATCGAAATCGAATGCCATTAATCTCATCAACTCCTTTATCGATGCCGGCAGGTGCAGTGACAGTGCATGCTGTGGGTAAATCAACAATGTCACGTGTGTCAATATGTGCTGCAGTAACAATAAAGTTATGGCAGAAAGGAAGAAGGAGCCAAAAACATGGCAACATTTCAGAAAGGAAGGTGGGAGCAGCGCTAGTTGTCTGCAAAGTTACTATTTTACCAGCAAAACACAGAAATCTTTCTAAATAACACGTAATTCAGTACTAAAATTGTTGTGTATTTGTGCAACACAAGTGCTACTGCTAATGTTTACCAACCAAGCAGATCATCCGTTCCTATATTCTGCATTATAATAATCATATCAGCACCATAAGCTGGCACATTTTTCTTTAACAGAGAAAGCCTAAATGTGGCCCAAAAGACTGTTGCTACCGCTAACGTTAGCTCTCAAGCTTCAGACAGCACAGCTAAACCTCTTCACACTTCCTGCACAGACGGGAAAGTGATGAGTGAGGAAAGGGTGAATGAAAGTCACCTTGTCTTCACAGAATTTGTTGCACCAGTGCTCACAGTAGAGGACCCATATTTACAGTAGGGTACATAGTCTTCTGTAATCAACTAAATACGTTAAAAGAAAACGAACTGTGCAAATGGGCTTGTTTCCTTGCATCAAGAATCAGTTAGAGAATTAAATACGAGTCAGATAAGCCGCATAGATAATGGTATTTGTATTAATAAAACCATATAATTTTCCCTCCATAAGTGACATATTGAGTAAGGTCTGGGTAACACTGAAAGCTTAGTTGAAGCTGTAACTTCTCTGCAAGGTTGCAGGTGCAACGACCTCTTTAAATATGAACTTTTAAGTCGATTGAAAAACTGAAATCCCCCTCGTCTTTATCAACTTATTAAAATGCTGGCATTAGTCACAAGTTACAAGTTACACTGACAAGGCATCTTGTGTATTTTTGTTATTGTTAAAATGGATGATAAGAGATGGGGTGGAGGGTTAGTCATCCAAGTGGCCCGGACTGGGTAATGTTAAGGACTAGAAAAGCTATGGGGGAAAAAAACAACATTTTTCCCAATAAAAAAAATGTTGATCTATTCTTGTTGGGGCCCCAAATAAATTCAAGAGCCTGTAAAAGGGAGGTCTCCGATGAAATCCAGACAGAAAATGTCCCTTTTTCCATCTGCTTCAGTAAAATCTTTTCCACTATTTCTCCAGCCGTAAACACGGGAAATACAGGAGTTTGGATCAACTTCGAAAAACAGATCACCAGATTTATTTTCTCTTTTTCCCATCACGGGAATCATTGTGAGTTTCTGTAGGAATAAATGAATTTGAGAAAAATGTAGTAACAGAATAATATATAAAGACTTTTCAGGATAATCCATGTACAATATTTACATTCTACCAGAATTAATTTCATACAAGAAAACACATTCATTTTAACACTTCTCAAAAAACATACTCTATTAGCAGGAAAGGTTAGATTAAGAATATATTAAACTCATATAATAAATTGACTATATTTTAGAAGTAATCGGTGTGTGTGATTTTGGGAAGTTTTGCTTTATAAGATCTTCAAAATGTCATTAAACTGGCAACTAACTTGCTTTGATTTAATAAGATTTCACTACTGTACGTAAATGATAAATTGTTTCAACTTCATTTACACTTTCACATTTAAAAAGAAACCAAGCAATGCGTATGTTTTTACCTCACAATTATATCAGTAAAAGACATTTAATGCATGTCCCAGACTCAATAAAACAATAAAACAGTGCACGATCAGATTGTGTACTCCAATGAGTCTCCCTCTTCCCTTGTGCAAAAACATTTGGGCCACCAAGCCCAGAGCTTCGGCCTTCGACAGCAGAGACTTGAGAGAATAAAGCTACACAGAAGTTTTCAAGTGAAACGACCTTAAGTTGTATCTCAACTTTCCAGCCGGGGGTTACTTGAGCAAACTGTGACTGGGGGTTTCAGGAACATGTCTGATCACATCGTAGATGGTGGTGTGCATATCCTGGATAGACTCGAGGCGAGAGAGGGACCTGCTTGACACCTGGGAAAGCGTGATGTGTTGGAAAATTAAAACCATAATTATGGGCGAGCTTGTTGCTTATCGTACAAATATACTTAATGTCAGTGTACAACATGTTAAATACCTGTGTAGATTCCATTTTCCCCGGTATGGAGACAAACTCATAGATGCCGAAATCCTCTGTTGCATCCTCATGGCCTGTTAATGTATATTTCTTATGTCACTCTAACATATGTTTTTCGACTGAAATCAATTATCCTGCCCATGTTTAGGTTCCTACTATGTCAAACCTGTTTTTCAGTAATGACTTGAAGTAAAGCTAGACCTCCAGGCTTTCTACAATACATTATTCTTACAATAATGTCTTACAAATTATAATGTCAAGCGTGTTTCTATGTAGATAAGAGATCATAATCTGTTATGCGGGTGACCTTAATGAATACATTGTTTGACCATGCTGGAAGGTAAAAAAAATCTATAGAAAAACAGCAGTTTACCTGAACGATGAGGCCTTTTCTGCTCTGCAAATGGTCTGCCAAAACAATCAAATGAAGCAGTTAATTAAAACATATTTGCTTCAAAGGCATGGTGATAAATGTCGGTGTTGATTCAATGCTAAAGTCACTTACCTGTTATAAATGCTCATGAGCACTGTTGATATCAGAGTGATAGAAAGAAATAATCATTAATACATGCATAAACATTACCTTGCCTTATTCAAATAGAGACGTTAATGTGCCCTGTTTACTTTCTGTTTGACTACATTTGCAAGTTATTTACATTTCATAGTATCTTCAACATGTAAGAACTTAGCTCACAAAACCAACATGCCAGGAAAAGATTGGAATCTTAGAGCGATAATATTCACATCTCAGCTCAGATTTCCACATTTTAGGTTTTGCACATGTCAAATAGAATGCAGGACTTACTCGTAAGCCTGAATTCATGAGTATTATAAAAAACAATCTTGAGAAAAATTCTTATATTGAAGCAAAAGCAAGATAGTGTCTCACCTCTCTTGGGATGGCACGTTTTCCTGAGGAAGAACAGCAGCATGCAGCCGAAAATAAAAAAAGAGCTGACAGCAATGGCTGCCAGCTGAGACAAAGATCCACCGTCCTGGGTGTGCTTCTCTTTGCCTGTTAATAAACAACAATGATATGAATTATGCGAGCACAAAGGTTTTCAGAAAGCTAACAGCATGACTCTATGGATGTCAGGGTTTACTAGATTTCCATGAACTGTTGACATTCACGGTCCTCAGGGGGTGAATCTTAATGGCAACTTTAAGATATGATGACGTTAGCATTTATCTTATAGTTCCCATGCATGGCATTAATTCAAATCTTGAAATATGTTTAAGTTGTCTTTTGAATGTTTCTTTGACCTAAGGTATAATCAGATAGCCTCCTCAGCCACACAACAAACTGCATCTGGCAGGTTTCTAAGTTTGGAGAAGCATGCGGGAGGCTAAGCAGCAAAACATACTGGTCAGTTCAAAAAGGCCAATATGAGTATTCTTTAGGAATATGTTAATTGTTAGTTGTGCTTGCCATATGATGACCCTTTCTAACAGGAATCGAAAGATGATGTATCCTCATATACTCTACTGAAGTTATTTCACTTTTAACTCACAACACAGAAATTGCTGTTCTACTGTTGTATCTGTTGTTTGGTTTGTACCATGTGACTTAATTGATTTAGAAGTATTTAAAGAGCTACTAAGAGGACGGAAGATTTTGAAGAGACAGTAAAGATGACAGTAATAAAAGTCCAAATGAATGAAAAGCGTGGGAAAACACAAACACAAACTATCTTTTGACATTCTTCAGTTAGGAAAATAGTGAAAAAGTGAAGATCTGTTCAATGCAAAAGTGACACGTTCTAACTTCACTGTGTATAGCACTGGCTCAAACTGCTCGGAAATCTGACTAGCTTGTAACTCAGCTCACCTGTCTGAATTCTTCCCTGATTCTCCAAACATGGCTAAAATATTTTCTGAAGATGTAGTCATTAGAAGATCCTCTTGTTACAGTTTTGCGAGATATTTTGATGTCAATAGAAATAAAGTTCTGACACAACTTCCGCTCACTCATCAAACTTAATAGCCAGTTTCAGCAGTGAACATCAATGCGCCTTACTCAGTGTCACCAAGACAACATATCAATGTCACATTAAGCACACAGAAACTCCAAATGCTCTAAAACTTAGTCAACAAATACAACAGCTGTCATGCACTGTTTACTTTCCCAGTCATTGAACTCTAACACAGACTGCAGGCGCTGGAACCTAGCAACAGAGATAAAACCTTAGATTCAGATTAGCCATGCATATTTCATGTTATACCCATAAACTGCTTCGCTACTCAGCTGTTGTGCAGAACAATGCTTCTGCTACAGCATTTTATCAGACCACCTGTTCCCAAAGCTAGCCACTGAGTATTGGCAAGTGTCATCTTTTAAAGCTTATCAGAGTCTTCTGCTTTTGGCATGACGCAGTGTTTACAGAGTGTTTATCTAAGAGGATTCCCAAAAAGGTACCCACGCTCTGCTCTCTCTTGCCGTGTTCCACCCACTACCCACCTGTTCCTAAGCTGGCCACCACCAGAGTGAACTGGGCCTCGTCCTGTTTCTGTGTCACATTGTTGAAGGCACGACACAGGTACTCTTCGGCCTGGGCGAGTCTGTAGGAGCGCACCTCCAGCCGTGGGCCCTCAGTGATTATTTGAGTTGCATTGCGGTTCTTGGAGATCCAGACGTAACTGTTTGGTGGGTTGGAGTCGGCTTGGCAGTCAAAAAAGACCAGCTCTCCAGGGTTGATGGTGAACACCTCCCCTGTCCGAAGGCCCTGCCCAGAGTTCACCTCCAAGTTGTAGGGGCCATCTGTAGGGGGGTTCGGGGAAAATGACAGTTTGCTCTGTTAAATTCAATGTATATTTCCAAACCATATATAAACAGTAACATTACAGCAAAGAAAATATCTTCCTCAGTTTTGTTTGAATGTTTATGCTGAATTTGTATTCATCCTTAACTACAATGTCACAGGTTTGGCTTTCAGGATATAACCAGATAGGTGAGCTGAGTCGTCCATAAATAGGTGTATTTAACCTGTTCAGCCCCAGGAGTCTTTCTGGGGTTCCAGCTCGAAAATGACATTCCCAAAATGAATTGGGTATTTCTCTGCGATTACAAACTCTGTGTAAAGCATCTTGGTGTCAAAAATAAGCTAACACTTGCGAGACTTCATCAGAACCGGACCAAACCGGATGTTGCATCACAGACACTTACATGACATTTATATGTTGATTGGACAGGACAGCAGGACTCCCAAAATGCATTGTGTTAAAGCTTGGCATGCCTGCGGTTTGGAGAATCAAGCTACGATCAGCCATGGGATCATGCCTTTTTATTGAGGTGAAGCTTGAAAAGTTGACTTTTGCCAACATTCCATGGCAAGCAACATTAGCTAAGCAGAGCAGCAGGTCGTCAGTTGAGTTTGTCATCCAACTCGGACTGAATAAAGAACAAGACCAATGAAATCTAAAATGCATATGTGTGAATCCTGTTGATTGGGTAGGGGATATGTACTCAGGCAAGTTTGGCCCACCGCAGAAATATACATTGTTCTACAATGGTTTCCACATTGAGAGCAGGAGATCCGCTATGTACAGAAAGCAGTTTGACAAGCATGTGTACAACAAATCAAGTCAGTGTATAATCCTGCCTGTTACAACAAATGAATGGGTATGGGGTCATCCACAGAGAGCCTTGCATACAATTTCTTATGATGGCTCTGAAGTCAGATGGAATATTCCAAGTTGTGTGCAAGGAAATACAACAACTTTGTAAAGGTGCAGTTGTGTAAGACATTATTACCCTCATTTATTTGTTATCTGCTGTCCAGTCTTGTGCATATGACAAATATTGCATATACCTTGGTCCTCTCTTTCACTGTTTAGGGTATGTCCACATAGAGCTCTGAGTAGCATTGATGAAAAAGGGGCATATGTCTTGATTGAATACTGTCACTCTTACAAACTGATGAAGCCAGCAATGCTGTCTCCAATTTCTGAAGATACCTTTAGTTGCACAGTGTGTTTAACAGCAAAGTTGGAATAGGGCACGCCTGAGTATGTGCTGGAAAACTTTCACGTAACAGAAAGCAAATTACTTGTCATTAGGATTTAATGAAAATTAGTTATTTGTCCAACAGTATAACATGAATCAAACTCCTCCAAATACTACAATTGTGACATTGTAATACAATGCTAACATTACTAGGATTATACTGTTCTGTCAAAAACTTTGAAGAACTTTAAAGTTTTAGAATCCGTATCAGGGCAGCCGTCAAAGACGAAAGACGATACCGACACAAGATGTCAAATTCTCTCCCCCTTTTTACTTAGAGCTAAAGTAAATAGCTAGAAATATTGCATTAAAACAACATACATTTCCACTTATCAAACACACGCTGCCAATGCCAGCATAAATTATGACTTTATCGAGTTATTTACATCAGATACTTAACCCTTTAATGTCCTCACTGAGAAAAAAGAAATGTATAAATTTTCGTGGTATAGTTTATTTTCCTTAGAGCAAGAATAATTACAATCTTTGATTTTAACAAATGTTCGAGACATCACTTTATGGTGAAAACATCCAAATTTGGCAAAATGATACCATAATATGCAAACGCTTTTAACTTTACATACCTAATTTGAGTGGTGGCAATGGCTCATGCGGGCTTATCCCCACAATTTTTATGAGAACTATGTAGTGGCTGAAAAATGAGCTCTACCAGACACAAGAGCAGGGCATTAAAGGATTAAGAATTTGGTTGGGAACCTGAAGTCAGAAATATCTAATGAAATGTATTACAGAGGACATCGATTCAGAATCATGGGTTTTGTGGAAATGGAAAGATTCAAATGAATTCACAGATCAGGCTCTTTGTTCAACCTCAAACTGAAAGTTTTATCAGTGCATCTACACTTTTTAAGGTAGAAGAGAGCCCTGTGAGATAAACCTGCTCCCATGCAAATACCTTCCCCTAAGAGCCATATGTTTTCAGCTGTCGGCGAGTAGGCTGATCTCCCAGAAATTTACATATGACCAATACTTCCAGGGCAACGTGCAAAAGCAAAAACTCAAAAGTAGACATACTCTACAGCAGGGGTGGCCAACCGGTCAGAGACTAAGAGCGGCATTTTTTACTGTGTGACCACAAATAGCCACATTATTTAGAAAAATGACCGAATTCTCTCCGTTACATCCGTCTGTTCTTGACTCTTAACTCTCGTCTCGGTCACGTGATGCATCAACGCTGATATTAAACCCACGAACCGAGCAAAATTAGTCAAAAACAGGCGTGTTTGGAAAGCTTCTTCCCAGTGAGGAGACAGAAGAAGAGGCTGTGACCACCAAGAAAAAGAAAGCTGCATTTTGAAGGCATGTTTAAGCGTTACCATAGCGACCAGAGAGCGTTAGGAGGCAGAGAGTCGTTATGTTAGGAGGACGCTGCTAATAAAGTTACATACAAGTACACAGTGGATTCAAGTTTATTATTATATTTACTAAATACCACAATGTCTGTGTCGGTCGTATCGTTTTATTTATCCACCACACCGTGAAAATATTGTCTGACATTAAACCGGTCCATGAGGCAAAAAAGGTTGGAGACCGCTGCCGTATTGAACTCAAACGAAGCGAATACGCACATTAAAAAACCCCCACAAATGTTGATATGAACGTAAGAGCCACATGAAACCAGACAAAGAGCCGCATGCGGCTCAGGAGCCGCGGATTGGCCACCCCTGCTCTACAGCTTGTTATTGGAACAGGAACTCTAAACTAGTTCAAAGTGGCACCGTGTGAAGTATTTATGAGTGGTCATTGTCTTATCTGCAGAAGATAGCAGTAAGAGTGCTCTCAGCTTGGAAAATCAGCATCAGGATACGTTTCCCAGCCAATAAGTGTGCAATGACACATAGCACAAGATCCTAACTGATGCAAAAATGATGCCATGTAAAATCTTTTACTCAAACAGCAATGACACCGTTTAATGTCTTTTTGATGCCAAAAATGTTGCTGTTAGCTTTGCTTCCCCATCAGAATTCCTCCCAGATTCCCCAAACGGAGAAGGCCCTGACTTCTCCACCAAAAGTGCCTTGACCTTTCCTCAGTACTTCACACGATCCCACTTAGAAAAATAAATATATCTTTAAATGAATATTGTTAGCTTGTTAACTAACTTGTTTTCCTCTAACTGACAGTGTTGCCTCTGAAAACCACAGCAAATTTCAAAATTGGCATTGTATTTATCACACTCATATCAGAGACATCAGAGATTCCAATAGAACTGAAACTTCCTGTTGATTCCGATACATAGACAGCGCTACATCAAAACCAAACGTTAAGTGTTGAAGTCAACTTGCTGTTTCTAAGATAGGGGTTGAATTTGGCTCATCTTTCCCAGTGTCATGGTCACAAAAAAACCTGCCGTTTAAGTAATCTCACCCACTGCAATATTTTCCGCTGGTATTCATTGCAGGTACTTTTCCATGAAAATGTACAAAGATCTGCAGCATTTTTTCATATATATCAGATTCTCTTTTGAGAATCTGTCTGTTACAAATCATTTTTTCACCACAACATCTTCTATGAAGGGTAGAAAAACTCCAGCTGGGATGGGTTTTTGTTAAGAAGGTAAAGGGGAGGAGAGGAAATAGACACATCTACTCACAGTACACATTGAGTTCCACCGATCTGCTGTCCCGGCTCTGGCTTACTGGATTGCTGACCGCACAGCGATACGTTCCCTTGTCCTCTTTTCTCACAGGGCTGATAAGCAGCGTGGAGTTGTCGTGAGTGAAGTGGTATCTCTCACTGGGAGCCAGTGGGACATTATCCCTAAGCCACTGAAACGCAACTCTTGTCCCTCTCTTAACAGAACAAGTCCAAGTTACATTTGCTTTGTCTTCTATGACTGCATAAGATGGGCTCTTCGCAATGACTGGAGAGGAGACAGGGACTAGAACAAAGAAAAGAAAAAGAGGGGTTGGAAAATTTTCGGCAGTATCCAATCATAAATAATCAGATCAGGCAAACATGTAACTCACCGTCTACTGTTACATGAACAGTTCTCTCTTCCTTGATAACCAGTCCTGTTTTGTTATGAAACTTTATGTTGAGGCTCAGGTGGTAATCCCCTTCATCGTCTTGGTTTAGTTTTTGGATCAGCAAAGACACGTTGGGTTTTCTGAAGACAAGGTTGTCGCTGTACACCATGTTAGGGATTGAAACGTCTTTGGTAAATGTGACCAATGTGGTCCTGGTGCCACTCAGCTTGGTGTGAGACCAAGTTCCCTGGATCTCAACTTCATCCAATGGAAAGTGGGTCTCAACAGACAGAAGCAGGGACTTCCCTTCGATGCCATGATGAACCAGTGAAGGGATATTGATTAATTTGGAGCTGACCTCTGAGTTAGTGGAGATAATAGAAAAAGATTAAGTGAGAAGGAGGAAAACAGATTACATAAGGTAAGTCATTAGATCTCAGTTCAAAAATACTAAGTACCAATTTTGCCAAATGTCGACATATTCTCTTCTTTAAACGTGTGTTTCATGTGTCTCTTGAGGAATGCATTATAAAAGAACGTAAAGTGGATGTTTCGGAACAACTTTGTTTGATAGAAACTAAGGAAAAAAGAAATTAAAAGAAAAGAAAATGCAATTCCAGCCTGCTCTCTTGTAGTTCCTGACATCAATGAACAAATTGGGCTGAACAGCAAGGTTATGACATTTAAACCTGCAATAAATTACTTTTGGAAACTCTAAGGCCAAACAACAAGCTGCACAATAATCTCGTCATAAAATCCACCGGCTATGAGACAACCTTGGTACTGACTTGGACCTCTTCGTTCTCTGTTTTTCCCCCCAATGCTTTTGGGGAAATATCTGGATTCTTTAGACTTTCCTTCAAAAAGTGTCAGCATAGGTTGGTTTGTGACTTTTTTTTATTATTATCATTATTTCTATCCGTGCTTGCATGTCCATGTGAACCTTGCTGACATGAAGAAAAAAAAAGAGTTTTAAAGCACGTGGGGTGAGATGGTAAGCTTATGAAGCAGCTACATTTGCTTGGTCTGGTTCCAATCTGTCCATTATTGACCGAAACACCAAAGTATGGATCAATATTGGTAATGTCATGGTATCAGGGTCTGTGGGTATGATAAAGGTTTTATGTAGTTCCATAGTCATTTCCATATTATATGGGTTCTGTGTTTGGTGCTGATCAATCTTTATGGTAAGTTGCTTATTTTATTCTTCTGGTTCTTCATCATATTCCAGAATCTGTTCATTGTGTTTCAGCTAATCTTGCTTTCTATTCTCCCCATACGCCTGGCCCTAATTTCTTATTGCCATACCTGCTGTGTTTGATTAAGTTTTTTACCTCATATACACCAGGCTATCCTTTGTGTCCGAGACAGCTTCTGATGTAATAGCTTTTTGCCATGTTTTCTCCCCTCATGCCATAGTAGCTCTGTCCTTACCTCGTTCCAGTTCGACTTTTCGGAGTTTGTGATTTAATGCATCACCTTTTTTCTTCCTTCTTGATTTGTTTGTTTTGTTTCTATTCCTGCCAGCAACCAGAGCCTCCTCTGTGTTTGAGCCCTCCATCATTACAGCGCACCTGTATGACACGCGCTTTTAAAACTGTCCGTCTTCTCTCGTTTCAATCCAAGTTTCATTCACTTCCTGTTTTATTTTGCTGTTGATTTTGTCCCTGCTCGTTTCTGCTCTTTTTGCTTCCTGTATTTGCTTCACACCTGCTTTGTGTTTAGTTAATTACTTCACTGTTGCTTTTCTGCCACCCACACTGCCACTGGTTGTAATCAGTATTTACTCACTATGTGTACATACACCCCTGCCTCTGTTGTTTGCTGCCAGGCTATCTCTGTTCCTGGTCACAAGGAGCACATCGTGTAGGATTTCTTGTAAGTGTATGACCTCAACTCGCTTATATATATGCCTAAGCTTTTTTGCCCTGTCCTAGTCATTGATGTTTGCTTCTAAATTTTGCCTTTGCGCCAGTGAATTTTGTCTTGTTGACAGTCTTTCTGGTTTTGATCACTGCTTCATTTAATAAACCTTACCTGTTGGATTTTTTTTTTCTTGGCTGTGCCCTGGGTTTGACCCTCCACCTTGTCAACCCATCACAGGTAACTACAAACAGGTTATGTGTGTGACAACAGTCTATTGCAACTGTGGCTACTGCTGTCTCACAATCTGTAAATGTAACTTTTTCACACTCCAAAACTGATAACATAATTCCTGTATGAAAAATTACATTGTGAGTTTTGGGGGGGAAAAAAACAGTTTCAGCCATTGTGTCACCGACCAGACCAACTGGAAGGGATAAAATTAAACCGAAACGGACCGTTTTTTTTTGTTTTGTTTTGTTTTGTTTTCTGGATCCTGCTTTTCACCATGTCCATGTCCTGAAACTGTAGGGAGTTAATATTGACACAGCTCACCACAGGGCATCACTGCTGCCAACTAAGGATGGGGCCTGTCTGATCTTGACTTTCCACGAAACAAGCATTCGGCCTTGCTGAAATTACTACAATTGTTGATCCATTGTGCCTCTCTGTCAGTTTAACCTGCGACTGGTTGCTAGGACGGTTTGTTCACTGGTCAGTGACCCAAAGCAGACAACTTGGAAACAACACAAATAGAATTCAAAGTCACGGTTCTTTAGCATATATCAATTAGAATTTTTCAATCTTCTATGTAGCATCGTCCAATCCGTCATGTAAATATGTATTCCACAGTCAATTTCAGCTTCCCTCTGTGCCACCAATGATATTAATGTTACGACTGAAATTTGAAAAGTGTGATAAAATGGTTGTGCTTGCGTGGATGCCAGGTTGAGTTAAACAACCGCATGTGAGTAAGCAATTATGCTGTGAAACTCACCCAAAATCTCACTCTTTTTGTTCATCGTATTTTCATAGTATTCTAAAGTTCCTCTTTCTCGTGCGAGTCTCACTTCTGTTTGTGTATCTTCGTCCTCAGCCGTTTCAGCATTACGACATTGCGTAACGACAGGAAGATGTACCTGAACACATTTTCCTTGTTTTCTCTTTGACATTTCCAATTAACCTCTGATTTGCATAAAGACTTAAAAACAAAAAGAAAGGTAAGATTAGATTTTCTTTTTTTTTCATAGTTCTCTGATCTGTCTTTTCCATCCTCTTCTCTGCCTTTCTCTCGGGTTGATCCCTATTTCCACCACCTGACCTCCATGTGCATGTGTCAGCCCGGTTTCTGTTAACTGCTGCCCAAGTTGCTCATCACAATACATCCTCTGTGTGTCTGGTGTTATGTCCTAAATAATACATGCCGTGCAAACACACCACTGCGACACGTTCCACTCTCAAGCCCGCAGGCCAGTTTCTGTGCGTGCTTGTGTGTGTGTGTGTGTGTGTGTGTGTTGTAGTTAGCAGGAGTGTGCCTGTGTTTACGCCAGCTGAGAGCTAGCGAAAAGGCAGAATGAGGAGAAGTGTGCCCAGCCCGCTCCTTCACTGTTGTCCCCAAACACCATGGATAATGTTGTGGTGATAGAGAGGAGATTACACTGACAATGGGCTTTGAGGTGAGAGGATATCTTCGTTTAGCAAACCCACCCACACGCACTGAAGCGGCCACATGTGGAGACCCAACAGCACCTGCTCCTTATCACCCACACACACATCCAAATTGTTTGGACACTAAATAAAGTCGGACAGCGCGTGCTCAAGCACCACTATCCTCTGTCATTATTCTGATAAGACAAACAGAGCCTCTCAAGGAGGGTTGATGATACAAACATCAAAGCAGGGGATATTCCATGTTTGAGGGACTTTTTAACAATTCACCTTGTGTGAGAGACTCTCGTCCATTTTGTTATTTCTGAGTCACAGAAGTGTAGTTTGGTCACTTCCCCTTTCCGCTGCCCGTGTCTTTTTAGCTTCATTTGCAGCCAGCAATAGCAGAAGAGCTACTTTCGTAAAGTCACGATGATATGACTGTGAAAAGGACGTGCAAAAGAAACCACTCCACAAGACGGTCTTTAAGAGTCAAATTTGGATTAAAAAGGGCTGCAAAGAGGATGAGATAACTCAGTCTAAGAAAAAAAAAAACAATGATAAATCTTTAGTTTTGCCTAAAAGTTTACAATTACGTACAAAAAAGTCTGATGGGATTCAGAACAACATGTCCTGCGACTGACTAATTGTGCCAGATGGGATCCATTTTTGTACTTTTTGTTTTTAAATTCACAAAGAGAATTGTATCACTGCTTCTCTAACCCATTAAAGACAAAAAAAAAAAAATCATAAGGTTAACATTAACAATTGGCCACTCCACAACACGCACTTGCACAAAATCCTTAACTGACCTCTTAGTTTCACCCTACCAGGCAACCAACCAACCAACCAACCAACCAAACATGGCAACCTCAGTAACTGCTATTGTTGCACAAACACAACCCTGGCAACTCAGGCACAGCATCCCAGCACAACATTTTGAAGCACAACACTCACCTGTTAAGACAAAAAGAACAGAGCAGACCCACAGCGCTGTCCTTCCGGTGGCCTCCATGGCATCTTATCCTTTAGGGATATCTGGGACCTCTGAAGGGCAGGCAGGGAGTGAGGGACGTAGGACGGAGGAGAGAAGAGGAAGAAAAAGAGGTGGATGAGGAGGAGGAGGAGGAGAGAAATGTGACTGGTTGTGGTGACAACATTTGCCAGGGAAATAAGAGGAGCTACTGTAGCTTTGCTGCATGCAGCTATAGGCCCCTCCCAAAGTGACACTCGGAGCAAGAAGAGGTCCACCTGGCACGCACACACATACATAAAAAGCCTCCCTTAGGGAGAAGATCTAACTCCGTCAAAGAGAAACTGAGACATAAAACTGTAAAATGATAGCGGAGTTTCTTTACCTCATAATGCACCAGCTGTTTGCTGTCTCCATGCCCTAGGCTGTGAGACCAAGTGTTTAGCAGCTAACATCACATAGTTTTTTTTTAAGCCACAGAGCTGTTGGTGGACACTACGATCAGCAATCAGCTATTCTACCAAGAACCTGTTGTAAGTCTAGAAATATGAGGACAAATGGAGACTGATACGGGGGTGAAACTGAGTGAGGAATGTCCCTTCGAAGATTTTCATATTGCTTTCAACCTTGAGGGAGACATTGGAGGGGGAAAAAAAGTCTCAGAAGATAGAGGAAATACATTAGCTAATCCTGATTTCACAAGCTGTTTGCAGAAAGTTTATATTAACAGAAACTTGTATTTTTTTTCTCTCAAGGATAAGTATTTAAAGATATTATTATGTATTTGCTTTCCCCAGGAGGAAGGAAATTTCTCACTGTCTGCCAAAGACGCCAGAGAGCTACAGTCCATGAAATAATGGTTGGAGGGAAACATGAGATAGATTAATTGGAGGCACCATATCTCAAGAGAAATTCGCCTATCTTGTGCACACGCTCTGTGAGAATAAATCAGAGACGATTTGTGTTTAACCTTTTAACATAAAAAAAAAGAAGTGATATGTGTATAAGATTTTATTTATTTATTTTTTTCAATAGATGCCCATCCTCTGAAAGGATGTAGTTAGTTTGGGAATGGACTCCACAGTGAATGAATTAGACCATTGTAAGCTGAATAAATGAGTGCCTGGCGTGGTGATGGTACCATGAAAGAAGCAGATAATTTTTCTGCCGTCAAGTACTCAATCACGGGGTGTTTATTTAAAGGAGAAACCGAGGACAGAGATTTCTTCTTTTTTTTTATATCAGGTAAATACAGTATTTGTTTTTCAGAACGCAGGATTTGGCTAATTTAAAGTAAATTCGTGCCCTGTGTCTTTGGAGACACTTCTTGGTTCACAATTTCCATTTTTAACTTTGATCAATAAAATGATCAAAACAATGAAAAGGTTCTCATTTAAATAAAAGAAATGAGATTTCTGCATTCCTTATACCCTACCCACCCCAGGTTTTTCTTTCTAACCAACTAAACCTGCGAGCTTCCTTCTTGCCTCTAGGGGGGGTCAGTGCATAAGCGGTGTGACAAAGTGTGTCAGAGGCAACCAAAATGAACTGTGAAATCACTTTGAAATGAGCCTCAGATTGAGTTGGACCTTTTTATGATTGCTTCACCCAACAGTTTTTATTGACTCTCTTTGGGCCGTCACCTCTAAAACCTTTTACTGGCATGTCCCTCAAAAAAGATTCTGGTCCCCCAGAGAACCACTGACTATTTAAACCGAAATTTCTGCAATTTTTATGCGATTTTCAAGCTGAGTAAATTTCCTCTTTTGTTGTGCTTTAAATTACGAGGCACTCCAATTCATTTCTTTTTTTTTAAAACAATAGGATAGGCTAAATCTTCTCAATTATATGAGTAACTATCTGACATGTTTTTCTATTTCTGATCCCTGAGATTGAAATACCTTGTTTATGACCTGCGGCAAACAATCTACTTTCAACTTTACTCTCAGTTTAAAAGCATCCTCTAAAACTTTTAGTCAATTTTTATTTGGTAATCTCATGGTCACAAATTATTATACTTAGATATTGCTCCTTTATGTTGAATCTGATATCAACCTGATGTTTAATTCTTCAGAGGAAATTAAGTTTGCATTTTCTTATTCTTTTTTTTTTTCTTCTTTTCTATATTTCTTTTCTATTTTGGAGTTCTTCTGAACATAATAGCCCTATTTTAACTTGCAGAATTATCTGAACAATGCACTGCTAAAAAGCTGAGGATTGTTGCTCAGTTTTCTGCAGGACAGTAAATAAAAGAATAAATCAAATATGAGATAAATTAATTAATTAATTCATGATAATAATGATGATAGTAACATTTTTATGAATTCCCTCACTGCTGATTGTTTGTGTCATTGGTACTTAAAGTATTTAGGATTATTCCTGCAAGGTGGGTCGGTCCCATTAAGAGCAGTCGCTAAATACAAAAGAAGCATTACATGAGAGCTGTTGTGTGTTTTCATTCAACACGGAACAACAAAAGACAAGGGGATATTGAGAAATAAACAGTCCTTGCCAAACAGCTGGGTTAGGACGTTTTAGCTTATGCTCTGATGTTTTGATGGGACTCCTGCCTAATGACTAATGAGTTAGAAAAGTACATCCACATCCTGACCAAAGAGCTACATGATTAAAAATGGAGAAGACAATAAGAAACCAGGCTTAATATGCTACAGAAATGCAGTAAATGTATCACAGCTGCAGTGTGAATTTGTATGTGTGGGAGAATATCTGCTGTGGGTAAATCCCTGGCCATGCTTCCTGTCTGAAATGTGCGTTTTAGGTAGATTATGAGGATCCAGTCTGGTCTAATGAGGCTGTATGAAGAGTATTCACAAAACTTGGTTGCAGCATGATATTGCCACCTGCCCAGAACCAATACACACCAGATCCAGATAATTTCTTATTGGGGGGCTCTCACTGTGCTAAATTGCGTCATGTTTTCCATTTCTGCAACATTTCACCCAAAACTCTATCGCTCCGGACCGCTTACCTCCTGCAGCCTCCAGCTGTTCCTCCACCCTCTCCTTCTATTATTTTGTTCTCTGAGCTTCCAAATCATTTTCTTACTACACCTCACCCTCATTTATGATGCATCTCTCTGTTTTTTTTTCTCTCTCCCTCAAAATCTTTTCTTGCCTTCTGTATCTATGTCTTCCTTTTTGTTTTATCCTTCTTCTCCTCTTCTCTTTTTGCAGCCTTGGCCTCCAGCTGCAGACGCTCAGTGCAGACACAGCACACCAGCCCACATCAAGGACACACTATTGGCATATGAGCGTGCTTGAGTGTGTGTGTGTGTGTGTGTGTGTGTGTGTGTGTGTGTGTGTGTGTGTGTCTGTCTGTCTGGAGCAGTCGTTACAGTGGGGCCACATAGGGTGTCACTAGCCTGTGTGATATGCAGGCCCCCATTCATATTATTTTCCCTTTTCACTGTGGTGAAAAGGTAAATATAGCTGTGTTGTAATGCTAAAGGGGCCCCTCAGTTTCATCAGAGAGGATGTTGAAGTGCAGGATGAGCACACATACAATGCCACTGGCGCTTCATATATGCAAATAAATGTATATGTTTATAAAGAGAAGTGTGGGTGTAGAGTTTGCGGTTGATGATAGGAGAATGTCAGCGGCCTCACAAAAAAGAAAGTGGGATTAAGTGGAGCAGTGAGGGAGTAAAGAGAAGGGGTGTGGATGTCTGCAAAGCCTGACGGTGATATGATTGGATGACATATTTTCATTCACTCAGATTTATATGAGTGGGGAGCATAGAATCCTGGACATGCTACGCAGTGTGTGGGTGGGTGTAAGCAGGCGCATGTTTTCCTGTACGTTCTCATGTGAATGACAGTTTTTTACAGCTGCACTGTTGAACCCTTTCATCACACTGGATCTGACTTGTTGTTGCCTATGCAGCGTGTGTGTGTGTGTGTGTGTGTGTGTGTGTGTCAGTCTTCGTGAACTGACTGTCTGTCCCAGAGTGCATAGACTGAGTCAGTGTGAATCTTGAAGAATGCCTCAGCCCTCTCCACCCGCAGTCAGACAAAACAGTGTGAAAACGTCCTCTTCTATAGCAGCATTTGTGCCGTTGCAAGTAGTCCTGTGTGTGAATTTGTGTGTGCCTGTCATTGTGTGTGTGTGTTTCTGGTGGCGGGAGCCTCACCCCTTTAACGCATTCCACTATCTTGCGCCCACGCACTTACCATGTGACCCGCACTCATTGACAGGAAGTAAGCTGATGTCAAATCCTGCTGCCCAGATCCTCTTCTACATCCAGTCAAAGACCCAGCTTTGTGTGTTCACAACACACCCACACAACACAGAGCTCAATGTAAATCTTTACGAACACAGTAGTGTTTTTATCCAGTATGTGTGCACTATTCTTACCCACTGACATCACTTGAGTAGTCGGTTGCTTGATTCAGGATGAATATAATTGCGAACATGCTTTATTTTAACGCCCCACTTGCTTAAATCCTCTTTCACTGTTATGCATGTGGCAGTTTCTGTCAATAGCAGGTGGAGCACCCACGAAACCTTTCCTCAACAGTCATGTTTGCACACAGTTTAAAGCCAAGCATACACAGATTTATCATCTTTTTTCCTGCTCCTCAGTCTAGAGCTCCTTAAGGAGACTGAAATTCAAATATTCTTACTCAGAACAGGCATGCTGGGAGGCAAAGAAAAAGTGTTCACTCCAGACATGACTAAGATATATGTCTGAGCAGTGCAAAGTGTGTATTTACTAAACCAGTGAAAAGAAGTGTACAGTTATTCCACTGCAGTGAAAACTCTTTTGATTGATACTCCAGCAGCATTTGGTTCAACACACACAGACGACTATAAAAAAAAAAGTAGGTGTTTGTGTCGCACGTGCCACAAACTGAACTAGTATGTGAGCGTGCGCGCATGTGTGTGTGTGTGTGTGTGCTTTTTCTGCGTGTGGGTGGGTGCACGTGCATGCATACAGAGTTGAATGGACACAGCAACCTCTATGTTCTCTCCAGCAGTAAACCCTTGGCTGTGAAGGCAGACCATGATCCCAGACTGAAAGTCGGTACTCCCTTTGCTCAGGTCTGTGCATGTCCTCCTTCACTTCTCATGGTGGTAAAGTGCAACATAAAAGGAAACAATGCTATCCTCGGACCAATCCTTCGTAAAAGTTTACTTCACTCGCATTGTGGCAACTTCAAGTAACCTGAGAGGAGATGGTGATATACTGTGACATTAACTACCACCTCAACACACCCCTTTGCAAATGTCTATTATCGCTGCACATAAACTAGCTGGTTCACTGCCCACTTGGCAGTGTTCTCTCCCTAGAGATATCAAGTTTATTGTTTGATTTTTTTCTAGCAAGAGATGGTAGATTCATGAGATTACAGACTTCCTGTGAAAAAGAGAGATGTTGTGACAACAGTGGATAAACAACTGGATGGGAACTATCACACCCTAAGTGTCTTTAATAAGGCGGTCCTTTATTTTGAAGGTATTTAGATGTGATACCCATAACCAAACAATATGTTGAAGTGTGTGAAGAAAAACTAAATGTAGTGACCTGTGTGCGTGGGTGTGTGTGTGTGTGTGTGTGTGTGTGTGTGTGTGTGTGTGTGAGCAAGTGAATGTTGTTGGTGTTCTTGGGGAGAGATGAATGGGAGGGGGGTGCCCCTTACTACTCTACCATTGAGCACCCCTGACTACCACTCATACTGCCAACATATTTAAAGACCCCCTTATAATTTAAGTGGATCTTAAAATAAGAAATTGGATTTAATTGCATGAACAACAAACTAAAAATGTGACCCATTAATGACAAAAAAAGTATTTTATTTTTCATCCTAACTTCATAAAAAGCAGCCATCTCTTTGGTCAGACGCCTTTGTACACCTGGTGGATTTCTGATCACATAACCTGCATTGTTTAGCTTGTGGAGGATTTTTTTCCCATATAGTCCCATTTCTGCCAAGACAAAGGTCTGTCACTGGTATTATAACTAGCTCCAGCCACTTTGTTAGGTTTTCTGACATGATTTTTAGAGCTCTACTATTATCCATAGCCCAACCCATGACTCGAATTGTTCCTTTTTCTTTCCCTCCCTCAACCAGTGGTGGCTCTGTGGTATTGATGTGACGTGCCGTTCTGGATGTCAGGGGTCAGCCTTGGTGGCCCCTGGCTGGATGAGCTTCAGGTCTATTTCCAGTGTTGGTGTATTCAGGAGATTTGAAAAATGATCCTTATAATCGGTTCCTGACTGGGTAGTCTCATGCAGCCAGACTTCTCTCCACAGGACAGTGTCAGCCACAGAGAAAAGTCCGGCTGCAACATCTTAACATTTTTGAATGGAAGATGAAGTGTGTTGTTTTGTTTGTGGTCACAATTAACTGGTCTTGAATAGTGCCCCTAAAAAAAATTATGTCAGTGAGAGCTTGTTGGTTGAGAAAACGTGCAAGATCACCCCGTGAAATGTTTTTCATTTTTTCTTTGTAGTACTTGTAGTATGAAGATTCAAAGAACAGGCCAAACCTGCCATATTGCTGATCTTTATCATAACGTGTCATTTACAGCAGGGGATGCTGCTCAACATGATTGAACAGTGAGCAGTCTCGTCCCAGTTCTTGACGTTTGCTGATTCCCCTTAATATGTGTAGATACCGCATTTGTTGCTGAGTGTTGGAGTGCTGGAATGTGGACACGATAACAAGACACCAAACGTAAAAGCTTGTTGAATCAGATCTCAGTGTACGACTCAAAACTTCACCCACCCTTGAACTGATTGTTATTGCATTATTAGCCAAAACCACATGATAGAAATGTATTCTTGAATTATTTTCTTCCAAAGACATCTTGGAACTCTGAGAAAAAGAGCAAATATTTTCAAATCCCTCTCCAGGCAGGACTAAATATTATACTGTTGTATCTTGTGGAACAGCACTTAAGAATATAAGTTCCTTTTGATAGTTTAGATTAGAACCAATATGTTCGTGAATGTTGCTTATCAGAATGGGGGAATTGGATGCTTTTCAATGGGATATTGTGAAAGATATATTTTTATGAATTTACATTCAAATATATTTGTTTAATTCTTTGTTGAAACTGTAGAAATAAAAAAAGATAGCAACTTGTGGTTGTGCTGAACATAACATACTGCAACTATTTCTGTCCTGGGCGAAGTGATTTCCTGTAGCCTTGATGTTGGCTAACTCTAGCATCATACTGTAGACCCAGCAATTCTCTAGGTAAGAATAGAAATAGTGTTTTCCAGAACTGCTTGTTTCGTCTTAACTGTGGGGACTTCATTAACCTTTTGGGCAAATAACACAGCACCTGATACGGTGTGAAAAATTCAGACAAAAAATTGATTCCACATAATAATAATAATAGAGTAGGCTGATGCCACTCTGTTGTAATTTTTCTAAAGTCGGTCTGGTGAAACTCCCTCAAAAGGACAACAGTTTAAAGCTCCAGCAGACCTGTTGAAGGCCCGAATCAACAAGTGTCAGCTTGGGGTTCGGCAGAAAGCCGAGGCTTCCTGCATCTGCCTGTTGCGGGCAGGATATTCTGGAGAGACGGGTAAGTGAACCTCTGGTGCCTGGCTGCTGTTCATTAAGAGTATTAATGATTAACTGAGAGTGCTATTGTCCCCTGGAGCCCAGCTGTCCCTCCTCTGCCGTTGATCCAGTCTGATGCCTCTGGGCCACTAAACTGGCTCCATTCATGTGCTAAAGTGACAGCTGCTCCTCACATTCCACACAAAATTAACTGCAGGCACCGGAAAACAAGCTGGGAGAAAATAAATAACATTTGACAGATTTGCTTTGTCTTTTTCTTGGGGCATGGATCGGGGATGAAAGGGTGGATCGGAAGGATTATTCTAAGCCTGGGCGCTAATAGTTAAGGAGGCAGACAGGGGAACAGATAGCATTTGCTGTGTTGGCACTTAGTCATTCAGGGGATAAGAAAAAAATAAATGCAACTTTTCTGGTGGGGTAAAAGCTATCAACCGACATGTCAATAATGTTCATATACAGTGGCTAGTTGCAGGGGAAATCAGTTCAAATGCAGATTCTGCGTATCAATTAGTGTGTGTTGGGATGTTTATTTTTAATAATCTAATACGACTCCAGGAAGACATATCAGCCAAAACTCTGCTGTCATTTTGTCATCCATTAAACCATGTCAACACCCTATTTTATTGTATCTGACTGTAATCTGGAACTGAAGGGTGGTGTATTTTACAAGGAGGCAAATTTGACTGGCCGCTGTAGTGGAATTTGGGCTATGTACATACATAGCTTTTGGCTTTAACATTTACTGTACAGGGCATAACTAGAGTAAGGGTTTTAGTGCTATAGACCCAACGTAACCCGTGGTCCATGTGATCTGTTGCATGGCAACCTGGTATTTTGATAACAATTTCCGCAAAAGTTAGTGTGCAATGGACAATATCAGTGACTCAAACTTGCATCATGCTGGATTGTTTTACAACAGCTGTCGTAAAAAGATCTGAATCTGTTTTTATCTCACCGCTAAAAGGCCCTTAATTTTCCCTTGAAAGCGCCGCTGGTGTTTCACTGACATCTGCAACTCTTACATTGTGTCGACGTATTATTCTTTCACCTGGGAACAATTATCTCGTCTGTCTTGTCTATAATCAGCTGAGTGGTCACAGATACTGTGCGTTCCTGCTGTGGGAGTGCAGGTCTATGTTACTGAAAGGGTGCCTTTGGTCTTACTGTCCTGTTTTCTTGTGTTTGCACCGACACTCCTTGGACACAGGTGGGATGCAATTACTGGAAACGTGATGGTTGTTTTTCAGATCACTATCAATTAGAGGGTCTCACAGATCTCTTTCTTTCATTGTTTATGGTTTTGCACAAGTAAACACATACTTTAAATTCCAGCCTGTGTTTCCTTGCATTTACCAGAGGATGGACAAGGCATGAGAGCCACCTTACAAAGCAAAATAATAGCCTTGAAGTTGCTACCAATGGGGTAATCCTTTTTAATAGACAGTTTGGGTTCAAACAGGTGGAGGTGTGGATACAACTCAGTGGTTACTAGGTGTATATGGCAGAGATCTGCTCCTTGTTGCTGAATTAGTAGTGTGTAATCATACATTTTTAGACTTCTCCTCTTTCAAAATTACATTTTTCTAGCTGACAAAAAAAAAATTCACGTCATAACTTGTATCAAGATAGAACTTTCACAATTTTTTTATAGCTTCCCAGGTGTGGAGCCCAATCCCATCGGCTTAATACAAAAATATTTAGCAGGCAGAGGGGAATTCTCCATCTGTAATATATTACTGCCAAAGGTCCTGCTTCACGTCCAGAAAAACATGAACGAGCTGTGTTGTACACGAATAACACAATTTTCGTTTTGTGCCTGCTTGCCTATTTAATGTCTTCAAACAGCCTGCTTGAAGGCATTGTTGAAGTTTAATAGCAGTTATGTGCAATGAGTTGAAAGGTGAAGCACAAAAATAAATGGTCGTCAGCAAAGCAGGTGCATAGAATAGAGGTTAGGATGTATTCATCAAAGAACCATAGGTGGAAAAGACATGTGAAGCAAGTGGAATGTTGGATCTGAGCCCTGAAAACACAGGCTTTATTAACAGTGCACTTGTTATTATTACTCATTTCTTTTTTTTTGTCAGAACGAGGTTAGAAAGCTGCAAAACAACTTCAGATGGTGAGCTGTTATGGAAAGATGTATTAGCTTTTGAAGGGGAGCAGATGTTAGCTAGAAGTCTCTTTTGAATGTCACACCAACCCTCTGTTTATGTGTGTGTGTGTGTGTGCACTTGTGACCACATGAATTTGTATGTGACTGTGTCTGCACGTGGCTGAGCGTCCAGCCCGGCCCTCCCCGTTGGCCGAGGTGGCAGGTGTTCCTGTGTCCCCTAAAAGAGCAGGTTTTTATGTCGCCTCCTCAAGTTAGTGGCTTGGTTGCCATGGGGATGCCCCAACAGAAAGAGGCTTGTGTCTGGGGGCCAGTGCAGGGGAGAAGATGAGGACAGGGGAGGAAAAGGAGCTTTACTTGCACCACACACTCACTTCACCCTGAAGAAAATAGGGGATCAATTCAGACATAAAACAGGGAGAGATTGTCTACTGGGAGCATGTCGACCTAATTTTGTACACTTAAAATGTCACTAAAATATTAATGCTGCCGATGTGTAATCCAGCTCACATGAAACACAGCTTACTAAGTGATGCTTGTAAATCCTAACAATGGGATTGGGAACTTAAAAAGGCATCCGATATCACACATCCTATCAGTTTTCTCCGCAGGTGTGACAGCTGTTTGCCTAAAGACGTCTGCTTATTATCACTTTGCCTTGTGGCATGGACATCCCCCTCTATTTAGGTGAGACGCTGTAGACAGGCCCACAATCAATCTCTCCCACTCTCTCTGTAGAAGCTGTGCAACATGGGGGCGGTGGGTGTAAGAATATCTGGGACAGACTGGGAGTCACCTGTCCCTTGTTGGCCCCTCTCATCCCCCGCGGGACGGCCATAATTCTCTCTTGGCTAGGCTGATCAGCAGCTGCCATGTGCACGCACTGAGACACACACCTCCAGACATGCACAGAGGGATAGTGGCAAACTCATTCAGACTCACTCACAAACATAATGCATTCCATTTTTACATCTCAGAGTCAGAATGAAAGATTAAAACTGCTTTTTGGAGGCGCTCAAAGGCAGAGGGACATTTTGACTCAGAAGTCATGGTGCACGTATGACGCCATGTCATCGCTGTAATGGTGTCAGCACATGTAACTGGTTTGGATTTTGATCATGTTCAGGGGTCTTAAGTGTCTGTTTCTTCAATCCCAAATCAACAACTGAACAACAAAAAAAAAGAACTTTTTTCTTTTGCAAGCAACAGCCCAACATGTCTCGTGTTTTTTTCTGGTCGACTTCATTTTAGTTTGTAAATATACATCCACTTTTGCATTTCAAGCCTGCAACACAGAGTGTAAAGAGGCAAGGATGCAAGCTTCACCCGGACACCTGCGATCTATGCTACCTCAGATGGCACTGCTGTTAATCTATTATCAATGGCTGATACAACCGCATGAGCAATGGATAACTGTGGGAAACCTTTGTATAGTACTACACTACAGAGTTACATTAAAAAACACCACCTCAAACTTTACTGTGCAAAAAGGACACCTTGTGTTTACTTTGTCCAAATGTCGTGTCCACTGCTGTGGGCTCGGAGGCATCAGGGATGAACCTTCACACAACGGATGCACGCACTGAGATAAGACAAATTGGTATTCCAGAACTTTTATGGGAAAAAAAATCAATGCTGTGTGTCAGGGCCAAAGACAAAAAGGATCATCTAGACTGTAATCAGCAAGAAAAGCCAGACTCAGTCGGGTACTAATGATTATTCCACATACAGTCCTGATCTGTCCCCATTGGACAATGTATGGAGAAATTGGAAAGGAAAACTGCAATGATGACCCAGTACAGTAGCACACCTAAAGATGTGCTTGCAGAAAGAAAAAAAAGAAAATCTTTACCGTCTCGCCGTCTCGTGTTGCAGGCCTGAAATGCCTGAAAGCACCCATACCAACCCACCCTAAACCCATAAAGAAGAAAAAAGATGTTGGCATAAAACTTTATTTTTCTGTATTGCATGTTCATTGTAAATCAGATAATACATTTATCTCTTACATGTAAATGTACTTATCAGCATAAATCAGTATTTTGTGGGAAGCATCTAAAAGGTGGACTGCTAAAACAGTTGAGCAGATTCAGGGAGGCTCATCTTCTACATCGTTAGCTTTACGTGATACAAAGAGTCCTGATCATGTTTTGGGAGAGTTTTCAGTGATTTGCGCTATCACTGAACACAAAAGTGTAGTTGGTTGGATTAAAAAGCCAAAAAACGTTTACTTTTCATTGCTTTTTTAAATATAAAGGCAATATTAGATTTTTAATTTTTTTATTTAATCCTTTGTTGATAAATGAAAACATGCTGCTGTGTGAAATTATACAGAACCTACAGTCACCCTACTCTAACGTATTGCAATACAATATGTTGCGAAAAAACACATTTCTCATTTCATAGAGAAGTTCTTCACAGTTCTCAACTTTTTACATTGTTTTTCAGCTACTGAAGTTTAAATGAATCTCTATCAAGCGCCATTCCACCCACGCTTTGGATTCCAGTGACAAATTATCAGGAAACACCAGTTGGGTTGTTCAAGCGAAGAGCTCCCCACCCTTCTTTGTTTGTGATGCCAGACTAATTCCAGGATTCTTTCTTTAATGCGCAACATGGGTCAAAAGTGACCCGGCTGAGTTTTAATTTTCCATATCTTTGCAATAAATTAACTTTATCATTCAATATTCAAGGTATTCCTCAATTAACTTGTTTTTAATCATCATGCATCCTTATTTTATTTTTTCCTTTCTTACTTTTTGAATAAAAACCCTTTTTGTATCACTACCCCTCTAATGCGCAACATGGGTCAAAAATGACCCGCATTCATTTTCTATGTTACTTGATGTATGGCTGAGGGTTTCTATGATAAATCTCTGAAATAAATTAATCATCAATCATTTTCTATTCCAAGTATGCAGTAAATATCTTGTTTTTGTTCAGCACAAATCTTTATTTTTATTTTCCTCTCTTACTTTATGAAGAAGCACAGCTTTTGTAATTCTACATCCAGTTTACACACATGGGTCAGACAGGACCCGCATGCATTTACCATTTCACAGCTCAGCACAGCTCCCATCACACATAAGCACAGTAAGTTTTGTTTTTCAATTGTACTAATATTACTTTAGAGATTTCTTGATGACAGTAGTGAAAGATAACATTACATTACATTATATGATGATTAGGTTTAGGTTACCTTGAGAGTGAGTACATTACTTGTCAGAAAGTTACAAATAATTATTATTAGCTAGCTGTTGACATATTCTATTTTAGTTAGGGTTAGGGTAGGGTTATGTGTTAACTGTTATCATGGTTATGTTATTTCCTGTCTTGGTTCTATTATTTAGTTCCTGTTTTTGTAGTGGTTGTCCTCTTGTGTTCTGTCCACTTTCTGTCTTTGTCTTTTTCCTGCTCGTTTTTGATTGCTCACACCTCTGTCTTGTTGTATTGTTTGTTCATCCCTGCCTCCTGGTGTTTTCCCCACCAATCCATATTCTGCTCACTCCCCTCACCTGAGCTTCTCCTCCCTCTCTTCACCTGTTCTTCTTCCCCTTTGTATTTAAGTTATTTATTTTGTTGTTGCGTCATTAGTCTTCCAAAGTAAGTCTTGCCGTTCTGGTCTTTGTCTGGTAGTTGTATTTGTATTGTAGTCGTCATAGTCAAAGTCATAGTCATGTTTTCCCTATTTGCCTTGTTCTTCCATTTTCTGTTTTTGGATCTTGCCTATAACCCTTTTTGGTTATATTAAAGACGCTTTGTTCAGCCTGCAGTGTCTGCATGTGGGTCCACCTGCTTTGCCACCCCAAAAACCTGACAGTATGTGTGTGTGAAAAAATGACAAACATGTTGCAAATACTAAATAATTGTTTGGCCCCACTCACTGCTAAAGTAACTACTTGAAAAGAGTTAAATAGTATTAAGTTACTTTATTTTATGTCACATTTGGATGAATGGGTCATTTTTGACCCATGTGTGTAAATTCGATGTAGTAATATAAAAACTACTTTTGCTTATAAAGTATGAAAGTAAAAATGAAAATAATGATCAGTGGTGATCAAAAACAAGATATTTAAAGAATACTTGGAATATTCAATCATAAATTAAATTGATTTCAAAAGATAGAACAAAGAGAAACTCAGCCAGCATGAAATTACCTTGGAAATGAATGCGGGTCATTTTTGACCCATGTTGTGCATTAGAGGGGGTGTGCATATGTTGCGCATCAAAGGGTTAAGTTCTTAGTAGTTCCAGCATTGGAAATAAATCTCCCCTTTAACCTTTCTGCATTTCAAGTCTGAAAATTGATGAAAAATGTCAAAAGTTTACAGGAAAGTTTAAAAAAAACCAGTTGATTAGGCAAATAAATCTAAAATTAAAACAAGATTCACAAAAGAACAATACGGTCTGTTGCATGTATTTGATTATTATTTGTTATGATGCATAACCACAGCAACAAGGTGGTTTACAACAGGGAGCAGCTGATTAACATTGGAAAAGCAGAAATAATTCGACAACTGAAGCCAGAAATCCCACTGGAATTGAAAAGGAGGCGTCGTGGATGCAGAGCAGGAGCAAAGAGGAGAGAAAGAAAGAAGAAGTTCAAACCATCTCTGCCATCCGTCATCATGGGAAATGTAAGATCGTTAGCTAACAAGTTGGATGAACTTCTAGCCTTGACAAGGACTCAGCAAGAATGTCGGGAATGTAGCATTATGTGTTTTACTGAGACATGGCTGCAGGATCATATCCCCGACTCCAGCGTCTCTCTGCCGGGCTTCCTGACTGTACGAGCAGATCGAGATTTAAAGAGTAGCAGGAAAAGGAAAGGGGGTGGATTGGCAGTGCTTGTCAACAACAGATGGTGTCACCCAGGACATGTTACTGGGAAGAGTCGTCTCTGCAGTCCTGACATTGAACTATTGGCAGTAAGTTTTCGTCCATATTATTTGCCAAGAGAGTTCACCAGTGTTGTTTTGGTGGCTGTTTACATTCCACCCTCAGCTGTTGCCGACACTGCATGTGATGTCATCAGTTCCGTTGTTGCTCAGATACAGACACAACACCCCAATTCTTTTGTGGCAATATCTGGTGATTTTAATCATGCCTCACTCTCTGCTACACTGCTAACTTTTCAACAGTTTGTCAGCTGCTCTACCAGAGAAAACAAGACATTGGATTTGTGTTACACAAATGTCAAGGATTCATACATTTCCAAATCAAGACCTCCCCTGGGTAAATCAGATCACAACCTTGTTTTTCTCTGTTCAGCATATAAACCCCTTGTCCAGAGACTACCTGTCACAAAAAGGACTGTTAGAAAGTGGTCACATGAAGCTGAAGAAGCCTTACAGGGTTGTTTTGATGCAACTGATTGGATTTCTCTTTGTAAGCCACATGGAGAGGACATTAATGCCATGACTGAGTGTGTGACTGACTATATAAACTTCTGTGTGGACAACACCATCCCCACCAGAACAGTGAGATGCTTCCCTAATAACAAACCCTGGATCACCAGTGAGCTAAAAGAACTATTGAACAAGAAAAAAAGAGCCTTTAGGGAGCGAGACAGGGAGTTACTGAGGAGTATACAGAAGCAGCTCAAAGTCAAGATCAGAAAGAGCAAGGAGGTGTATAGAAAGAAGCTTGAGAGTAAACTGCAGAGGAACAATATCAGAGATGTGTGGTCAGGAATGAAGAAGATCACAGGCCTCAAGCAGAGGGAGGATCGGATGGATGGAAGTCTGGACAGAGCAAATGAGCTGAACACATTCTTCAACAGGTTCAGTTCTGGAACAAGCTCACCATCCTCCCCTCCTGTTCCCAGCCAAAGAGACATCCCACCCTCCTCTGACCCACAGCTTTCCTGTAACATCTCCACCTCCACCTCAGTCATGGATTCTTCTGCTTCCACTAGTTTGTCTTCAACCCAATCAGGAGATGCTGCTGTCCCCTTTGCCTCCCCCTCCCACTTTTCTGTTTCTAGAAGTCAGGTGAAGAGGCAGTTGGAGAGACTGAACCGGAACAAGGCTGCAGGTCCAGATGGTGTCAGCCCCCGAGACCTGAAGGCCTGTGCAGAGCAGCTCTGTGGGATTCTGCAACACCTTTTCAACCTTAGCTTGACCCAAGAGAAGGTACCACTGTTGTGGAAGACATCCTGTCTGGTTCCGGTACCAAAGAAAACCCATCCTTCAGATATCAATGACTACAGACCTGTTGCCCTGACATCCCACATCATGAAGGTCCTGGAGAGACTCCTGTTGACCCACCTGTGTAAGCAAACCAGCACATATCAGGACCCCCTGCAGTTTGCTTATCACCATGGAGTTGGAGTTGAAGACGCTATCATACACCTGCTTCAACAAACCCACTGTCATCTGGACAAAGCAGGCAGCACTGTGAGGATCATGTTCTTTGATTTCTCCAGTGCATTTAACACAATCCAGCCTGATCTGCTTCGTCTGAAACTCCAGAAGACTCAGGTGGAGGCCTCAACAATCAACTGGATTAATGACTACCTGACAAACAGACCACAGTTTGTCAGACTGAAGAATTGTGTGTCTAACCAGGTGATCAGCAGCACAGGAGCACCACAGGGGACTGTACTCTCACCATTCCTTTTCACTCTGTACACTTCAGACTTCCAGTACAAGTCAGACTCCTGTCATCTACAGAAATATTCAGATGACTCTGCAGTTGTTGGGTGTATCAGAGATGGACAAGAAGCTGAGTACAGAGAGCTGGTGGACCGCTTTGTGGCATGGTGTGGGAACAATCATCTCGTCTTGAATGTTAACAAAACAAAGGAGATGATTGTAGATTTCAGGAGAAACAGGGTCAGATCGAACCCCGTTTCCATCATGGGAGAAGAAGTGGAGGTGGTTGAGGAATATAAATACCTTGGTGTTCATGTGGACAACAGACTGGACTGGAGACACAACAGTGAAGCCATCTACAAGAAAGGACAGAGCAGACTGTACTTCTTGAGGAAGCTAAGGTCCTTCAAGGTTTGCAACAAGATGTTGCAGATATTCTACAAGTCTGTTGTTGAGAGCGTCATTTCCTCTTGCGTCATCTGTTGGGGCAGCAGCATCAGAACCAGGGACCTAAAAAGACTCAACAACCTGATAAGGAAGGCTGGTTCTGTTCTGGGGACGACTGTGGAACCTCTGGAGACAATAATGCAAAGAAGGATTTTGCATAAAATCAAGAGAATTATGGACAACCCTGAACATCCTCTCCATGAGACTGTTATCGGAAAACAGAGTCTCTTCAGTCAAAGGCTTCTTCAGTTTGGATGCTAAACGGACCGCTACAGGAAATCTTTCCTGCCCACAGCCATCAGCATCTATAATAACTCCTTGATTTAATTGAGCTACATCAACATTTAATTTCCCTCTGGGATAAATAAAGTATTTTTGAATTGAATTGAATTGAATTGAATTATGTTGTAATGATGATACTGGTGCACATGCAACAACTTTGAATGCAGACAACGTAGTCGCCCCAGAGAATGTTAACTTTTCATGAACAAATTTCCCTCAGGTAAACACAAGTACTTCCGTTAGCAAAGTACGCGTGTTTAACACAAACAATAAGATTATATTTCCATCATTTTCAAAAGGTTTTGGATTATTTTCCACTTGACTGAAGTGGGGTTTAAAGTTAACCATAGCAAAAGCCAATGAGTGTATCAGAAATGTGTCATCTTTTGGATCTTATGCAAATCTTACCCTATAAATTTCAAGTTGACGGTACTGCATGCTGCAGCTTTAATAAAATAACAAGATTTAAAGTCAAGTTATATTCTGACAATGCTATTCACAGAGCAGGATATTCTTAAAGCAATACTATGTAACATTTCTACCTTAAAATAACAGCTTGAAAAAAAATTGTGCGGCTAGAATGAGTTTTAATATTACGATTGGCCTGTCTCCTATGCCCTTCGGGGGTCTGAGTTGGAAAAACTGCGCTATGTAACTTTGCTGGAGCGGCCCGGTGGCGGCCCGGTGGCGGCCCGGTGGCGGTCCGGTAGCGGCCCGGGAGCTGAGCGGAAGTACTTCGACTTGCTTTCTGGCACACCTACCGCAAAAACAAATAGACCCCTCTCACGCTCCCAGGTACATTTGATTACTCTTACCTTCTCGGTCGACATAGCTTGCACCTTCTGACTCCTCGCCAGTTCGTCAACAAACGTGAAAGTGAAAGGGTGTTGTATTTACGACAGTGTAACTGTACATTACCTCCAAGCCTGTAGGGGGAGCTCCATAGTGGGCTTTTTGAGAAGTTACATTGTATTGCTTTAATTGGACCCCCCTGTTCCTGGATATTCTGTGGAGTGATCCCCCCTGTGTGAGTCCCATCAAGGTAAACATGAGACAAATCAGTCGTGAATAATAAATGACTGTCGGTGGAGATTATATAAAACAGTCACACTCTCTCTTTCATTATGTGTGTGCGTGAATGTTTGAGGTCAGTATATCTCATCTCTAGTCTAAGGCTACGGCTACACGAAAACGAAACGAGGTTTTTTTTGAAAACGGGTTCGAAAATTCTTGCGACCACACGGAAACGCGCTGCTGTCCAGACGACAACGATGAAACGATACAGTACACACGCCACTGTGTCACGCCACGCTGTGAGACAATAGAGAGGTGTTAAAATTGGCACCCAGCGTCAACGTGTGGCTGACGCAAAAACGTTTTTGCTGTAACAATGGAAACGAAACGAGGCCGTTTTCAAACTTTCCCACTCTGGAACCCGTTTTCAAAAACTATCGTTTTGGGGTAGTGGGAACGCCGGCTCCGTGTGGCCGCGACAGCGAAACGATAAGAAAAAGTATCGTTTACAGTGAAAAACGTTTCCGTGTAGCCGCAGCCTAATTGGTTTGTCCCCCTGCTACATCAGAGACATGTTTGCTAATGTATTCAGTCTGAGTGATGGCTCTCAGAGCTGATTTCACATGAACAAAGATGACGAAAAAATGTAAATGCCCCCCGTTTACAGTAATTGGTCTGGGACCCATTGTCTGCATTGCTTCTTTTGTGATGTAAATGGTTTAAGTTTGGGGTTGCCCACAAAGTTGGGCTGGGGAGGTCGCCATAGATACTTTCATGTCATGATCTCCAATAGTTTTACCTTTGCAATGGAAATAAGTGGATTCTGCAAGCAGCATGGAAGACAAGTTTGCATGGAAATCTTAGCATTGGTGGAATGACCTTCTTCTGATCTTCTCTCGAATGCCCTCCCTCCAATAAAGCTTCAATAAAGGGGCCTGGTTACACGCCTGTAATTGGCTATTCACAGGCATAATCTGACATCGGCTCTTGTCATATCTAAACCGTGTCCAGCCAGAGAAAAAGGAAAAGCTTTTCAGAGATGTTTGGAATATGAATAAATAGGTTTAAAATGCGTGCCTTAAGTAAATTCCTTCAAAGACGAGTGAAGTAATGAATACACTTTGAGAAGTTTAGTCTTTCTTTTTTTTTTAGCTTTTGGAAATCATTGAAATGATTTAATTAAAGGCAAAAACTGATGTTAGGTTTGATGTTTACATTTGTGACACATTTATCTTATTCTTTCATTTCGTTTGGAATTTTCTTTTAGCAACATATATTGATATCAATACGTTTGCCAGTTGAGCCTGTGCCAAACCCTCCGACCGCCCGAGCAGAGGATACCCCCCTGCCACAGATCAAGCCACCGGGCCTTGAACCTGACCCCAGGACCATCTCGGGGGAGATTGTCACATTGCATTCCCGCTGGCATATTCTTGCTTCAGGAGTTCCCTGACGCTTTAAGGGGTGGGGGGGTAGATAGTGTGGCCGGTCCATCCAATGACCCCCTCCCCCCTGTCCGTTCCCTGCCGTGTACCCGGTTTTGACACGGCAGACAAAACCCGCGGAGGGCACTATGAATGGCAAAGCACCGAGGAGGCCGAGGGAGAGCAAAAAGGAGGCGGCGTGTCTTTGTAGTTGGGGAGGAATGCGGAAATGTCCCCGCTCCGTGTCAAACCTCTCTGAAGGGGGTCAGGGCACATTCAGCCGGCGTGGGAAAGCCAGGCGGAGACAGAGCTCACACGGCCGAGCGCGGCTGCAGTTGCATGGGCCTATCCGCGGATACATGCGAGGGGGAAAAAAAAGAAAGAAAGGAGAAAATCCAAAGAGGAGCGTGGTTTTGGAGGGCTATATCACGCGTTTGCCTTTGTCCTATGACCCCCCCAAAGCAATCCTACACACACCCCTTTCCCTCGACACACCTCCCCTCCCTTCCACACAAGTTGCAATGAAAGTGTGTGCGCGCAAGTTGTCGTACAGCCCTCCGCCCCCCCTCGCTTGAGAGTCTCTGCCTGGGCTGGTGCAGTTTGAGGGATGGGGGGTTAGAGTCTGCACCGTCAACTACCTGTGTGGCCCCCGCATGGAGGACAGTGGACAGGGATGCGTTTGATGGAGGAGTTTTATCCAAGACTCGAATGCCTCCTCAGCATTTTCTCTGGCATGCCGACATTACGACATTTCACAGGCAACACAGAACAAGGTAAAAAGTGGGGCTATTTATGCACAATTTGACACCCGAAAATGTCTGTTTGAGGCTAGAAAATGTGTCGCTTTACGAGCCAATAACATTTCAAACAGTGGCACGGGCAGCTCACAGATTTGCTAGAATTTAGGCCATTTTAATGAGTGCACGCACAAATAAATTGGAAAAAATTCAGAGACGCCCTCCGAGCAAATGAAAACACCTTTAAAACTCAGCCGGCACACTGTTTTACACATTTAGAGCGATTTCGGGCTTGGGGGGCGAGTTTGAACGTGTTTTAAATGGTCTGTTGCTGTAGGAAGTTCAGACAATGCAGCACGTGCTCACAGTTTGGGTCTCCTTAAAGAGAAACTCCTCCACGCAAGAAAAGTTTACTTCGTTACTTCGTTAACACAAAAACAACCCCGTGTGTGAAGTCCGTGCTGCTTTTTGCGTGTTTTTCCTCCTGATTTTGATTTCCTTTTACGACAACAGGAAAGCTTTACAGTGAAAATTACTTCAGCGGCACTGCGCGAGGGGGTTAATTCCCTCAGTCCGCGAGACAGTTAATTTAATGCAAAGCTGGCTTAAAATGGGCTAAATGTGGCTCATTTGAATATATATGTATTTTTTTCATTATTTTTGCTTTGGTGGTAGGAGGACATGGGTTGTAGTGCGTAATAGGAGGAGGAGTGGAAGCTGGGACGCAGCGGTCCTCTTTCTGATAGTCGGAATAAAACATGATGACAGTCCTGTTAATGCCTACCTGGAGCACTCTTTGACCAAATGTGACAAAGATGGTCTCTTCCTCCATCTGTGTCTCCCTGTCATCTAGGCATCGCGTGTGCCCACTTTTTTCTGTGAATATGTCTTTGTGAGAAACTCTGGCTCGTCACCCTCTCCGGGATTCCCCGCAATATTTTCAGCAAGAGACGAGAGAGAGAGAGAGAGAGGAAAAAAGAAAAAAAAAATCCGCAAAAATGGACAAAGAAAGTATTGGTACCCAATATGAGCCTGTGGCCGAGATTGGAGAAGGAGCCTACGGGAAAGTGTACAAGGCCAGGGACTTGAAGAACGGGGGACGCTTTGTAGCCCTAAAAAGAGTTCGTGTCCAGACGGAGGAAGAGGGAATGCCTCTCTCTACCATCCGGGAGGTGGCGGTACTGAGGCAGCTTGAGGCCTTTGAGCACCCCAATGTTGTCAGGTGAGTGAAGGGGCAGAGGTGGGTAGACAGGCTGCTGTGCGCGTGTGTTTGTGTTTGAGAGGCGGCGGTGTGTGTGTGTGTGTGCCCGCGAACGAGCGTATGTGAGAGAAACTTCACTTGTGACACTAAACATAACTTCTTTTTGATGGCCTCACTTGCAGCTCATATGACCTTTTGTGACAGGGCTGCAGTCAAACTCGTCTGTCCTGCTCTCTCATGGTTCTCTGCTTAAAAAGAAAGAAAATGGAGTTGTGGGTTGCACAGGGGCGCACTGTAGGCGAGAGTGGGCCCACACCTGTCAGAGCACGTCTGAATGAATTGTCTATATTGTGGGCTTCATTTGGTATGAAACCCTACCTCTTCTGATCATTATTGGTTGGTTCCAATCTTTTGATTCAGCTCGTGTATATTTGGATATACTGGTAGAGCAGGAAGGGAGTAGGCTACAGCACTCCTAGACCACTGGCTTGATGAGTAAAACCACGTTTCTGTGAGCATATTCGAAGATTGTTCACGTTTTTGTCGAGAGCACTTTGACACATTCAACTCAGACCTGTGAGGTTACGAAGTTTGGGCGTGATCTTTTCTGCAAGGTCCTTCTTGGCGCACAGTAGTTTGAATTAGGTCACCATTGGCTCTTGCAATCTGTGATTTAAACGATCCTTCGGGTTTGTTTGAAGATGTCATATTATTATTACCTGTTAGAATTTTTCTTGGTAAAGCGTTGGATTGCTTAGAAGTCCTGTAAATGGCGCAATGTCTACAATCTAAGAAAATGCAAATGTTTTGCCATCTCAAAACCACTGGACACAATATGCCACCAGCTTCAGACACGTATCTGTTCTCAGTCTGCTGTGCGGGTTTCAACTGCCCATGTGAGACCTGCGTAAGGTTGCAAAATTTGTGTTGAATCCTGCCAGCTGGAGGCAAACAGACCTGTCGATGGGCACGGGGGGTACTTTCTGATTTCAAGCGCATGTAATTGACAATGGTCTGTGTCAAACTCTGCATGTGAGCCCTTCTGCACCGTGAGCAAGGTTTTTATCCAACTGACTGGGACACCTTAGGTTAAGAGATGCAGCAAACTCTTGAGTTCTGTCTTTAGATATTGGAAGTGAAACTTGCTCGGTGTCATCATGTGTCCAAAAAAAAAGAAAAAAGGCAAGGAAATGAAGGATGATCGTTTCCTTTTCTTTTTAAGTCAATGACAAGCATTAAAACAGAATATTGACCTGAAACTAAATATTAGCATTCAAAAAGCTGCAGCAATTGAATATTTGCAATATTTTTTTTGCCTCCTTGTAGCTGGTAAGGCTTTTAACTAATTGTCAGATTGTTTCAGCTCTTGACAAAATGTCTCATTTAGCGTATTCATCACAGATAACAATTTTGCAAACTATCTTTATGCTCAAATATTCAGAGTAGCAATGATTGTTTAAAGACGTGCACCTTTTTGAAACTGTCTGTAAAGTAATTAGAGCTTCACACTGTGTACTTTGGACATTTACTTTGTAAATGCCTTCATCTATTTCAGAATCACGCCACTGTTTTGACACACTAGATGTACATTCACGCTATTATTAGGCTATCAGTACTTGAGTCTTTTTAGGGTGAAAACGCAAAGCGATGTCTTGTCAAAGTGCTTTGAATAAGATATGCAACCTCCTCCCACTCTGTTAAGTTTGACTGGAAATGATTTAACAAAAAAAAAAAAATCTACACATTTATGTCTAAGCTCTTCTCCAGCCTGCCCTGCACACGGATGCTGTTTTCTTTCACTTTTGTAATGAATTGTTCGTTCTCAGGGCAGCAGTCAGATACTGCGTCATAGGGATGGCACAGGCCAAGGCCTGACCTTGTGCTTGTTTTATTATGGATTATTGAGTGCTTTGGGACCAAAGGGGAAGTTCTGAATGGATATTTCAGAGGCATGGCTGGTGCCCTTGTGCCTCTAACAATAAATCTCTGATGTATTGGTGAATAATGAACAATAATTTAGGTCTTCTCTTAATTGTCCCGACTGGAAGATGAGACGTCTGCAAGCATTTACGCTGTCTTTTGCCAGTTGCATTAAGTTTTCTTTTCCTTTTTTAAAGCATTTTTGTAACTGCTTCTGCCGATCTAATGTAGCCTTTAATCCGGTAGAACATTTCAAGAGTGGAAACCATTAGAGAGCCTCTTCTGTTCTAGCCAGCTAGCATAACCAAGCAGCTCAGGCCAGGAAAGGGTATTGTGGGCCTTCTGTGCAACTCCAGTCAACCCCTGGATGTTTGTAATGAGGTCCATTATTCATTCCATATGTTCAGTGTCTGCTGAGAGCCCCCATTGTAGTCCAACAATCAAGCTGTGAGGGGCGTTTAACCTCAGCGCTTCAGGAAGAGGACGCTTTCTATTCAGTGACATCATGCCTAGTACCAAGACCTCGAACGAATCACATCTCGCTTCTGGCTTCAGCATATCCCAAGTCCACTGATCACATGGTGGCTCAGTCAGATTTTGTCATTTCGTTCCATGCTTTGATTTTAAATGCTTCGAGTAGATTTGCCTGTCTGTTGTGGCATAATTAAAAGTAGTTGGGATTTGTTTCATATGTAGTTGTGAAATTTGGCAAGAAAAGTCGAAAAGAGAGGCTCATGAATATTCTAATTAATGCAAACATTTCAAGGGTCCCCTCTGAGGTGTCTTTTGTCTTCTTACTTTCTTCCTCAGTTTAAGTCTTGAAATTCTTTTGCTTGGTTTCTTCCATCATTAATTTCTCCACTCATAACATTGCTTTGCGTTTACACCCTGAAGAGACTAACTGGATTTAAACTTTGTGTTTAGGACAATACTGTTGACTTAGGGAGGCAAAATTATTCACATTTATCGATTCACTTCCGTGCACACTCCCAGTAATGACCATAGTTTTTAGAAGATTGTTAGAAACTAGTGCTGTGCTTAGTTCTGTTCAACCCTCGTAAAAACCCAAACCCAACGTGTGCCAGATGACAATCAATCATTGGGCTTTTCCTGCGTTGTCTTGACGAAAGACGCTTCCTCTGCAGCAGCGACAAGAAGGCCGCACTCGACTTTCTTTAAGAGTATCAGGAGTTGTCATAGTGCTGGGTGAGGAATGCTGCTTATAGTGCCCTGTTTTTTGAGGAGGACATACTGGATAGCATTTTTTTTCTTTTCTTTCTCCAGCTTGCCTTGGCAGGTCTGCCGACATAACCTGGATTCTTGGCCATAGTTGGTTGCCCGGTGAAACACAACTCCTCACTCTGGTGTTTTAAGCTGGATTGGTCTTAAATTTTCAAAAGTACTGCATTGATGTATTTCTTTCTTTTACAGTTTAACTTTTTAGTGTTATCGAGCTTCAAGATGAGAGAAACAAATACAACAGGAGGCTCAGGTTCAGATTGTTTGACCATTTAATTGTTTGAATGTTGAATATAGATTTATGAGTCAACGTCCGACAAGTAACTCCGAGAAGCCACGTTAAACCCTCTGGTGTTGAGGTTTTATTGGCTTGTTGTTGTTGTTTTTTTTTTTTGTTTTTTTTTACTTTGTACTTTATTCTATCTTTTCCTAATTAAATTCAAATCGTCTGAAACAAAAGTTCAAAAGCAAGCTTGCCTCTTTCCTTTAATTTCGTTTGTGCATGGGACTCTTTTCTCATGCAGTGATGTTGACGTGTTGCAACGGGAGACGCGCCGTGTTGTTCATGGGAGATGTTAGTTTTTGCAATAAAAATCAAGTACATTGCCTGTTATGATGAATATTTACCTGCAATATCAGTTTTTATGTACAGGGTGAACAGTTGAATGTATGACATGATAAAGCACTGAACTGAGTATTGAAAAATGCCTCATCTGCCAGCAGTGCGTTGGGCATGGTGGACCCCCTCAAATCAATTATATTGACCTCCTTCACCTGTTCCCTCGTTGCAGGTTGTTTGATGTGTGTACGGTCCCTCGGACTGACCGAGAAACCAAACTCACTCTGGTCTTTGAGCATGTGGATCAGGACCTGACCACCTACCTTGAGAAGGCTCCCGACCCCGGAGTACCACCTGAAACCATCAAGGTAAACACTGCCGTTATCTGAAAGCACTCGGGGAGACTTTGTGTGCATGCCTGTTGGAACACCAGTGACAAATACGTAAACGGTATTCCGAGACGCATTTAAAACAAACACCAAGGAACTTAATTTGAAGTGCTGCTCTCAGTTTCTATTTGAAGTATAAAAGGAAGCTGTTGGCCTATCCCCTGTGGCGTCAGCTTCGATTGAATACAGCAATGTCTCGATGGTTCCGAGTGAGTTTCCTTGGCCAGAAACGCAGGAAACATGGGGCAGTTCCTCCAACATCAGAGGTAACAGTGTATTTGGAAGGGCGGCACTTGTGGCAGATGGCTCCAAATTAGAGGCTCCCTGCCTTCTCTATTTTCATTCTGCTCTCCAACTTAACAGTGTTAAAGATGAAGGCTGAGAGCCAGTTTAAAAAAAGAAGTCTTCCCATTGTGTTGGAAAAACAAAAAAACTGCTCAGCGTTTGAGTTTTTACCATTGACAGTTCTAACCCACCGCCCTCATCAGTTTCTCTTTAAATAAATCCACAAAGTGTCCATTTACACATTGCCCAAAGGTCGGACGTGGATGTGTCGCCAGCTCCTTTCCTCTGTAACTGTCTCCTTTCATCTTAACCTTTCCCACAAAAATCCTTTTTTTCCTAAACATTTCTTTATTGAGTTTCACCCTGAGGTCTGTAGATGTGCCTTGAACAATACTGGAAAGGAGTGCGTCTATGTTTGAATAGAGAAGTCTCGGGGTCTGAAGTGTCAAATTTAAAATGGAGAACGGGTAATTTCCCCCCCCCCCCCAGGGCCGGGTTCACGTGTGAAAGTTTTGTGTCGAGCTGCAGTGGTAGTGGGATGCTACACGGGCAAAGTGGATTCAGGTAGACCACACCTGAGGCTCTCTCAGGTGATCACACCTGTGTGTTTTACTGTAGACTCTGTGGACGTGTCAGTGTGGCGACGACTGTGCCGATCATATTGGCCTTAAAATGATTTATGCTCAGCGTTGAACACGCATACAGACGGAGCCTTCTGTCTGTCCTCTGCGTTGATTTCATGTATTTTGGTACGCTTTCGGAGATCTTGCGGATGCGTAGCCAAATTGAGCAGTACCACCAGTAATCGTGGGGGCGGTGTTGCGCAGTACAGCTCACGTGCGACCAGCGACAGGAACAAACAGTAAGGAGACGAAAACAGAAACGACGGAACTCCGTGCACATGACGCGTTGTATTTAATGATCTCTTTCCGACAAAGTACATGATCACCATCTTCTCCGCTGCGGTCCATGTTAGTTGTTACCTGAAACTGACGTAGGAACTCAGAATTGAACCCTGAACTCTGCCCTGCCCTCTGGTGGATACACTGGCTAACAACCGTGCCAACGTAAAGCACGCACTGGAGTGTGTGGGCAGTGACCGACGCTTGACAACGTTTGAAATCATTGTAACTATTTAGTTTAAAACTTCTCCCGGTTGCTGTAGGTTTTTTTTTTTTTTTTTTTTTTTAACTAGATCTGTTTATTTGTTAGCAGAAAATGAATGCAACTAATTCTGTAGTAATCACATGCAAACTTCTTGGATGTAAATACTTGCTGTTTTTTTTTTTTTTTTTTTTTTTGCTTGTTTTTTTTTTTTGTAAATCGTTGGTAACCCATTTGGTTTTGGATAATTACTACTAATGTAACTGCAGTTTCCCTCATGTTGTTGTTTATCTATGAACTGGAGACTCACCCAGAACTAACTTTGATCATTTAAAAAAAAGAAAAAAAAAAAAAAGCCATTTTGCTTGTTTGGTGGCAGAATCACTGGTGGCAGTAAGTCAGAGGGCTGAGGGTAATTGAATTAATCACAGATGGTGCTCTTTCAATGCAATCCCAGCTGATGGTGTCAAGACTTGGATGTGATCTAAGGTCTGCTCCAAGAACAGGTTTGACCAACTCGGACTAAAAGCTCAAGTCCTGAGTTGATTTACTTTAAGATTGAAACTACTAGTTCAAGAACAAATGATTACAGTTGGTTCAATCAACTCAGACTATGTTGTTTCTCCGATCACGATCGGCAGAATTCTGTTATTACATCTGCCATAAAAATGGATAAATATCGAGCAGAGTCCATATTTTAATCCAGTGGAGATAAAAAAAGATGAACAGATACCAAAACGGATCATGACATTGACCTTAAAAAAACAGTGCAGAAAGGAGATATTGAGTTGACATTGTGACTTTTTTATTAACTTGTATTATTTAGCCAACTTAACACATTCTTAGCTTATTTTTATATATACATACATATATATCTCAAGACTTGCATAGAAACTTATTTATTTGTTAATTTTTCTATTTAGTTTTGTGTAAAGTACTTATGAGTAGTCTATCTTATTTCCTGTTAATGGTAATCAGAACGGTCTTTGCTTTGGAGAATCAGAGGTTTCCTGACAGGTGAGCCGTCGGTGTTGTCGCTCAGAGTATCAGCAAATGTTAAGCTTGGCCTCCCCATCAAAGTTCCTCCCTGATTATCCAAACTGAGAGCGCTCTGGCGGCTGACTACTACAGCTAAGACGCTGACTGCTCGTAGGTACCTCATGCACACACATATCGAAACAAAAATAAGCTATATATATATATATATATATATATATATATATATATATATATATAGTTTTTAAATACAGTTGCGATGCTTTTTGGAAAGTATGGAATTTGTTTTTCATCATGTTGAGATCTTAAAGGATATGGAAGAGAAAATAAAAAACAAGACAATTAAAAATGGAGTGTGTCTTAAAGGAGAATTCCGGCTATTTTGCAAACATATCCCATCTGTTGGAGACCCAGGAAAGTTAGCCAAAGGGAAAAACGCGAGAAATTTTCATGCCCGCTGTGCAAAGTTTTTCAATTGCGCTGATTTCCGTGAAAGCGGGCTCTTTCGGGCAAGCTTTAAACCTTTCCTGAGGCTCTTAACGTGTATCAAAATACTTTTTACCGAATTGGCCGTGGTGTCAGTAGCAATACAATTCAACCCAGGGGCTAACCATACCATTAGCTAGCACAGACATTATACATTTTGAGATTCCAAAAACAGCGCACCTACCTTTCTCAGCTTCCGTGTTCCACAGGCGTGCGCACAAATTAATCGATCGCCGAAGTCATAAAAAAAAAAGTATAAGTAGCAGCAGCTGCTCGGGAGAAGTTTTTGTTACTGTTGGTTGGATCATCTAGCCTAGAAATCTAGACGCTCCTAGCGGCCGCAAAATGAATTTGCTCCGGGGCTCACAGCTTTTTGCTGTACGGGTCTGGCTTGCTAGGCTATGGATCATCCACACTTGAGGACGAAGTTAAAGATTTTTCAGGCGGAAGTATGGACAATTGATATGGACTTTTCCCGCAGTTGCTGTTCACACTTCTTTCACACGAGGGTGAGCGGGGCAACGTCGGTGTGCAGCGTCGGTTCTCGTGATGCAGAAATTAGGATGTAGAAATTGCCTATTTCCTTACAGCACATTGAGAATAGCAGATGAGGCTCTTTTGTAAGTATCCCCAATAGGAAAGAGCAAGAGCAAAGCAGCATACAGAGAATGAAAGTGTGTGACACACTGTCAGTAAACGCTCTGGAATATTTGCAGATACATTCGCGTGTTGCCCCAACCTCTGAAGTTCTGTAGATTTTACTCGGCGGCTGGGTGGAAAATCTCAGCATGACGTCTGGAGCGAAACCTTTAAACAGTTGTATTCTCACATGCCACCGCTCTGGAACATCCCCTGGTAGTCATTTTAGGACTCCATGTGTGAAAACAGCTCAAGACATGTCCACTCAATAAGATCTATTGTGTGAGAAGAAAATTAGGTGTGGTTGGGTATCCAATTTTACTTAAGCCCCTTTTATTAAAAAAGAAAAAATGTTGTTTTGCCTTATTGACACGATAGACAATAACCCGCCGCTGTTCGTCTTTGGTAATTCACGCAGACCAAATAGGCTGCTCAGCCCCCTACAAGTGTGTGCTTACACACGTCAAGTCAGCAGAATCATCTGAATGATGACAGCATCATAAGTTAGTTCCCAACAAGTTCCCTCAGTCTCTATTACTGGATCCCTTGCGGGATTAGAGGTGCATCAGTAGGAGATCGACTTCAACCCACCATTTCACACATGATACTGATGCGCAGTAAAGTTGCATCAGTCCTGGTCAAATTCACGAATGGGATCTGATTTTCACAACACAGTCGTCACAAAAAGAGAGGGAAGTAGACGTTAAACCTAACCCCAACAATTCCAACTTGGGAGGAGTTTTCTTCATTGACGTTTTTTCTGACGGTCTTTAACAGTCGGAGGGTTAGTTCTTTATTTGAAGCATGCTCACCCATAAAGGCATCCCTCCTCCCTATGCTTTCTACTGACATCCGTACAGATAAAGCCTTGAGGGTACAAAAGCATCATAAGCATCCCCTGTTATTTCTAGGACAGTGGGCTCTGCACGATGCCCTGAAAAGGACCTCACCCCCCCAGCTATACCATATGACACCAGATTGAAGATCCCACTTGCACCAGTGCCCATCTGATTAATTCTTATGAGTGTCTGCCTTGAATGTGTGAACATGCTCACCTTAAACCCAGAATAAACATTTACTTTTGAGCCAAAGGCCCTAAGCTAAAAGAACAGCCATACTTTTCTTCAAAACCATCCATCCCCAGCACCAGACACCCCACCATGGCCCAGTCTGTCCACTTCAGCTCCCCACCCTCCGCCACCCACTCAGACTCGAGACCCACCACATGGTCATTGATGAAAGAGGCCCTCCTTCAGAAATCAAATGAGCTGGAAGGACATCAAGGAGCTGGATCGCCCCAGCCTCAGAGCTCCTCAGCCAGTACAGCGCTTGGGTCTTGCCCACCCTCCTCTGCCACCATCGTTCAAGCTTCCACAACTCTGTTCTCTGGGCCCAAGAAGGGGGAGGTTAATGAAGCATGGGGAGGGAATTACACTAACGTTAACCGGCAGATGTCCTATATTGTGCCTAGTTACAATAAACAATATGGGTGCCTCTGGTACATTTGCATCAGAAAAGGAGGTGAACTCAGAAAGCCATGTTTTGACTGCTTCTTGCAGTGGGCTGACTACTTTTTTCCCCCTGGTCCTCCTGTTTTTTTAGGGTTGGATCTGTTGCCTTTTTTGTCTGATTTCTTTTGTTTCCTTCTGGCCAAGTTGTTAGTGGGAGTTTTTGTTGAAGTCTTTCCAACCGAAGAAAGGTGTGTGTTGTTCTTTGCCACTAAAATGAACTTAGTTCAGCGTGAGTGTGGTAAATCTCTTCCGCAGACGTTTTCTTTATAACTGAGCCAGTATTAATCTTTCTAGTCTTATGTATGATCTTACTGTTTCCTTAAAGGCTACACTTAGTTATTTCATAGAACAGAACTGTAATGTTATTCATGAATCCGTTCTAAATGGAACTGATGCTCTAGAGACGGACAAGGAGGCTAAGATTGTCAGTGTCTATAAGTCACACTTGTGAGATAATTGGTGTTTACTAGGAAATGCTGGTGAAAGGAAGCACGGTGAAATGACTATTTAAAGCAGAAAGGAACTGATGGGTGGGGGCATGCTATTGTGTCAGCCCCCCGTGACACACACAAACACCCATACACACAAAATGACCAACTGCTTGCCTCCATCCTATAGCCCTGTCTGCCTGCTGCCCTCCTCTGCAGGTCATGGCTGGATGGAGATGTAGAAAGGAAGGTCTGTTTATGCATCCTGTCCTTGGTCAGGGGGCACTCACACACATGCGCATGCTTGCACACATGCTGATGCACCCTTGCACACGCTGAGGTGCGCACACACAGATGGATACACACGTTTTCACCAATCCAGGGGGACATACAGTTTGTGTTTAGACACACACACACACCACTTCTCATCTCCCCAGTATTGTGTGGGTTGGCCTGTCTTCTCTTCTGTGGCCAGCGCCGCAGCCAACCCCGCGCCGTTTGCTAATGTTTTCTGCTTGAGTGCGCAGACCCCTTTGACTCACACACCAGCTGGCCGGCCACTGAATAGAGCTGTGGGCTCAGGTCCATGTCACTTGTGGGGTCTCGGTGGAGGGTTTTGGGGTGGTTTTAAGGGGTATGTTGAAGGGGAGAGATGTGCTTTGTTAAAGACTTAGGATGCAACACACCCAAAATCATGGCATTTGATATTGCAATTGCTTCTCCCTCACCTTCCTCTCTCCGCGTTGTCTGTGACACAGCGGCTGGGGAAAGACGAATAAATAAATGATGCTATGTAGAATTAGTCAAATCAATCTGAGCCACAGCTGTGCCAAAATGACATGGACACGGTTACTTGCAATTGCTTATTTGTTTGCAGGTGTTGGACCTGTTTGGGGGTATTTCAGTTTGAGAAGGACAACTCTAAGCTGTTTTTTGGCGTAGTTCATTCCTGGCCACGACAGTTTACTTTTGGTAGTGAGTCGGGGATGCAGGGCCTGCTCTGTAACCATTCCTGAGGTCAGCTTTTGAGCATAAAAAGAAAGCAAGCGCCAATTAACTAAAGCAGGACAGCTGCTGAGTAACAGGGATCTGTGCTTGTACAAAGCAGGGGCCTCTTTCAGCCTCTATCATTTTGTGTGTGTGTGTGTGTGTGTGTGTGTGTGTGTGTGTCTGTGTGTGTCGGTTATCAAACATCTGCCACAGTCAACAAGAAAAGACACAGGCCTTCTCTTGTTAACTCCCTCCGCACCACAGCGTCTCGGCTTTTATACTGAACTTTTCCCTGCGGGGTCTTGTCACTCAGGCCTTTTGTTTCCTAGTTTGACTGAGGAAAAAAAAAAACTCAGACCGGTGAAAGGTTTTGATATGTCTTAGATGATCAAGTTGAATGAGTCAGAGCTGTAAATTAGAAGTGTAATCAAACCACAAACATCTGGTCAATGCTGTCTGCTCTGGTTTACATTCACCAGTGTCATGTTATGTTTTATATATATATATATATATATATATATATATATTAGACCTGAAGCATAGACGATGTTCTAAAATCAGGTTTTCGGTTTTCACTTTACACTTGTGATGTTCATAAAAATCTGTCTCTGAAGCCGTCTCTTTGCTCCTTCTGTTTTTTGTCGTCTTACAGGATATGATGTATCAGCTGCTCCAGGGGCTGGACTTCCTGCACTCGCACCGCGTGATTCACCGTGACCTGAAGCCCCAAAACATCCTGGTCACCAGCGGAGGACAGATCAAGTTGGCTGACTTTGGTCTGGCCCGCATCTACAGCTTCCAGATGGCGCTCACGTCTGTGGTGAGTTACGTGTTTCATACATCGGAACACAGCTGGACTCAAAACACAACTCTGTGCTCACAACTGTGTGCCTTTTAAGGGTTGAGGCTTTGTTAGGGGACTATGACGTAATGGGAAGTTTGGGCCATGCTGCCAGCCAAGCCCCACTGCACCTGTCTACTTAACCTCTTCTGCAAACTTAAATCTCAATCCACTACAGAACATTTTATTGCCTTCTGCTCAAATTTTAAAGTGGGGCATAATGACTGACTTACTGATTTTACACAGTAAAACTGTACAGCTGATCAAGATGGCATACTAAAGAGTAGGATCTATGTGTGGATAATTCACTCAAGTGGACATCGTCGTTCCTTTTTGATAGATGCACGCACACACTGCCTTGAACTTCCCTCCCATCTCTGGAGACTCGGATGAAAAGCGTCTAATGTGCTGTAGCGGGCACTTACAGGGCATCAGCGGGTAGCTTGGAAGAAGTGCGCCAAATGATAGGATTTCTCTGTGTAAAGTGAGAGCCAAGCCCCCACCCCTCTGTGGCCTGTCTCAGGAATCCCTCGGTGACTGTCACAGAGAGGGATGGAACAGACGAGGAGAGACGGACACCCCTCCCTTCCCACTGTCGGTACTTTGATGTCCAACTGTTGAGCTCTGATGATCAGATAATATAGAGAGGGAGACTGAAAGGAATCTTTAGAAGAGTTTGAAATAAGGAGAGGTGAGACTTTTAAGGTCATTGTATGCAGCAGCAGTAGCCTTTTTTTTTTTTTTCTTTTCTTTTTTTGTCCATTGTGAAAGCTTCCTTATCATTGAAGTTATTGTCATAACGGTACATAAAAATACTAAAAGCTATACTTTTATCTTTTTTTTTCTTTTTTTTTTTTTTCATGAAAGACTGGGTTGTAATATACATTAGATGTGTGTGTGTGTGTACATTTACACTACCACACAAAAAAAAGTCGCCACCTGGATTTAACTAAGCAAATAGATAAGAGCCTCCTTTTGGACAAGCACTGCATGGGCGATTATCTCTGTTGGCAACAAGTTATTTACTATTCACCAACTGATGCCATGAGTAGCTTCTCATTTCTTAAACAACCATGTCGAAAAAAGCATCCCGTGGTCGTGGAAAAGATGTTAGTCTGTTTGAGAAGGGTCAAATCATTGGCATGCATCAAGCAGAGAAAACATCTAACGAGATTGCAGAAATTACTAAAATTGGGTTAAGAACTGTCCAACGCATTATTAAAAACTGGAAGGATGGCGGGAAACTATCATCTTCAAGGGAGAAATGTGGTCGGAAAAAAATCCTAACTGATGGTGATTGGCGATCACTTAAACGTTTGAAATCAAATCGCAAAAAAAAACAACAGTAGAACTCGGGGCTATGTTTAATAGTGAAAGTAAGAACATTTCCACACGCACAATGCGAAGGGAACTCAAGGGATTGGGACTGAAAAGCTGTGTAGCTCTAAGAAAACTACTAATCAGTGAGGCTAATCGGGGTAAAAAGGCTTCAATTTGCTAGAGAGCATAAAGATTGGACTCTGGAGCAATGGAAGAAGGTCATGTGGTCTGATGAGTCCAGACTTACTCTGTTCCAGAATGATGGGCGCATCAGGGTGAGAAGAGAGGCAGATGAAGTGCTGCACCCATCATGCCTAGTGCCTACTGTACAAGCCTGTGGGGGCAGTGCTATGATCTGGGGCTTCTGCAGTTGGTCGGGTCTAGGTTCAGCAACGTTATGACCCCGAAGACTGAGGTCAGCTGACTACCTGAATATACTGAACGACCAGATTATTCCATCAGTGGATTTTTGACAAGATGACAATGCCAGGATTCATCGGGCTCGAATTGTGAAAGAGTGGTTCAGGGAGCATGAGACATCATTTTTACACAAGGACTGGCCACCACAGAGTCCAGTCCTTAACCCCATTGAGAATCTTTGGGAGGTGCGGGAGAAGGCTTTGCACAGTAGTCCCACTCTCCCATCATCAATACAAGATCTTGGTGAAAAATGAATGCAACACTGGATGGAAATAAATCTTGTGAAATTGCAGAAGCGTATCGAAACAATGCCACACCAAATGAGTGCCGTAATCAAAGCTAAAGGCGGTCCAACGAAATATTAGAGTGTGACCTTTTTTTTTTTTTTTTTTTGGTAGGTGGCGACTTTTTTTTGGGCCAGGCAGTGTATGTGTGTATATATATATATATATATATATGTTTGTATAAAGCAAAATGTTATAAATAGTTTACTTTTGAAAGCAAACTGATTGTGGTGAGAGAAATGTCTGCTGAGATGGAAATTTCCACATAGTATTAGACCTACCACCCATTTAGCAGCTCAGTTTTTATCACAAATGCAATATACGCATAGAATAAGTATTAGGTTTAATGGTTAGCTACTGTCAAAGTCAGCTGGTTTGGCACCACAATGACGACAGGACATGGAATAGTGGGTTATGGTTCAGCAGCTTATTTCATCAAGTTGGCAAAGCTCTTGGGAGCTTAAGTCAGGTTCATCCACTTGTGCAGCAGCTAATTATAATTCTGCTCTCGGCATCAGAATAGTCAGATGTCTGTCATTGTCTGTACCGCAAGACATGAGTAGCTTCACTTTCGGACAGAAGCAGGAGCTCCGCACATGTCTTTCTAAAACGGCAAAATATTTGTGCATTATGACACCAAAATACAACAAAGAAGGTACATGAATTGTTGAACCGCTCAAATTGCAATTGCAATTATTGCGTGTATATCAAGCAAGGATGGAGGACATTTTTTTTTTTTAAAGTACTTTCACTATTGCATCAACTGTGGGGCCATTGTTGCAAAGCAGGCTCAACATATCCAGGGTGCCTTCTGGTTATCTGGCTCAACTGTGGCCTCTGGCCACATAATTACAACAAAGAACAGCTAACTCTATTTCTCCGTTATGGCAATTTAATTTTCATAGTAGATCATCATTATTGTACGAGGGGATCTGGCGATTTACCATTTTGTATTTTTGATAAATGAACGCACTACAGTTGTCTTCAAGAGGCATGTAAGACAGTTTCAGTATGACTGTCAAATGCAACAGTTTTTATTGGCTCATTGCACCTTGTGGATAGAAATATAGACATATGATTTGGATATTCCGTGAGTATGATGCTCTGTAAATTCACAAGATGTAGTAGAAAATGGCAGGAAAATCTTAATATTTCATTGACTTGAATGGGAGAAAAAAATAAGGTCTAGGTTGATTTTGTACAATGTTCCAACAGATGTTGCATATTACACAACAAAACCCCTTTCTATGCACTTACACACGTTATACACTGTCGGAAAGCTAAAGTTCTTGAGATTCAAATTGCCATTTCAGGATACAATCACAACTGTAGACACCGTAAACACTTAGGTCCAACCAGTCGCAGATGCAAAAAATAAAAATGATGCAACTCGCCTATGAAGCTTCACAGTATTCCAACAACAGATGCAACTCCAACAAAAAAAAAAAAAAAACGGTCCTATTACCTTTTCAAGGGTCCGGTTAATGTACCCCAGTAAAATAGTTAGCCCTCAACAAATCTTACATCCCTAAAGACACTACGTCCAGATATCCAATGAAGATGCCTCCCAGTGAAACCGAACAGTGGTTCAAAGCTTTGAACATAATTCTGCCCCCCCCCCACCACCACATTGAGTGTGAGTGTGAGTTTGTGTGTGTGTGTGTGTGTCTAAGTGTTTAGCTCAACTGGTTGAGCAGGTGTCCCATATACAGAGTTTCTTTCGTGGTTGCATATAGTTAACTCTCTGCCCCCAAGTGGAGTCGAGTTTAGGGTGTTTTAACTAAAGCAGAAGGCATGCAGCAGTCCTGCAAGAGATGTCAGTTTTCTCCAAGTCTTTTAATTCCAAGTCTGGAATTATTTTTATTTTAATCAAGGGGTTATAAATGCAGTGGATTTAACTACTACTACTCAATTTTTACATCAAGTGGGACTTTCATCACTAAGAAAGCAGTTCTTAGAAAGTTCTGATTAATGTAAAGGTTTAAAATACCAGGACAGATTTGAACTATTCTAGTTTCAAAGGAGTCTCCCTTTTTTACGACTGATATTTGCAGTCCATTCTGTAAACTGTAAGTTCTCAGTGTTATTATCGGGGGTAATTTTTGTGATTAAGATAAGAGTTTCCTCAGTTAATGTCTAAGATTTCTTATCCTGATTAATGATAATTCGCAGCTAAGTTGCAGAGAAAACACATCACCGTATAATTAACATGATGTTGCACAATATGCGGTGTGTGCGTGGTTTCACTGGAGAGTTCGTCTTCCTTCGCTTCTTTTATGACTAGATGGGGACACTTTTCGTTGAGGGTTAAACGAGGGGAATTCACCTTTTATTTCAAAGTGACACATATCAAGTCTCTGAAACTACTCGTGCACACAACATATCACTTTGAATGTGTTTGCACACACTCATTTCCTTCCTCGGTTATACAGATTGGGCCACAAAAATGTGATGGACGTTTGTATGTGTGTGTATGCGTGTGTGTGTTTCGGGGGGGGGGGTTTAGTGCATGCACGCGCTGCACTAAACCTCGGCAACGTGAGCATGGGATCTTCAGTTCCTGATGAATGTTCCTGTGTTTGGAATCCCCCTATCAGCCCAACCGACGCACACACACACAATCTCCATTCACCCATTCATTGTTTCCTCTTGCTAATAAAAGCACACAATCTACACTGTATGCAGTGCACATATACACAAATACACACAATGTTCAAGAGGATCTTCCCCTTTGCCCAACAGACGAGCAGTTACTTATTTAGTCACCTAGAGGCACTGTTACTGGCAGACAAAAGGGCTTTGGAGAATTGCTGTTGCTTAAGCGAACAGGGCGATTTTCTCACTTTCAAAGTGATTCATTTAGTACTTGTAAAATGACACGATGGCTGAAGGAAAATTTGCATGAAGCTGTCAAGAGTCCCTTGCACGCTTTTTTTTTTTTTTTTTTTCCAAAAGTTGCTAACTGAAAATGGCACTCTTGTACTTTCTGCTGATGATCTACCAACATTGAATGAACTTCTCTTTTCGTGATGAATTTGCTTTCTCGCCTAGCAACACGCAGCGTTGTTTTTGTCATTGACAAAGTGTGTGGTCAGTGTGTGTGTGTGTGTATTAAAAATGTGTGGTGGGGTCTGGGTGCATGCATGGCTGCGTTTGACTGATAGCTTTGTCAGCGTCACTCCACAATCTAGTAGCGCATTTTTCACCGTCTTCGAGCGAGGGAGAGGAAAAATGAGGAAGAGGGAGGGAGACCACCCATCGGGCTGGTATGGGGGTCCAGATTAGGCTGCCCCCGGCAATCCCTGAGGGGCCGTTGCTTTGTTGCTGGTTTTTATTGACCCCAGTCTGGCTACAGGCTCATTGTACTACCTTGAGTGACAGGCAGATGGGAAAAGCCGATGGTTTAATCTGACATACCAGAAAAGAGTGTCGAGGGAACTTTTTATCTGTCCATACCACCGAGATCCCATTTCTCTCAAAGCACTTCAAGAAAAACTCTTACTTTTGATCTCGTTCGAATTTGGAATAAATTCCTCCAAAGTATGCTGTGTGGCAGAGTTTTCTTCTTTTTCTTAAAAAAAAAAAAAAAAAAGCAGGCCACGGTTGTATGAAATGGTGCTCCATGTCTTTCTTGCAGTAGACGGCCCGTCAGAGCGCTCATTGTTTGGAGAATTTTCCACCACCATTAACGACTCAAACTTTAAAGAAAAGAAAATAGAATCTTAATAGCAGTTGTGAGTGAGAGCTATTTTGTGGATAATTATACCAACTCGTTTCTGCAGGGACAAAAATGTAATATCTCTTTACAATATCTGTTTAACATCCACACACTGGGTTAGATTTGGGTCCAACAGTCTTTATGATAACTGTTATACTGCTTGTTTTCCTTAAGCATACTAAGGCTCCCAGTTAGCTGAACTGAATGGTTTATTGGTCTCCGTCAGACTCGTGCATTCACTCTTCAACAAAAATGAGAGGAAATCTGTTATAATGCAATTTATATCGCTGGTAAAGATCAGAAAATGGATAAGCCATTCCCCAGTCTCAAATGCAAAATTTTTGATAATTATTTTCCTTAGCAACCATCGAGCGACTTCCCCAGAAATGATCTTGCGTAATCTTCTGAACCTCGGGTTGAGGAGTTACACAGAGTCCGCTTGGACAAGCTCCATACATGTGCCTGCAGATCTACATCGACATGGTTTGTCTATTTAGGGGCCACTTTGGTTTTCTAACCCTGGTGCCCTTGTTGTGTAGCATCACAAATTAGAAGGGCAAGTTCCATTTAGGGGGGCTTAAGATGAGATCCTTTTGGAAAACCGTTTCGGATCTGGAGGTGACGGAGAATTAGAGGTCAGATAAGATGTTGTTTTCCAAAGGTGACCTCCAGTAGGCTAACCGTGGGGGGTCTCTCCACACATTGGCAACGATTGTAATACAAGGCTGACTGGATGGTCCCATGAAACTCATTAGTTTACACTCCCATGCATGTCATGCGCATGCTGTTGCCTGTCAAATTGGATTTGAAAAACTCTGGGGGAATGCCACCAGACTTTCATGTTAGCAATTGATGCTAGACCCTTGTATTTTTCAAGGTGAAAAGAAACCGAGGTGTCGCCATTGGTTTACAGGAGATGAGATAAGCTCTTTAGTATAGAAAATGTTTGCTCTTTCTCGCCTCTTAGCTTAAGTCTATTATGGAGTGCAAGGTAAGCCAAAGGGAATTTTATGACTCTTTAAGCCAAATCCTTTTGAGTCCTTACTAAGAGGAGGCTTACTGTGATATGATCAAATTAACCATTTGCTATTACTGTTCTTGTAAACATTATTTAAAGTTTCTTCTAGACGATCTTGGCCGTTGCTGTCATGGTTTCCTGTAAACTTCAGTGTCGGTGACTATGCAGAAGAAGGAAAATGTTACCTGATCAAAGGTATTTTCCCAAAGCTTCCCCCAGTTCCCTCTGCTCGCAGCCTCCCACTGCTCTTACCAGAATAAGACACCCATATCTCACACGACATTAAACAAATTGAAACCAGATTTCCTGCCTGCGCTCAAACAGCAGACGGGCTTTTACAACACGAGAAAAGGAGTCGCACTCTTTTCAGTGAGGACTGGTATTTTTGCCTTTTTTTTAAATATGTCCTCCTTTTGGACCGATTTGCACAAGTTGCGCGACAGACGTGTAGGTTGCCGTGTTCTCACCTGTGAGGAGATATAACGGTTATTATACAAACACGGTCTCTTGTTTGCTTTTTTCATTTATTTGTCTCCTCTCATTTACCTTTCCGCCCATGGCCCTTCTCAATAGGAACGCAACAATCGGAAACTAGAAACAAACTGATTCAACGGAAATCGTTCGACAATGATTACCAGGATGAAGTTGGACAGCCATGTCTGTGAATTTGTTGCAGACAGTTTTTTTTTTTTTTTTTTTTTTTTTTTTTTTTTTTTTACTGCTCTGGACGGACAGAAAGATAGGCAAGCAGCGAGAGGGAGGGGGGGAAAACCCTCGTCCTGCACGAAGGAGAGCATGTGCAGCGCACTCTGGGAATGTTTAGATATCTCCTCAAAAGGCTCCACATGGGAAAAAAAAGGAAAAGTCATCCTCGATGCTTGACTGCAGTCGGCTGGAGCAAAGGGGCTGGCCCCAGCTTGACTTAAGCAAACATGCTCACAGTTCAAACACATATACATGATCTCGGAAGATATACTGCATGCATACACTCCGGAAATGCATGTATTTATATGAAAGCTTGCACACACGCATGCATGCACTCATGCACAGTGCAGGTTTTTTTTTTTTTTTTTTTCCCTGTGTTGACCCCTATTAATGTGTCTAACAGACGCGCAGACACTCACACACTTCTACAGTTCCCTCCACTGTATTAATTCTTGGCCGTGTCTTGGCACCGCTCCAGGTGGGGAAAAGGGGGCACTGATTGGTATGTGTGCATTGCATGTGTACACACGGTCACCTGGATATTAAAGCCTGGTCTGTACCAGCAACAGAAAAAGAAATAGGAAAGGGGGGGGAAGAGAAAAAATTACGGCATATATCAGGAATTTTCCAGCTAATGATGTGCGGATGTGGTAGCACTGGAGAGGGAGAGAGCCACTGACTGTGCTGTCTTTGTTTCATTCGCTGAGGGCCCCGTGCTGCATTCCTGTATGCTGTGCATACTTTGGCAACAGTTGCAGTGGCCCTTTTTTCTGTTTTACTGTATACAGTCTGTGTGCTGCTCTTGCACTTTTCTTCATATTCCTGTCTTTCTGTGCCCCCCCCCCCCCCGAATGCACGCACATAAATACAGACACACTGCCCCCTGTTACAATCTCACCCCCCCCTCCTAAATCTTCTGTCCTTTCTTGGCCCAGAGAGGTGACATTGTCAGAGCTGTAAGTTGTCCTTTTTGCACAACAAGTGGAAAAAAGAGGGAAAGTGAGGGAGGACTGAAATAATGATGTTTACAACATGGCTGACTGCTGCAGCTTCGAATGGGGCCTCTCTCGAGGCACAACATCACGGTCTCTACTGTACTGTAGTCTGAGTGCTTTATGCTTATTATTAGGACTCACCCATATGTGGCCAGCCTAAACTCTGTGTCCCTCTGAGATCTACAGAGGAAGACTTTAATTTATGATGGATTGCTTTCAGGAATGTAATCAAACTCCAGCTTAAGACTCGAGGCATCAAACAGCTGATCCAGTGCAGATAATTAACTGCGCTGTACTTCACTCGACTCATTGCTGATGGTTAAAACTGCCCATTGTGCTCTTTTCAGTAACAGCAGTCATTTTACCTTGAGTGCATGTGAAGCACTTGTCTGTGAGTGTGCATGTGTGTGTAGAGGGAAAACGTCTGTGTGCAGTGGTGTTCTTTCATCCTTGGCTTCCTCAGTGAGAGGGAATGTAAACATGGGCCCCCTGCCAAACTCCAGCAGTCGTCCACCATGGCCTCGAGTGTTAATGCCCTAAGCCTCAGGTCACTCTTTAGATACTCCTAGGAAGATCTCACAGATTGATGGGAAAATGTCATGGATTATAGGATGACAAAAAGTATGATTCCCAAAAGCCCATAATGTAATTAGGGAAGTGGCTATTCTAAGCTTGATTCAATGTTTACCATAGTTGAGGACCAGCGCAGTATTTTTAAGGCGCTTTGGATCATATGTTTTTTATTTTTAAAGAGCTGCCTCAGCCCAACAGTGTTCAGGATGTCTGGTGTAATCGGCTCTCCTGAGGAATACTCCATATTGAGTTCAGGCCTCAGCGCAAAAAAATTCAAACTTGATCATGTCTAAGTTGTTTTTTCTTTTTTTATTTGCTTTTTAGTTGTTGACTCACCCCCCTTAACAAAAAAGAATTGCGACAGAATCTGGAAAAAAAAGGACCAACTTGTCATTAGACATCAAACACAAGCTGCAAATAACTTATGCATTTACAGATACCACATACAAAAGCACTTGGCAGACCTCAGCACATTCATGTAGGCCAAAGCAGGTGCTCTCCAAGTCACGTGCAAGTACTTGCACATGACACAAGCCAAACGCCCCCTCACTCACATGCATGCACCCTATTGTCCTACTAGTCCATTGTACATGCACAGTGCACTGGTAGCACAGGTCCGGATGTTGCAAAGCGGACGAGCTTGGAGGTCTGGCCTCAGAGGTCTAGAGGTCCTCTGGGGCAGGAGAAGCCATTTCCTTCTTCATGGGGAGCAGGGAAGAAAGTGCAGCGGTGAGAACTGTGGAGGATGGTGCTGGTGGTGAGGGGGAGGATGCTCTCAGAAGAAAGGAATTCCCAGAATGTTGTCCTTTAATCTGGAGTCAGCCTCACACACTCACTGTCTCTCAGCCTCACTCCTTCACTCTTTTCTCCCGTGGCCCTTTGGCTTTATCTGACCTCTTCTGGGTTTTCTGTTACCGCGCAGAAGGGAAGTAGGGTGTCGGATAGGCACAGAGACCGATTGAAAATACAAAGCAGCTGCCTTAAAAGAAAAACAATGTAGCACACAATGTTAGGCTGACTCACTTTCTCTATCTGTGACTCATCCAGTGTACTGTACGGTGGAATCTGTTTCCGTTTTCATGCAGCCCATACAGAAGAGGGAGAACCTGAATGGGTAATGAAGGGATATGTGAATCAGAACGGAGAATGACAAGGGTGAGAAAAGGAGACTCGGGAAGAAGGAATCCAATCGTGGTTGGAAGAAGACGAGGGGAAAGGACACAAGAAAGGAACATTACAGTTGGAGAATGTACTTTTCACTTAACAACAGACGTGTTGTCATAATCGCCCCTGTGAAAACGGTTGTTAAGTTTTGTGTTTAGGCTGTGACTCGGAGCTTGTACCTTCTGTAAGAATAATAGATTTGAGATGTTTAGTCCAACAGACTTGAAACTTCAGCATTAAATGGAGAGTGCGAAACTTTGTGTGCGGTTACAATCCATTCATGGATGTTATAGGCTCTCCAGCTGTTAAGTGTTGGCTCTGCTGCATGTGGGGCATACGTGTTTTACAGATATTAGGGGAGCTTACAGAAACAGTTGGAGAAATAGATACTTTACGGAGAACAAACAAGGGGCTGCTGGAGAGAGAAAGGAGAGGTGTCGGTAGAAGGGATATGAACATGAGAGCCCTTAGACTGTGAGTCTGATGTTTGAGCTGAGTTTGTTTGTTGGGACACTTAATGAAATCTCTTTTATGCCATTTTGTTGCACAGGTGAATGAGTTGTTTAAATGCGATGAGCTGGTTATCTTTAGACAGTGCTTGCGCACATGTGCTTTGAAAACTTAGTGGTGCAAGAAATGTGTATCATGACCCCTCTGCTTGTCCAGAAAAAGAAGTCCTTAAACAACATGTAATAGGCCAGTTTATAGGTAAGAAAAAGGAGAACATGCAGACAACAAGTCAGTCACGCAATTGGAAGAACTTCCCAGTGAGTCGTTCGGAAATGGAGATGAAGAGGTTCAACAATATCTCCAAGTTTGTGTGGGCAAATCGTTCAACACTTAAAGAATAGTTTCATCATGCATTTCATCATCTGTGGTAGTAGTGCTACACTGGCTCATCTGCTGTATAGACAAGTGACCAGCTGAAAGTGTTGTATGAAACGAATGAAATGACAAATGCAACACTGTAGGTGAAGCATGAATGGAGGGGGAGGTCAGATTTAAAAAAAAAAAAAAAAAAAAAAAAAAAAAAGCTGATCCTCTCTGTTCCCTTTCTTTATTTAGCTTTAATGTATGCTGCTGGAATAAAACATTTCTAAGTTTTACCATTTTTGTAGAGCTAAAATTTTCAAATGAACGGAGGATTTGAATGGTTTGAAAGCCATTGCATGCCAGCCTTGTCTTGGAAAGAGGTTGAAGACCACAGCTGAAAATGGTTATTATCTTTGTTCACAAACTTTAAAAATAATAAAAAATTTCATAAAATTGTCTCCTGCAGAAACAAATGGACTTTTGGTTGAGTGCTGTTGACAGAGCAGTGAAGCTGGGAAGTGGTGTCGAATGCAATGAAATGGATGCAAATGGAAAAAGGGGAAAAAAAATGTGAATTCAAAATTAATTAAAACTTCATGCATCTATTTTCCGCCGTGTCTGTACGTGTGCATGTTTTACGTGTTAATCTGCAGCTGTGGCCGGGTTTTCGAATAACTGTTAGGCGGATATACTCGGAGCGCTAGGTCTGTGGTTCTTCCTAGAAGGCTTTGCGTGAGCTCGTATGAGCTCTGACTTTTGTCTTTGCAGGGTGTCAAATCCATGCAGTAGACTGAAGTCTTGTGCATTTGAGTCTGCTGCTGCAAGATTTTTAGGAACAGACCGATAACCGTAAAATAACAGTCTGTAGTAGAGGATTTGATGGCCAGTGCCATGTCTTTGCAGGGGCCATATGCATTACGATGTACACTAACTAATAACTGCAGCTAGCTAATTGATGACTCACTAAAAAAAACGAAGCTGTGCAAGCAAAGGTTTGTGGAAAGAAATGTAAATGGCAGCATTGTAGCTGTGTGACTTCCATTCATGTTTTTCTTTGAGGTTTCACTGTTGTAAAATTCTTCAATGACCCCAACAAGCCAGTATGTTCATTCTTAGCATGTGTCTCATTTCTGATCACATGGCTCACCCGTTGCACCTCAGCCAGTTAGCCTCATCTTCCGCCCCGTTTCCACTGAAGCAGGAAGCAGAGATTAAAGTATCACACATCTGCAAAATGCAGCCCCCAGCTCTATTAATAGTGTCATTCAGTTTAGAAGCAAAATGTGACCTGGCTTTTTATTGTTTTTAGGGGTCTCTATTGACTGCCTAATTCCTGAACTTGAGGTAATGTTTGTCAGTTTACCTTTGATATCCAAAACTCCCTCTTGCTAAAAGTCAGTTTTGAATGAAGTCCTTTTTTCAGGGGGAAATGGATTGTGAAACAGTGCCCTGCAACTTAGTAACTGTCACCATAAATGACAAATTTGTTTTGCATTTAGGTTATCAATGTGAGCAGTTGCGAGCCTCTACAAGGATTTGACCCCTGAAATTGCAGCACTGTAGTCCTTTGAGCCAGCGAGCATTCATAGTAGCAATGCTAAAATGTTAATGTCTAACATTGGCTTTCTGATATCCCTTCAATGCTATCCAGGATAGAGAAAGTTGTCAGTGTTGCCATAATGTCTCTGTACAACCACCCAAAGTTCATTAACCCATTTAGGCCTAAGACGCCTGGAAAAGAATGCCTGGAAAACCTATGGGCGATTTCAGAAAGACCCCCTAAAACCTGAAGTTTTTCTGGAAATTCAGCAATTGTGTCAACGCCTACTAAATTATTTATTTCTCAGCCTCTGTAGCAGATAGAAACAAAATTCAAAAAGTATTTGAGAGCTTACACCTGTGGCTTTCTTTGGAAATTGAGTTTATTTACATACACCTTCACGAAAATAGAAAATGTAAAAAGTAAAGTGCAGGAACAGCACTATTTTCAATTAGAAAACGGTAATAAAATAAAATTTAATTTTATATTTAAATTATTTATTTATCTATTTATTTTATCGCCAGTAATCTCTTCTTACTGGCAGCACAAGGAGCCCATACACATTCCAATAAACGTTTTCATCTCCGGTACAGTTACGTGTGACCACCTTGCCATCTTTGCTCGAGCTGGAGTCTGAAGTACCTGATCACGGTATCTATTCGTCTCGGAAACCAGATGCGCCCAAAGCTCCTCAGTAAAAAATGATTAAATGCCTGCAAAGGTGTGGCATCTGCAGGTAAATCGACTTTCACCGCTGGTGTGCGGTTGAAATCTCTCCGTCGATTACGGTGGTAATTGTCAGTGTTCCACTCACATTCAAACCCTTCAAAATCATCCTCAAACATATGTGCTAGCCATAAATCTCCATCAATTGGGTCAGCACGTTCTTCAGCATCATCAAAGCCAAGAAACTCCTCACAATCGCTCCCGTCTGAAATGTCTTCCCACTGAAAGTCCTCCATGCTTGGTTCGATGAAACTTAACTTTTTTTTTTTTTTCGATGTAACTTAACTTCAAAACAATGACACGAGGAACATGACGACACTCTCACGTGTCTATTATAATGCATTTAATTGGCGCAGAGGCCAATAATTGGTGCAAAACAACCGTATACATGAAAAAAGACGTGTACGCTTTCCCGGGCTTAAAGGTAGAATAACGCAACAGCGCCCCCGGCTTTAAAGGTAGAAATGCGGCAACGCTTTCCCGGCCTCAATGGGTTAAGATAAAGAAGAGACGAATATGGAGGATGAACCATCGCATCTCACTCACATAAATTGAGAATATTTCCAGCTATAGATGAGAATAATGCCGACAAAGCTAAGCTAAAGCACTTCTATCACATTGTCATGACCACACAAAGTCTGAAGATGCGACAACTGCTGAGAGCTGGTCTAGAGTGGATCTTCATGCCTTAACTTGCCGAGATGCTTGTTTTAGTGCTGTGTTCATCGGGTGTGATGACACCAATGTGCTCGGGCTGCTCTTTTGTTAATACACCCTGTTTGATCTATAAGGGGCTGATTGAACTGTGAGATGTGTTGCTTTAATGTGACAATAGCTGTATTTAGTAAAAACAGCATGGTTGTTCTTGTTTTTTTCATGTCAGCCACATACATGGAGATGTGTGTATGTATGTGTGTGTGTGTATATATATATATATATATATATATATATATATTTATTTCTTAATGGTCTGTGCAATTCCTATTTGTATGCGATATATGTTGGTAACTTCAAAGCAGTCAGAGTAACTGGTGACTTCTCTTGTTGATGTGTGTCTCAGCTTAATGTCAGGCATGTCTCGGACTCCCGATAAGCACTCTGCAGCGCCTGAAGAGGGAACTGCTGCCAAAAGCTGTTGGAAAAAGCTTGAGTTTAGGAAAGCACCTGGAACCAGTCCACTCTCTTAGTAGGGGTCACTGAGTTTTGTCTGGAGGCTTTCCCTACGGTAGCTGCTAACAATGCTGCTTTCCTGCAGGCTGCACACGCTTTTACTCAGAGGTCCCAATGGAGTTACGGGGACAAATTTGGAAACCACGCTTAGTGGCACAAAATGGCTGCCGTTGTACCTCAGGTGGGTGCTGGGTTGTGTGATGAAAGAGAGGAAGTTCTTTTTTTTTTTTTTCTTCTTTTTTTTTGGTATGAAGAAGTGATCGAGTGGTTTGGGCGATGCAATGCCGCTGTCATTTCACATTTCACCTGCCAGGTTTAATGAATCAGAACCCCTCGACACAAACACACTTGCACTTAAAGGATATGCTTGAATTGTTTGTACCTGGTAAACTGGTGTGGAAAGACTGCCATGTCGGTACGCCCCAAATGTGAGCAGAGACGTGTCCTGCCAGATATGATTTCATGTCTTACGTAAGGCCAAGATGGCAGAAGCATTTAACCTTCTTTGTGAGTGTGTGTGTGTGTGTACGAGCTCCCCTAGATAGTGACATTTACCTAACGCTGCTGGCAAGTGATCCGATTTGGCTCGTTTTACTTTTACAGGAAAGTCTTAATGGGTTTTCTGCTCTGTCGTGTAGGTGGTGACGCTGTGGTACAGAGCCCCAGAAGTGCTGCTGCAGTCCAGTTACGCCACACCAGTGGACCTGTGGAGTGTTGGCTGCATCTTTGCAGAAATGTTCAGGAGAAGGTGAGGAAGACTGACATTGTGTCTCAAAAGGAAAACTCCAAAATTCTGCTGGCAAACCAAGTCAAATGTGTATATCATCTTATCACAATACTTAGCGGGAATGTGTCATTATTTTAGAGAGGGATGGTCACCGAACCTGCTCGTAAAATATTACTTATTTCCATCAATGTCACTGTAATGTACTGAACAGCTTGAAGAAAAATGGTTCTTTGGTAAATTGTGGCATGATTATCTCAAATGTAGTGCTAAAATCTTTATGAAGCTTGAAAGTGCAGGGAGGGGATTAAGGTCGTTGTGGGGTCAGAGATTTGAGTTGGTTTCAAAATCTGATGTTTGGAAATAGTTACCGCCATGTCATCAACATTTGCTTTTAAAACAACACAATGATGAGTAAACCTGCACCAACGGCAGTGAGTTTCACTGAAGAAATCTACATCTTCTTTCTGTGGGAATGTCCACAAAAAATCCCCCAAATTACTAATAATCTTAATCTCTGATTGATTTATACGCTGGAGATGCTTTTTGGTATTTTTTTTATAAATTTTTAAAAAAAAATTACAAAAAAAAAAATAGCTGCAGTCATTCAACGCCGTCATTTGGGAGTTTCTCAAACTAGTCATTCTCTCCTTAAATGACACCTGTCAGATGTGTTGTGAGTAGTAAGCAATCACATTTCAGTTAGCTTATCGTACCATTACAGTAACACAGGCTGTCTGTTGTGGTTATGGTATGCAAGTCAAGATTCTGCTTCTTGGTGTAGGTATTTGTCAGTTTGTGGTCTAACGAACTTCACACGCTGGAGAGCCACGCTAATAACGGACAAATTTTCTAAAAATGTACCCCAAAAAAATCCCCAAAACTTTTTTGAAGAAAAGACATGGACGCCTCAGCATATTTGCACATTTCATGTGGCATCATTTGTGAATGGAAATGTTTCAAGACAAAAGAAAACAGAGTTTAAGTCTCTGTAATCTAACATGTGTGCCAAAGCAGATAAGAACCGTCTTTTTGAGGTAGGGCATAGTGCCAGGAGGAGCAGCCCTGCTTCCTTCCCCAACCGTCCTCAGACCCCATCATGCACAGACTCCCCAACCACCCGTGTTCTACAGTTTTGTCTCAGCGGGAGTGCGTAGGTTCAAAGGGTCACACTGGGCTAAGATGTGATATGTAGCCACGTTATTGACTATTGGTGGAGCGACTTGATAGCAAAGAAATACAAAATGTCTATCGCCTATGAGGGGAATATTGTTTTTTAGCAAAATGTCACAATGCATTTAAGCTGTTGTGACAATTAACTAATAAAATGATTGAAGTTGTTTTCTTCAGTCTTCCATCTACGTGTGTACAACATCTGCACTGTAAGCTGAGGTTAATTGTGTGAAGAAAAAAAAAATCACATTTTAAGAACTTTTTTTTTGTCCAAGTATTGTTTTTTTTTTTTTTTTTCATTTCCCTTAAATGTTTGAAATAACTTTCCATTTATTTTCTCTCCCTTCTGTAACAGGGTTGGGATATTCGCTCCTTTTTATTTTCTCTAAAAATGCTGACGCATGGAAACTTTTTTTTCTTCTTCTTTACTGCCAAACTGCCACATTCGTAAATCTTGGCTCGGATACCCGTTAGGCCCTTAAACACTAAACCGCCAACTGGCTGTCTGGATTGTTGGTGAACATCGATCACTGTGTTCTCTCCAGTTATATCCTTAAATTATTGACAATCTCTTATCGAGTTACGTGCCAAAAATGCTAGTCCTACAGTTACAAAATATTTTGGTTCACTGTCCTTCAACTCTCTAACGGACTCGGATAAAAGGTGCAGAGGAATGAAGACCCAAACTGTTTATTTCTCTTCCCGTTTTTGTTCTCGAGGCATCCCTCACCTTGGGGAACGTGGGTGCAACACCACCTTGCTCATCGGTTCCGCTCTTCTGTTCCCTCTGAAACTAAGGCCGCTTTGGTTTTCAGTACCGCGTTGAAAATGATTTCTATTTGTGGGTTTAGGGATTCTCTCCTGTTACCATTTCTCTCTGGTTTTGTGTTTGACTTTCTTACTGCATGTTTCAATTGGGGTTAGCTATCTTAGCAATGATATTTGTATAGAAAATCCTGTAGTTTCACTATTCACAAATGTTTTTGGACTCCCAATCCTCTAGTTTCTTTTAGTCTCGAGTCCCATAAACCTTTCTCATGCTCAAGTGGTTTCCAGACTGGTGGAACAAGATCGATTTGATCAATCTGGTTTTGATTCAGACTTACTGACATGTATCATGTATGCTCCCATATGGGGGAAATTTCAAAAGATTATAGGCGAAACTGGATGGGGGGGTGTGGCTGCTAGTTTTTGAGTTTATGTAATCCGTCGTATTTTCAGCTGCCTCGGATCTTCGGGTCATTGGCAGCATTGATGTACGGTTCTTTCTGCCATACTTCTGGAAAGGTGAAGTTGGGCATGTTGAATGCTCTCCAGACCTCGTACAATGCGAGTAAACAAAGCATCCACAAACACATTTTTGCTAAATAATCGGGAATCATAAACGACGAGAGTTTTGTAATTGTTTTGTACAAAGCTTATTTAAAAGCTGACTCAGTCTGAATATCATCCTGATAGCAGAGTGTGTGTGTGTGTGTGTGTGTGTGTGTCATCTTGGACAGGACGCTTCTTTCATCCGCCTTACACAATAAGCTGTTAAAAGCTTTGCCGAGTGTGTGCATGTGTGCGACTCCACAATCTGGCACCTGCCCAACATTTCCTTGAGGTGGAAGGCGAGGCAAGAAGCCTTTGATGGCCAGGAACAGAACATACGCACACTCTCTGTGTCTCTGCGGGTGATTAAGATGGCTTTTTAAAAGGACACCTGTCGGAGATTAAAGGGCACCTGGGAGAAGCGGTGATGGAAAGGAAAAGAGGGATTGAGGGGAAAGTGCAGAACAAGAGAAGATGAGAAAACCTTGTTGACAAGTTTACAGTTAGGTTGAGTTTGAGATAATGTTTGTTGACAGCTCAGGAACTTACGCATCCATTTTTATGGCTTAACATCTTTGCGGTTAGCTAGTACCTAGTTTAACGTTGGGAACGTCTTGTTCCAGTTGTTTATTTCGCTAAATCTTCCTGCCTGGGTTAGTTTTGATATAAGTTCAAATGAAAAATCTCTCACTTTAGAAATGCAGGCCAAACAGAGTCTGACGATTATAGGAATAGAAATGCAACTTTAAACACTGCATGTAATTTTGAAATCTTGCACGAGTTGCAGTCTTGTGTCAGAGCCCCACTGAGCACTGACACCCTCCAACTGCCCCGTCACCTCGTGTTGAAAGTCAGAAAAAAATGCAAATCCAACCCCATGTGATGGTCGTCTCGGCTTCCATCATCAATCGTGCCTTTGTAAAAACTCGCCTTTAATGACTATGCGCTGCAATGAGAATATAGTTAGCAGGAATTTGAGCAAATATTATGCAAGTCTGCATCTGCATGGCTGGGATGGTGTCTGTGTGAGTCATGGTTCCAGTGAATAGGAGAGACGACGTCTGCTTGTTGACATTCCTCCAATCGAAAAGGCCAAACGTGTTGTGTTAATGGTCTGGGAGAGGCCCCACATCCGTGTTGACTTTCTCACAGTTTGGATTTCAATTGATAAATCCTCAGCAGCACACGCTTGCGTGCACATGTTGGTTTTTCTAATTACTGGTGCACTATCAGGTATCCAACATCCAAACCTTTGCGGGGGACTAGGACGTCCATCCAGTCCGCTCGAGTCTAAACACTTGCGCACTCACACGATGCATTTCTTTCCAGTTCCCACTCAGACTCACGTGCAAACATGCGCACATTCCAGAGGTCGTCTTGGTGGAATCTGGGACAGAGCTTTAATGGCACTGAAGGAAGCGTGACTCGGCTGCCTATCCCAACCCAGTGTCTGTCCTTGCACTGCCACCACTTTTATGTGGATTCGTGAACATGTACATCTGTGCACGTTCAAATGTCAGAGTGGGAAACGATCCCAGTCTGCAAGTGTGTATTTGCAGGAATTTGCTAGAGTGTGCGCAAATGTGCACTTGTGCCCAACTGTTGACTGTGTGCATGCCAGTGGCCGGCCTTATATGAATTATCCCCAGGTTTCCCTTCCAGCAAACCACCAAACTTAAAAATGGACCTCTTGGAATTATCAGCCCTACTTGTTTTGGCATGATAACTTTGCTGTAGGTGAATTCTTTTTCCTTTTTCTTTTGCAACAGTCAGAAACTGGTTTGGTCTGATCTTTAATTGCTTTCAAAGCTTTAGTCTGAAAGACTTGCACATGTGATGTGGTCCTCCTTTAAAAGTCAGTTGTTTAAGTCTGAGCAAAGCCACGCTCAGACATCCGTTAGTTATGGGAACCATTTCTGGATGACTGAAACAAACTCGATACCTTTTAGTCCACTTCTGAATTAAGGCTTGACCCTAAAACATCTGCAAAATATCCTTGTGTGACCTGATATTACAGAGTTTGTGTGTAGGAAAGAGCGAGTGTTCAGCAAAGCTTCTTGCAAGTGGGAAAACGCAGGGGAGCACATGGTGGCAGGCCAGTCTCTGATGACCTCAGTTAAGTGGGCTTTACTTGAACCGTCATGCGGCTTGGAGATGAAAAACACACGCATGCATAAAAGCACGCCTATGTGAATATATCCTGCCTTACATTGACATCTGCTGGAGACTAACAACAACGTACAGAATGTAGCAAAAACGGTATTATCTTCTTTGAGCCTGATATCTAATCTCGCACCACCAAAAGGTCCTGAGATCTGTGATGGTGGAAATAAAGTCCTCTCTTTGAAAGCGCCGCCTTCTCATTTCCTGTCAGAGGAACTTGAAAAGAAAAGTCTCATTGCCATACCTCTTTCTCTGTTAGAATAATCCAACTTTACTTTCACACGCCTTTCCCTCCCCGTTTCCTACACACACCGACACTCGGTGAGAGCGAAACCAGACGCACATAAGGGATAAATAGGCTTTTTCTGTCCTGTGCGGCGACCGGCAGGCTTGTGTCGATGATGACTACTGGAATTTGTGCGGGTGCCAGGGCAAGCCGTGGCCGCCCACGGGCATCCAAAGGCTGCCCAAAGCCACAGGAACCACCAGCAGCCGTGCTGCTGCTCCCCTCCCTCTTTTCATCCCTGCTCCCTCCCATCCTCAGTGGTCTCACCAACGCCGCTCCACAATCCCGACAACATGTGAACTTCAAACGTTCACGTCAGACTCTCACATTCCTCTTTGCCCCCAAGCCAAAAGCTTATATGCTGCTGTGGGAAAGTGAGCATTAAAATTCAGATCTAAAGTGGGTCAATAAGTAATGGTTATTACTTTTTGATTTATTAGTTTGAGCAGTAGCAGTCAAACTAACCTGTTTTTAATTTCCCTTTTCCAGACCGCTGTTTCGAGGAAGCTCAGATGTTGATCAGCTGGGAAAGATTTTTGAGTAAGTACTTAGAACTGTGATTCCTTTAGCTTCTCATGTAATGCGTCTAATAAGATTTTGCTAAGATGGACCAAACGTTGTATCCAGATACTGGCTTGTTCATAGAATTCACTCAGTTGAATAAGAAATTGTAAATCACGCATCAGTCCTTGGTAGAGGACTAGATGTGCACACAACGGCTTTTCCTCAGATTATTTTATGGGGCTTTTGCATCGTTAGCTTTATAACATAAAATGATTTTGACATGCATTTGAACCGTAAAGCTGGTACATGTCAAACATTGTCGATAGAATGGGCACTGATGGCTGTTATCGTTCCACAGTGTCGTTGGGGTACCTTCAGCAGAAGACTGGCCCCAGGAAGTGGCCCTACCACAGAGTGCCTTCTCACCACGGCCCCCGAAACCAATAGAAGACCTGGTCACAGACATGGATGAGCAAGGACGGGCCCTGTTAATGGTAGGCAGACTTATCTTCTATCCGGACAAGTGCAAATGACTCATGTGTGAATTTACCAGCCTTCCTAACCACATATTAATCTGTCTCATCCTCTCTTTTCCTCCCACTCTCTGCAGCAATTCCTCACCTTCAACCCCTCCAGGAGAATATCGGCCTTCGCTGCGCTGAGTCACCCCTACTTCCAAAGTGTGAACAGTCACAGCAGAAGTGTGTACGCAGCCCAGCCTATTCCCAGCAATAAGCCCACTGTTGAGGAGCGGACTGCCTGATGGTCCTCCTTCCCCTTTTTTATCATCCCACACAGTGTATATTAGAAGTATTCTCCGTGGCCCCTCATGTTTTGTTGCTTTTACGAACGTTAAATCCAAACGCATTGATTAAGCTCTTTGACGCTGATCAGCAGAAAATATTTCAAATTGAAAACAATACTGGAAAATATAGAATGCCAAAAAATATTGACGTAAGTCCTTTCCTTCTGTCGGAGACGTTCAGACGTAAGGCTCTGAGGTGCCTTCTTCCTGTGCAGTTTTCTTATTTCTTAGAAAAAGTCAGTTTCACTCGGTTTGTTAAACTGCATTACTAAGCAAAAGTTTCCATGCCCTTCTCAACACTCTTGACCACTTGCAGTGTTCTTATTGAAGGATTAAATTTTCCAGTTGTTGGCCTGCTCTGAGACGTCCTCTTCCCATATATCAGCAGGGCTCCTTCCACATTTCTGGTGTATCGATTTCTCTCCTCAAACCCTTAAAAAAAAAAAAAAAAAAAAACTTTTGCAAAGATGTTGCTTTGTGGAGCAAATTGTTGGTCTAAAAGCTCGAGCTGGGGACCAAATTTTGTTCTAATTTCCAATTTTTCAACTCGACTGGGTCGGGTTATAAAGCGTGTCATAGTTAAAAGGGTTAGGCTTGGAAATGTGGTTGGTATTTTTTTCTGGGACTTTTTTTTTCTTTTTCCGATCGATGTCAAAAAGCTCAATTAATTGCAATTTCAAAACTCGAAACATGTAATGGACTCGAAGAGACTTAATACTTTTCATGGTTGATGTGTAAATCTCCAGAAAGTACGCGGAAAAAGAGACTGCAAAGGTGGTGTGAGGACCGATCGTCCTCCCTGAACCATGCATTCTTCCCGGAATAGATGGACCATAATTGCTGCTTTTAGTTAGTGAAATTTTGGTAATTGACTGTGTGTAACAATGCAAAGAAGCCTGCGTCTTTGGTTTGTAGTCGAGTGGGCTGACAGACTGTGGAGGCGATGGAGCTGAATCCTCTTTATGACCAGTGTTTAGCCTTGTAAGAGTCGTCCCAACTTGAGGACTGAACAGGACCCCGGATGGACAGCATGGATCTTACCTGCCTTTGTGCTCACTGTGGGAGAATGCAGTGAGTCCACGAAGAGTAGACGCACACTCAGACACTTAACACTTGGTGTGCACTGGCACAGACTCAAACACACTCGTTTAACTATGAACTTGATGATGCGTTATAAGGAATCACAAGCCAGCCACTCACTGCCATGTCCTCCTCATTCCAGTTTTACCTGTAACATTGCCTCCTCCTTGTGGAAATGAAGAGTAACTGCAGACCAGCCAGTAGCGGGATTCTAATGGTTGCTGCACTCTTTTAAGGAACTCATCATATCGGCTGATATCGGTGCTGAGACAGTGACGAAAGAAGTCAGAATTGATCCTGCCATTTACTTTAAGACGTTTTATGAGTTTTGACTTGCCAACGTGGGCTTTTATCATTGTAAAAATCCAGTTGTTTGCAGTCCGAATAGATCCACATATGCACAGGTTGTAGGTGAAGTACCCACCAGCACTATTCAACATAAAATCAGTTTCGTCACCAGTAACCTGTATTTAATTTTAATTTTATTGACAGGTCTTATATACTTGTTACTTGATCTTTTTTTTTTTATATATATATATATATATATATATATATTTTTTTTTTTTTTTTTTTTATTAAGATGCTGCGGCATATGTTACTCTTATACCAAGTACACAGACTCTGGGGGTGATCATGGAGTTTATGTGTGTAAGGAATGTGTAAAGGCAAGGCGTTGGTACTGTACAGTGTATTGTGCTAGCTGTAATGATAGAAAAGGTTTTGATACATGTATGTCAGCACATAGATATGTCATAAAAGTGACTTAGAACAGCAAAGGTCAGCGGAATGTTGCATGACGAAAGTGTTTTGTCTTTTGAAAACGTCGGGTTGGTTCCTTGGATGACGTAATGGATTTCACTGTACCGAGCGTGGGCTACGAAATTTACAGTAGTTTGAAAATGAAATGGTGCACAATAATTTTTCTTTTTTTTTTTTTTTTTTTTTTTTTCAAGGTTTTGCTTTATTTTACATTCATGTGCCGCCGTATTGCAGTTAAGTTTTGGGGAGTTTTTTTTTTTTTTATCAGCGAGGAGTGGGGGGAAGCAAATGATGCAGAGTTGAATTTTTGTATGTTGTAGTTCGCGCAGAACAGTAACATTTTAACACTGGTTTTAACATGTTTTCTTAACGGGTGGCGCAGTCAGCACACCCAAACTCATTCTCCGACTTTCTCAGGTTTTTGTTCTGGACGTCCAAACCTCTCGGGCACAGTTTGCACATCTCTGGGCTACTAAATGACCACATTACAACTCTTTCAGGTTTTTTCTTTCAAGCTGTCTCACAATAGTGACTTTGATCTTTGGTCTACTGTCATTACTATTTATCAAATATATGTTACTGTAGTCATTACTGTTTGAAGGTAACTGCCTGTTTAGACTGTTTTTGCCAGCTATTTCTAATTGTTGGAAGGTAAACGCGACTAAAATCCATGCAATTATCTGCTTGACTAAACACTGTGTGAATTTTCTATTTGGTAACAAAATGTCTGGTATAAATGCTGCATAAAATCTATCAAAAGCTACAAATACTTTAGAAATAGTGGTTTACAATTTAAAATGATTGCTTTAGTCTCATTACAGGTGATGCGATCACTGTGTGCATATATGATTTAACCTGTTTTAACGCATTTCAGTCTCATAGCAGCTGTTCCACTGTTCTGACATCATCAGCATAGCCTGATCAATTATATCACTCTGATTGACAAACTTATGTATGGATGCATTGATGTTGTATTATTGTGTTGCACCAGCTGAATAAAAAAGCAGCTTTTTATGAATGTTTCGGGCTCATCTTTGAATGTGTTCATATTTATGCAACATAGCACACAGTTGCTCTTGTAGTTGTAATTGCCATTTTAAGTAGGCTACTTGGATTCTTCTGTCGTATTTTATACCATCACAGGAACACTTAGACTACACAATTTGCCCATTAAAATGGTGTGTTCTGTTTTACCCTTTGTAACCTTATGCGTGGCTGATAATTGCACCTCAGGGACAGGACTTCTGGAATATTCAAGTTTAGAAATGATTCTGACCCGAAAGTCTGGGTCTATGTCAAATTAAAAAGTACAAAAACGCCATGTTTTGTCTTTCTCTCTTCATATCCTTTCTCAGTTGATATCAAATTAGATTTGCCGTGAAAGCCATCTAATTTTTCAGAATATTAAGTGTGTTTGAGATTTTTTTTCTAGATGGTGCAAAATGTTTTACCATATTTTTCCATTTGTTTGTACCCTATCCAGTTAGAAAATAAAAGTAACCTTAGATCTAAATTTGCCATTGGTATAAATCATTTTTGTGCTTGACTGTATGTGCAAATAGTCTATGGCAGTGGTTCCCAAACCTTTTGTGCCCAAGGCACACCAAAGTAACAAGTAAAAATCTCAAGGCACACCTATTAAGCAAAATAGCCCTTATAACACGTGTTATCCCTCATATCATGTAAAATATCTGTAAATGTGCATAATTATTTACTAATGCCAAATACAATTTGACAAAGACAACTATATTACTCATGAAATATTTATTAATGACATATTTCAAAAATTAATTTGAAACTTTATCAAATTAGGCTTCATCAAAGCAGCAACACATTCATTTAAACCAGACAGGTCACAAAATTAAAAATGAGGCAAAGGAAACTCAGCACAGAGAACTGTCAGTGCAAGGAAGCTGCATTGTGCATGGTCCTAAACTACAAATGATAAATGCAACATTTCAGCAATCAGCATTGAAACATATGCTATTGTAAACATTTTGCCTACTTACAAATTAGTGAGATACATGTGCCTGTCGGGGCGAGCAGATTTCTTTAATCCTTGGTGGCACTGAGCAGAGGGCCACTCGCAAGTCCTGTTCAACAGAGAGCCGTGACCTCCTGTTGTTCTTCATGTTTAACCAGAGCAGAGAACGCCAACTCACACAGGCAGGTAGTGGGGAAAGGAAGAAGTTGCTCAATCGCGTAGTGGGAGATGCTTGGGTAGTTTGATACAGAAGTATTAGCTAACTAGCAGTTAAGTTAGCATTAACTAACTTCTCCCGACAGGAGGTACTCGGGCTGAGGATTGTTGACATTCCCCGGTCGGTCCAACTGAAGCCATAAGACGGGTAACTTTCATGATACTGTCTGCTGACTCTTTTCTTTCTGTGGTGGGTTGTCGGCAGTCTCTGCGCTGGTGGTTGGTGGTTTGCTCCGCACCAGAAAGCGCTCCTTCCCTCTTTCTCTGTTTTCATGTTGTCCTTCAGCCTTTGATGTGTCACAGTCTCATAATTCCCACCTGCGCAACTGCGTTACAGCGAAATATGGGGGTTCTCTGAATATTTTTAAATAATTGTTTTTAGGTATAGAGTTTGCCTCTGTATTATGAAATTAGTGCATACAAAGTACTGATATAGTAAATTAAAAAATAATTATTTTTGTGTTGTTGTATATTGAAATAATAAGGTATGGTTGTCACAAAATCCCACGGCACACCTGGACTTGCTTCACGGCACACCAGTGTGCCGCGGCACACAGTTTGGGAACCACTGGTCTATGGATATAAACTATTATCACCAGAAGGAGGCGGTAACGTATCGCCCGGGATTCAGGTTGCAGCCGACGAAGACTAAAAGCTTGAAGCGCTGATAGCGTCTGTCAACTATGAGACGGCTAGCTCTATGCTAGCAAGGTAACACTCATGCTTTCTCTGTTTGGTGGAAAATTCTCCACATTACCGACTCGTTATGGGCAAGAGAGACAATCGAGTGGTGAGTTACGTCACATGGCGATTAAATTAGAGAAATGTATAAGCCGAAATATGTGGCTGATTGACCAGGAGAAACGCAAAATAGCGCGCTAGCTCTGCAATTAGCATCGATTAGCACATATATGTATCCGCTACGATACAAGGCCTTATTAGTGGCAAGTCGCATCACCCATTAGCACACACCCTTAACGGATATAACCGTATGCGTTCAATTGTTTTGAACATTTTGGACCTTTGCGTTTCTTTGGTCATTTTGTCGTTGCCAACGACAAAGGAGCGGACCTGTTTGCTATAAACAAGATGCTAACTTTAGCTCCCATCGTTTTCCTTGGGTTGTTTTGACGTGGTGATGTTGCGCAGTGTTTACCAGTTTCTCTTGTGGCTGTATTATGGCTATCTGTCATGGACTCAGTGCCGTCTCACAACACTACCATGTCCACATAAAACTAATGCCGGTTAATAGTTGTCAACATTGTTTTTGTTAACGCAAATGAGTTGTTCGTGCTCATGTCAAATTTCTCTACACACATGCACGCATTTCTATTAGGATTGAGAAGAAGTAGATCCTTTTTGTTTATTTTTTTTGCACGCTGTTTGACTATGCGCTGCCCGATAAAACATCTTTGTTTGAAATTCTTGTTTTCTTTAGGCTGCAGTCATCAGACTCGGCCGTAACCCTTCTAGGCGGATGGTGATTTTTAATGGATGTGTAAAAATGGCCTTTGTCTGTTTTTTTTTTTTTGTTTGTTTTTTTAGGCATACATCAACCCTATAGCTGCTGCTCGAGCCAGAGGGCCTTCACAGAGTTCTGGACCAACCATACAGGATTATTTAAGCAGACCTCGACCAACATGGTGAGGGGGCCCCCTAAATACAGTCACTCTTTTGCTAATAGAAGACAAGAAAAGACAAACCTCTTTCTCTCGGCTGAATTCCGCTGCAGTTCCACTTCTCAGGTGTGCAACAGCTCTAGTCCATGTCTACAACATGAGCAGTAATAAGACTTAAGCAGCAGGACTTGTGAATGACATACCCCGAGGTATTAATTACAATCTTTTAAAATGTTCTTACATTGATCATTTTATAGCATTGCCATAACCGCAACAAACCGCTGCCAGAGAAGACCGAAAGCAGAATTGGAGGTCCCCTGCAATTTAAGAGCTGTGTGTGAATTAGAGGTTGGCTCGGTTATGTTTTTGTAAATTGGGTAGATCAAAGTGCCAGCGTTATCCTTTTTCTTATGCATTTCCATCTACCGGTCTCCTTGTAAAAAGGCACCGGGTGTTGTTTTTTTCTCTGTGTCAGCAAAGTGCTTTTAGTTCTCCTGCTGAAAGTGAAATTGTCTCAGGGAAATCCATACGAGTGAATCTTCATTTTACAGAGACTTTTCTCGTTTACCTCAAGTCCTCTCCCAATAGAGCTCCCGAGATATCGGATTACGTTAGTTTGAGGTGTCTTTAAAGGAGAGAACTTCGGTCTCAGCCTTGAGCTGCACATTTAGTTCATTGTGCGTCCCACGCTGCTGCTATATCTGAAATATCTAAAGCTAAAAGGACGTGAAGTGCCTATTTTGGGCGCCGCAATGTTTGTTTGTTAAGGGGCTTTAACCCATTGGAGTTTGTTGAATCAATAAGAATCAGTCCATTCAAAATACCGTGAGTTGCATTCACCTCAAGTCTCACACTTATCTCTGGACAACTGTATTGCAAACATTTTTTTTTTTTGTTTGCCTCATCAATAGGGAGGAGCTAAAGGAGCAGCTGGAGAAGAAGAAAAAGGGCTCTCGATCCCTGGCTGAGTTCGAGGACAAAATGCATGAGGTATTTCGCCTTAATAAAGTGTGTAGTGCAAGTCAAGTATTAAAAAAAAAAAAACTGGCTGTTATTTTTTTTCCTAACCGTAATCCACTGTTCTTTATTTGGATTAGGGAAGCGGTGCAGGTTTGGAAAAAAATAGTTATTACATCATTTAACACGTTTTCTACTGTTTTTTTTTTTTTTTGTAGAAATGGAAGAAAGAGCTGGCAAAGAACAGAGAAAAATTACTCGGCGATAAAGAAAGAGACAAAAGATCAGTGGACAAAGAAAAAGAGGAGAAGAAAGACAAGAAGGAGGTGTGGAAAGTGAGGCATTATTGCAGAGTGGACGGCTTTTGAAGTCTGTTTTTTTGTACTCACTTCAACTTATCTTTGGTGTTTAGAAAAAGAAGAAGGAGAAGAAGAAATGTAGCAGGGTGAGGAGAGACCTCCAGTGCTTTGATGGACTGTTGTGCAACGCTACTGTCAAAAACACACACACACACACAGCCAAACACGTACAATGTGTACAAAAGCTTCTTTTTTTCTTCTTCTTAAATGAATGTTCATTTTCAAAGAAGCATATTAACCTCAAGTCTAATGAAGAATGCTTTCAATGTGTTTTGGTCAAGCATTCTTCATCTTCCTCCTCCTCCTCATCGAGTTCTGATTCCTCCAGCAGTTCCTCCTCAGAGTCTGAAGACGAGGTAAGTTAGTCCACTTTTTTTTTTACCCGTAAGCTAAGAGAAGATGCTTTCATCCCCGTCTATCTCATCCTTACCATAAAAAAAGAATAAAAAAGAACAATAATGATGTATTTTACCTATTTTTTTTCTCCTTCTTTTTCTGCACGGCAGGATGAAAAGAAGAGTGTGAAGAAAAAGAGGAAGCGAAGAAAGTCTTCGGCCAGGCGAGCGTCAGACAGCTCAGAGGAAGAATCGGACGCAGAAAGCAAGGTTTTTATTCTCGTAACGGCACCTTTTGGCCTCTGTGCTTCAATACAAACAGACTCTGGTATTGAAAAGATTTCTGTTTTGTTTTTTTTCTACCCGCGAAGAAAAGGAAACGGATCAAGGAAGAGGGAGACAAAGTTAAGGTCATTTTTAATTTGATTCTTACTCAGCAACTTAAATGGTTGTTTTTGGAAGTGTATCTTTCAAACTAATAGAATGTGCTCTCCATCTTCTGTCCATCAGGATGAAAAGGGGCGTAGAAGAAAAAGGAAGGCTGAGAGGGGTCACAAAGGTTCATCCTCTGGGTCATCTGTGGACTCGGACGAGGAAGAGGTAGGGTTATTACTCTAAATGTGGAAGTAAGCTTTGGACACCAGTCAATTCAGAAAGTGCATCATCAGTCTTTCTTTATGTGTTACATTATTGCATTTCATTATCTTTTTTTTATTTTTTATTAATATGTGATAGTTGTCCAACTTCCTCAACCCCAAAGTCATAATCTCTCTTCCTCTTTCACCTCTTGCACCAATTCACTTTTTTTTTTTTGTTTCTTTTAGTCGGTATCATTCAGATTCAGATTCAGATTTTCGGTTAAAATTAAATGTAACAATTTCATAGCTCGGTTTAAATCGACAAACGTTTTTGGTTTTTTTTAAAATTTTGATTTGTGTTAGTCATACAAAAATGGTCAGAGACGCAAACAAACCATGCAAAACCCATAGGTTTTTTCAGGCTCTGAACTGTGACAGCAGTTTCGGTACAAAATTGGCAACCAAAGAAGACTTTCGGTTTCACGCTCCCACCAGCAGAAGTCTGAGCCGTTCTGACAACCGGCTCCGATTTGATCCCGTTTTTATTTCCGATCGCACCTAATATCATCCGTCTCATGAATGTTTCCGTTTTAACGGGGAAAAGCGTGTACTGCTGATTATTTTTGGTCTCACCTTCGTTGCCTACAGTGTTGCTGTAATGAATCTGCGCCGTGTTGAGCAACAAACAAACAAACAAACAAGCACTTGATCAAATAACGACCACATGTGTTGAAATTGGGAATAACTGAAAGGTCCATCTGTTGGTGCAACTTCTTGTTAAAAACTCCCATTATTGCAAAAGAGGAACCTTCAAAACGGACTCATTAGGAGTGGTTGTAACTTCCCACTTTCCAGTAATAAGTCAAATATTTTTCTCCCCTCCCTCAGATTGAAGCCAAGAAGAAAAAGAGAAGTAGCGAGGAGGAGAAATTCACAGTGAGCCATTTCACTCATTTTCTTTTCTAGATAAACAAAACACGAACAGTGTATATACACACACACATACATATATATATATATATATATATATAAATAAATAAAGTAAAACATTGAATACCAATTGCAACATTTCTATTTTCCCAGGACAAGTCCAAGAAGAAAAGGAAAAAGAAACACAAGAAACACGGCAGAAGAAAGAAAAAGAAGGCAGCGTCTCATTCGGACTCGGAGCTCGACTAACAACCGTATCTTTACGGTGCTCTCATTCTCCTGACAGTTCACTAATAGTATAACTTTTGCCTTTGACTACCAAAAACCTCTCCCATCCAGCTTCAGTCGGCACGCTTGAGTGATGAGACGCACAGACCTCTGAGGCTGTGTTAGAAGTGAAAACGGGGGGGCGATCATCCCTCCAAGAGGAGACTACCGGTACACGTCTTTTGTTGAATTTTTATCACCATGCTTTTTGAGGACTTGTTTTTTTTTTTGTTGCACTCGAGCACAGGTCTGAGGGGATTTATTTATTTTTTTCAATTTAAATTTTTTCCCTCTCTCACATTCTGGATGTTTTCAGTGCACCTGGCACTCACTGCCACCTTCAGTGTGCTGGCCCTGTGGGGGTTCCTCCCTCTGCTTCTTACCCGACATCTTCCATAGCTACACATGGCTGTTATGCTGGTGCCTGTGTCGTGCATGTAGACATGATGACCTGATGTCTCGCCAGCCTCATATTGAAGTTGGATCTGTTATAAGACATGTTAGCTACGCAGTTGACATGGATTCAAGGGATTATTGTTTTGTTAGAGGAGGTGTTACACTGCGGTGTAAATGTGTAAACAATGGAAAGTCATTAATAAAGTATTGTTTTAGCCTTTGTTGCTGTGACTTGGCCATAAATTCTTTTCTTCTTCTTTTTTTTTTTTGTTAATCGGCTCCTTGTTTAACCCAGAAGGTCCCGCTGAGATAAAATATATCTTCTACAAGGGAGTCCTGGTCAAAATGGCAGCACGAGACGCATATTAGCGAATACATTTGTCCAAATGTTCAAAGGGTGCACTCGGAACTGGACAAACTGTTCTTTTAAGCTCCTTATGCATAAAATGAGCTTCGAAGTACCATCAGCTTTTCACATTTGATCAGTTTTGTGAGCTAGCATCATAATTGACTGTGCGATAGGATTAAAAGGCCGGGGATGTGGATGCAGCCTGATGTGTGTGTTGGTGCAGGAATCAGCAATCATATGGGCCAAAAGCAGTTACCATCAGTTTAAACTTGTGACTGAGGTCTTCAGGACTACAATATCAAACCTTTTAATAGATATATATTGCAGTTTATCAATAAACTAATGTATATCGCACAAAGCGTAACAGAATTTTCCCAAACTTTTGCACGTAACTCTAGTTTCATCTGTTTGGGAGGCCCGTGAATCCATTCGCCTTATTCATTGGATGGTAACTACTTTGTAACCAGCCAGTCGCCTATTCATTGAATGTTTTCTTCAGCATCTTCAAGGACATATGCAAACTGTTCAGATTTTATCACTGGCAGTCTACTACTACTGGCAACAACAGTGTAGTTTAGTGTAATGTTATCTACCCACAAGTCTTTGTGTCTTAGAATCAATCAATCAATCAATTATACTTTATTAATCCCCGAGGGGAAATTCCAAGCAGGAATATAGCAGCAGGAAAATAAAAAATTAAGTCAAAGTACTGCCATCTACCAACATCCAGTGCCGCTTAAAGTGTGGTAGAGGGAAAGAGCATTGTTATGCAAAAGACACAGTTTTGGGCCATTACCTGCACCTGTTCATGCATTGATGTTGATTGCTGTATAATAAAGTACCTAAATGAGAAGATTCTCACTTTCACTAAGAGCTATAACCTCAGGATAAAAGCACATGTAGATGACTTGTTTCCGAGATCTGGGATGCTGAATTGGAAAAATGTAAAGGGTTTTCAAAGGATTTCAACCTGCTATTTAACTGAAAATGACAAAGATGATATTTTGCTGAAACATGCGTTCCCGTTTTTAATTTCATGGGCACAGAAATGGCATCTTCAGAGGTGGGGGGTGAGGAGAGGATCGCCAATCTATGAGCATCTGCATGAACAAATAGTTTAACCCTTTTATGAACAATACCTCTGTGGATGAGATCACCTATAAAAGGTGATATTCGTTAAAGATGCAGAAAATCACAAGATATGGGTATGAAACGGCAACATTGAATAGCTGTGGTCTTCGGGCACTGCATTAAAAAAAATAAAAATAACAGGATTATGAGGGGAAAATCATTTAATGGACTCAGGGGAGGCAGTTTTGGAAACTTGTCAATCCACACAATTTGTTGTTGCATTCATAAATCCAAGATGAAGTGAACATGTGATGAAGCATCCTTGTTTTTGAATGAGACTTTTATAGACCGGTCTTGTGATGGAAACGATGCAAGGTATCAAAGGTCGGCATGGGCCCATAAAGTCTGTCGTGTTTAATCTTTGAGCTGAATGGCTGTGTGTGTGGATTTGGTTGAGGGTGTGTTGAGTATGTGTGTAGCCACCTACAATGATTACCAAAACCACCTTTGTAAACGCAAGTGCTTTAAGTCAGAGTGAACAACTGCTGCACCTTAAAACTTTAAGAAAAAAGAAAAAAAATCTGTCGTAATCGGACAGTCACGGGACGCAAGGATGTGTTGAAAAGTTCATCTTTCAGATATTATCGAGTGGGAGTGTCTTATATCTCTTATAAAGAGTGATGCATCTGCTTTCTTCAGTTCAGGAGGAAGTGTGAGGCGTGTGACAGGAAGCTGTTGAATCACTTCATTGACGGAAGGTAAGAGAACGATAAATCTCTGAAAATTTTTGTGTCGTAACTGTTCAAATCAACGGCCACAGCTTCTATTTACCATCACCATGATGGTAACTCATCAGTGAGTTGGTTTTGAGTGGTGGAAAACGTTTAGGATGAGCTAAAGTGAAACTTGAGTTTTTGAGCAACGAAGGAGAACAAAAATGAGTGAAAGCTGCACATTTTGACTCACACGAACTGCTGCAGTTTTGCATGCCTTATACCAATAAATCCCATTTGGCTGTATTTAGGTTCTCCAAATGATGTGATCCCTCCTCGGCTATTTAAAGAGGTTCTCCCCACTATAGGGTCCTCTGTTCTGGCACTTAATAATTGCAGTTTGTCCTCATGTGTGGTCCCTGAACATTTCAAACATGCAATAGTGCAACCTTTGATTAAAAAAACAGGACTAGATACTGATGCTCTTGCAAATTTTAGACCTATCTCTAAATTGCCTTTTATTGCAAAAATCCTCGAGAAGATGGTTTGCAACCAATTAATGTTTTTTTCTGGAAGAGCAGAAAATTCTTGAGGTCTTCCAATCTGGTTTTAAAACCTTGCACAGCACAGAATCAGCTCTTTTAAGAGTTTTTAATGATATCTTTTTAGCTACTGACTCCAGTGACTGTGTTATTCTGGTGCTTTTAGATTTAACTGCTGCATTTGACACAGTGGACCATGAACTTTTAGTTTCCCGTTTGAAACAGTGGGTGGGCATCAGTGGTGTAGCACTGGAGTGGTTCAGGTCATACTTGGCTGATCGAACATTCTGTGTCAGCATTGGTGACACTGTGTCCTCCTCTGCTCATTTCTCATGTGGGGTACCCCAGGGCTCAGTTTTAGGCCCTCTTCTCTCTTTACCTGCTACCACTTGGTTCCATACTAAGAAAGCATGGTATGTCCTTCCACTGTTATGCGGATGACAGCCAGATTTATGTCCCACTGAAAAAGAAAGACGCTTATTCTGTCAAACCACTACTCAGATGTCTGGACGACGTAAACAATTTTACAATTTTAATGAGAAGAAGACAGAGGTGATGGTTTTTGGTGGCACTGGGGCCCCCTTTGTAGATCTGGGCTCCTTGTCCCAGTTCATTAAGCCAACTGTCACTAACCTTGGGGTGAAAGTGGATACCGATCTCAAGCTCGACTGTCAGGTAAATTCGGTCATTAAATCGAGTTTCTTCCACTCGAGGCAGCTTGCCAAAATAAAACCCATTTTTTCTAAGCAACACTTTGAAACAGTAATCCACGCCTTTGTAACCACTAGGCTGGATTACTGTAATGCTCTTTATGTGGGGGTTAGTGGGTCCTCCATCGCCCGTCTTCAGATGGTGCAAAATGCTGCCGCACGTCTTTTAACTGGCACACGTAAATATGAGCATATTTCCCCCATTTTAGCCTCACTTCACTGGCTGCCCATTTTAGGATCAGTTTTAAAATGATTTTATTTACTTTTAAATCCCTCAATGGTCTCGCACCAGCCTACCTCTCTGAGCTGCTACAGCCCTATAAACCCTCCCGCTCTCTCAGGTCAGCTGATCAGCTGCTCCTGAGTGTACCAAAAACCAAGCGCAAGCTCAGAGGTGACCGTGCCTTTGCTGTGGCGGCTCCTAAACTGTGGAACAATCTGCCTCTCCACATCAGACAGGCTTCCTCTCTGTCTGTTTTTAAATCTCATCTTAAAACATATCTCTTCTCCCTGGCTTTTGACACGATGTGAGATGTTGAAATGTGAAATTGCTATTTTTAGTATTATTATCGTTTTAAATTATATAGCTGTTTTGTGCCTTTTAATTTATTTTTGTATTTTATTCTTTTAAATTTCTTTGTTTTTATTTATTTATTTATTTTTGTACAGCACAACTGAGGTTGTTGTAAAGTGCTTTATAAATAAAATTGGATTGGATTGGATTGGATTGGATATTTGAAAAAAGAAAGCGAGATGACACTGATACTCCCTCTTCCAGATGTTGGCGATCACTCTTTGGCTGTATATTGGAGTGTTTCTGTGGGGGACTGCATTTTCCATCAGATGCCCTGATGGGAATGTCTGCTCAGATTCCTCCACCTGCTGCTTGACCAGGCACGGGTATAGCTGCTGTCCGTATCCAAAGGCAAGTCAGAGGTAAACACATACCGAGAGACACTTGTACATGGATAATTTGTTCATTCTGACTCTCTCTGTCTGCAGGCTGTGTGCTGTCCTGACATGGCCCACTGCTGCCCCTCAGGATTTCGCTGTAACCTGGCCACGCAGATGTGTGAGAAAGTGAACCAGCCATGGATGAACATACCCATGGAGAAGAAGGAGACTGCAGAGGAACCCAGCAGTCTGGATCTGTCTGTAACCCCCTTTGAGCAGCTCGAAAACAGCAATGTCCCAGACGCAAAGAAGAGTTCCGCTGTCCACTGTGATAACTATTACATGTGTCCTGATGGCACTACTTGCTGCAGACACCCAAAGGGTGCCTGGTTCTGTTGTCCCTACTCTCCCGTGAGTAGATCAGCCTACTCGTGTACAATAAGATGCATAAATGTAATGAAATTCCTTCACGTGTAAAAACAGTGTTACATCATTTTGCATGTCTTGTACATTTTGCCTTGAAGGGGAGATGCTGCCTGGATGGCTACCACTGCTGCCCATATGGCTACGACTGTGATCTCACTTACACACACTGTGTGAGGCAAGGTCTGAGTTATCCGTTCATCCCCAAACAAGCCCTGACTTCTGTCCCCGCCTCCCTCATTTCAACACTGGAGGACAATAGCAGCGTGCATGAGGTAGGAGATAACACACTGTCTTTACCCTCATACAGGTGTGCGCTGCAGCTACTTCTATAAGGTTTTAAAGGTTGTCTGTATGCTTAGTTTCTTTGCTAGCGTGGAACTGATGAGGCTTTTTTTGGGGAAATGGTAATATAATACACTTCTTAGCACCGACCAGGACTCAGCAGCACCTGTGATTACGCTGGGATGACCACTGTCTTTGGATCAAAGCTGCTCGTCATAGTTTTTGATGAACGTTCTGTTTTTTTTATCGCACTAATATTCCCTAAGAATAAGTGTCAACCTGCTCTAATTGTCATTTTCCCTACTTGAACAAAACAAATCAAATAAATGATGATGTGAAATATATTTCACTTAAATCAGGTGGTCTGAGGCGCATCTGTAAATTCATGCTAATTTATAAATGAGCACGTGTTTTGCCATTGTAGACAGTCCCGTTTCTACAGCTTATGCCTGTCCCCCACCAAGTGGCCCATAAAGGGGGCAATGTGTTCATTATGATGATACTGATATTGTTTTGCTGAAGAAAAATAAACCACCTTCTGAAGGTTCTGCTCCAGCTGTTGTAAATCCCCTAAAAACCTTAGCACAGAACATAAAATTGACTTATTCTCTCTAACAGAATCACAGCTCCATCGAGATGATTATGTCGCCTTCAATGAATCCACTCCCCCAAATCATACCAGTTTTCTTGTTTTTGATAATGACTGCCTTTGTATTGCATTCAGTTCGTTAGGTGGAATCAGTGAGCTTTTATCTAAAGGTGATCAATACAACACATTGCCACAATTACACACTCTCTTGGACAGCATATGGTCTTATTTCTTAGCGACCGTCTCCTGTTCAGTCAGTTTTGATAACATATGATATTAATGTTATCAATTAATGGATTTTGCTTGAATTGCCATGGCCTTTCGCTTGGCCTTGCCTCTACTGTATGCAGACATCATCAGCCATAGCACTGATCAGGATATATCTTGTGAGACAAAAAAAAAAAAAAAAAAAAAAGTGTTAATAAGTTTAAGGGGACTTAAGGTTTAAGGGACCTTAAAGGTTTTAAAAAATGTTAAAAGAGAGAATTAGCTGTCTGAAATGCATAACAGGAATGGTAATGTTTAAATATTTAGATAAGCTATAGATGTATAGTTTGCTCATCTTTTCATTTTGTACAGACACCGATGACGGCTCTAATTGATGCCAGTGACAGCCCCCCTAACCATGGAGTCATTCGCTGCGATAACAGGTATTTATGCCCCAATGGGTCATCTTGCTGCAAGGGATCCGAAGGCCATTGGAACTGCTGTCCTTTCCCACTGGTATGTACGAGCGTTTGTCCAGTGGTTAGATAATTTTATATTTGGAGTTAGATCATCACATCTTACAAATGGCTAGAAGTGTGGACACAGGGCTCTGTACGTGCTCTGGGAGATACAGAGGGTTAAGATAAATGATCAGCATATAAATTTAGAAATGAATGCGTGTATCATATTTTAATGTGATAAAGTAATGGCCACTATTTTGTTCTAACACTGTGAATGATTTCAGGGGACGTGTTGTGCAGATGGTAAGCACTGCTGTCAGTATGGATATACCTGCGACCCTTTGACCTCCAAATGCAGAAGATAGATCCCACGAGGACAACAGGAACCCACGAAGATTCAGAGGACATGCTAAAGTGTACTGTGATCGTTTTGCCTTCAGTCTAGGGCAACATTTCAAATTAAATCTGCTTTACAATGTTTTATTGCTTCATTAAAGAAGGTTCACTCTGTCTAGATGTTAAATCAGGTCTGGCTCACTAGAAGATTGTTACTTGGTAAAAAAAAAAATGTGATCATAACCCTATGAGATTATAATAATACTCTAGTTGCCCTTAAATTAGTACTTATTCAGTTTCATCTATCAGCTAAGCATATTTTTCTGCAACAGTTTCTGACCTTTACAACTTTGTGGTACTTTGAGAATGCCTAATCCATTCCCCCCCCCCCCCCCCCCCAGTACAAATAAAGAAATTATAGAGAACCTTTGACCAGTCTCAGACCATTTCATTATATTTTATCATGCAAAAGAAAAACAAAAAAAAAACAAAAAAAAAAGATATATTGCAATTAATAATATGGAAAAGAAATTAGATCATTGTTTTTTATTCAACTTTATTTCACTAGTTCAGAAATCATAATAGCGTGCTTTTAGTTTGAAAGAAAGACGCGGAAACCGGAAATTTCAGTCGTGCGTTTCCTGCATAAATTGTTTCCACGCACGAGTGCCCGAGTAATGGTGTTTGGGACTGTACTGGTGGGAAAATGAAGCAAATAGAAGAACTGAGAGTGTTTGTCTCTGAGCGTCTGAACGCTGCCACCTCTGAAATATTAGACGCTTTTGCAAAAACAGTCGCGAATTACGAGGAGGAGGCTTCTCGCCTGAAAGAAGAGAACGAGCGCCACCGCTCTCTGTTGGATATAATCCTCAAACCAAAGTCCGCACCGACAAAAGGTTGGTTCATCCCAGCAACGTGCACGATCGTTACACAAAAACAGTCGGTAGAATTTAGAAAAAAAATGCCGCGTTGGTTAACAAATCCTCATGATGTGGTCACCTCCCACTCCTAGCTAGCAAGAGTAGCTACCAATCAACCTTACGCCGTTCTTTCAGGGATTTCTGGACCTTCAAAACGACGGTACATAACATCACCCCTAACCGGTTTAAGCACCTCTTGGGAAAAAAATATGACTTGTCGAAAAGGGGTTAAACTAACTTTGCCCGCCTTGTTTCTGGCCAACCCGCTAAGCTAGCAGCGCTGCTATAGCCGTAATGGCTCTGTGAACTGGTGGTGTTCAGCAGCTGCTGGAGAAAGTGTCACAGCATCTACTGATCAGTCTGCAGGAATTATAGGAGCTATTTTCACTTTCGTGATCATCTAATATTACAAAGAATAAATCCTTTTCAAAAATATTAAGCAAAAAGAAAAGAAAAATCATAATCTGGCCTTCTTTTCTGTCTTTGCAAGTCTTATTTTTGGGCCATAAAGCGCCTCTTATTAATTTCTTCACAAGTTCACAACAACCGAACACTCAGCTGCCCTGCGCCAGCTATTGATCATGTGACCCAACATTGTATCCTTGGATTGTATCCCTGTTTTTCCACCATAAATGACAGAAACTGGTGCTTTGTTTGGTTGAAAGTTTGTGCTTTTCAATGCATGTGTGGTAATTCGCAGACCTACTCCGAGCTACATTTGGAGTATGAATCCAGTCAGCATACACAAGCTGATTTTCACACACGTTTTTCTCCCTTTGCGATGTTTCGGCACACCTCAGCTTTTATGATTAAGCGTGAATGTGTTGCTGCAGTTCTTCATTAACATCACATTTTGAATGGGCATATGCCACCTGTCAGATTTCTGGCAGATGGTCGATGCCATCTCGGTATACTGGCATGTCACCCAAAGTAGTAGCTGCAGGTGGTCCACTAAGCCCACGTCTTCTGATCATCGTCAGTCATTTCATGAGTTCCCCGAAGTCGGGGTTGGCACTGGTATCGCCAAAAGAGGCCCCTGTTCCTTTGTTTGTTTGTTTTTTTGTCATAATTTTGAGATACCGATGGCACAGAAGGGGGCCACGTATATCAACGTTTTTCTTTGTGTATTCTGTTTGGCACATTCAAATTCCCCGGTTTGAGCGCAGACATGTTTTGTTTTTGTCTTTTTCATGCAGCATTTGAAGCCACCAAGAGTCTCACTGCTGCTATCGCTGGTGCAGCTCCCTCCACATTAGACCCTAGACCTAAAAGCAAGGCCAGAGAAACCACCGTCACCTTTACCACAGGTTGGAATTTACATTTATTCTGTCAGAAATGAGTCCTTCCCTTCAGTAAAGTAAATGTTATGTTTACCAAAAAAAGTAAAGACTACTTCACCAGGGACTTCTTAATCCAGTAATTGATACATTAGTGTCATTATTGATCTCTCATAGCATTAGTATTTTTTTTTTTGAGCATCACGCCATTTTTGTTTAAATGTTACAAGTAGATCTTTGCATATTTTCCAGGTTTGCAGACTGTCTTCACCGCACCTGATGAATTTCTAAAGTTTGCAACCGGCGGCGGCTGCCGCTTCTGCCTCAAGGAGGTTCAGGCCACGGAGGCACATCTAATGAAAAGGCATTATCTGTCGGCTGTTCATTTTATCCACGATTTCACTGGTAGGTTTTTCTTTTGTATCCAAATCAAAGCCTCCGATCAAAGTTGCTTACCACAGTTTGTTTGGTGTGCGGCTGGTGTTGTATTTATTGGACCCTTTGGCACGCTTCCTAAAGCAGAAACCATGAAGAAACATACTGGCGCTGTTGCATTGTATTTGAATGTGTTGGCCCGTTTTAGCATAAACATGAATTCTCCAAACTAATTCTTTAGATGACAACCTTTGTTGACTTTGGTTCAATGGAGGCGTCATAAGTCTGTGTTTTCTGCAAGTTAACAGGCTTTTTCTTTTTTCCAGCAAAATTTGTCATACCATGTATGTGTAAAGACAAAATCCAGAACAGGAGTCACTGGCACTGCTCATGCTGCAAAAAGATCATTTATCGGAGATGTAACTTTGAGGCCCACCTGTCGAAACAACACGGTGCGTTTCAACATTTTTATTTCTTTTCAAAAGTGTGCCGTTTATTTTTCTCTCTCTCTTCCTCTACCTCACATGAAGCCATTTTCAAACACAAACACCAGAGATGGTCATTGATTTCTTTCTTTTTTTTCTTGACAGGTCTTGCTATTCTACAGCCAAGCCAAGATGCAGGTGCGTCTGAGGACTTTTGGCTATTCAAAATTCACTTAAATACAATCTTACAGTGATGCTGTGAACACCATTGCATAACAACTGCTGGACATTAAGACTTGAATATTAAATCGACACATTTTGCGCCACAACACATCTAAGTTTAAGGAATGGCTCGTGTCTTTGTAATGGTAGGCAGTCGTATAAATGGTTTTGTGTTGCGCAATAGTAAACTATAATGGTTATTTTAGTGTGAAAATAATGCAGCCCCACTTGACAAAGTGGTCCTCAATAATTCAGTGATAATATATGATAATAAAGTTTGAAAATCTGATTGGATATTTAGTACATCCGTAAATTAGTTTGTAACGTTGAGTGTAATTTCTCTTCGTTGCTCCGTCGCTGGAAGCATGAACTCTTAATTCCAATATTCCAGCGATTCAATGGCGTGCTGACTGTTAGTGAAATACACGACTCTTTCCTTCCCCTTTAGAGACCCATCGGCCCCTTGTCTCTGTCGTAGAGGAAGGGGAACCCCCGATTCCTGAACCTTGGTGTCAGGACCTCGGCAGTCTGGAGCAGCAGGAAGCAGCTTCTTGGCAGCTTCAAGTTAAGGAGGAAGCCAACCAAGGTATCACAGTAGAGCCATGTCACTTAGTGTAAAGTGCTCAGCAACGCATGTAAAAAGCTTATAATGGGTTTTCTTTTCCACAGAGAGACATCCACAGAAGCAGCATGCACAACGACTACTGATACAGAATGGTAACAATGAAATGGGAGAACAAAGTCTAGAGCCAAATCGCACGCAAGACTCCGCATTAAACATAGTCCTCATAGGAAACTGCGTCCAAGAAGTAAGTGAAAGCAGCAGTATGCAAATTGGCAAGGGAGATCTTCTGCCTAATTCTTCAATTCAGACTATGGACACACAACCTGAGACCAAGGCTACAGAAATATCAGATTCTGCTGGGGAAAATCAGCACTCCACGGGTAACGGTGCTGTGGCAGAGACCGGAAGCTGCAGCAAAATCGAGGAGTCGAAGAAAGCCCCAAATTATCGCTCGGGTCCAACGAGGAATCAGGGTGTGAAAAGATCTTTACCCGGACAGACAGACAGACGGACTCCCGCAGGTTCCTACCACTGTAAGGCGTGCAGAAAGAGTTTCCATTACATGTACACGCTGAGGACACACGTGCTTACACACGCGCAGAACAAAATCTGCATTTGTGGAATTTGCGGACAGCGTTTGGGGTACAGAGAGAGTTTGGTTAAACACGTACAGAGGCACACCAGAAGGAACAGGTGCGGGACGTGTGGTAAAGAATTTTCAAGCGATTCCCGTCTGAAACGGCACAAGAAATTTCATCTCCCGAAAGGACTGAATGCCATGTCATCAGCTTGAATACACAGACGGATGAAGTTCTGCAGATAATCCACGACCTTCTGTGGTTATAATTTCAGCCGCATCAGTAAAATATACAGATTGAAAGACATCCAGTCTTTGCTAGTATGCCTAATGGCAGTTTCTGGCAATTTGTTAACATCTTTTGAAAACTGTATATTACTGTGTTCATGATTGACCTTTTGTAGTATTTTTACTTGTAGATTTTTTTTTTTTGTACTTTAGATCATTAAACTTCGTAGCTAGATTTCCTTGTGTAATATATATATTTTTTCCCCATAAAATAATCCGATTGAAAGTAAGGAGCGTTCACATACAAGTGAAGATCATTTGCATAAATTCAGTCACATACAGTCTGCTAACAGTTCTACCTAATCTGTAAATATCAGCCGCCTAGTTAATAAAACCTAGTTTAAATTGAAGTTCTGGTAATGGTGTACTTTTTTCCCCCCTTTTTTAAAAAGATGCAGCTTACTTTTAATGCAGTTGAGATCAAATCAAGCCATCAAAATCAGTATCTGAAACCGCTTTGTGATGAGGAGATGGAGGCATTTTCAGCAGACTTTTTCATACATTTGATAAATTAAAACGCGCCTGCATGTATTGGCTGTTTTATTGACCACGTGTCACTTACTAAGAAGTAGCCTATTACACATATTCAATTCTTAAAATGTTTTTTTTCCTCACTCTTTTTGAAAGCATCCGTTTGCGGTGGAAATCTGAACTGCATATAAAGTGTGCATTACAGGAAATTTACTAAAATTATACATAGATTTGAGAAGAGGCGTGCACGGCGAGGCTATACAACGACTATAGAGGGGGGAACGAAGATTAAAATAGGGACCTATGAAGCTGAATGGACTGTCCCTCCGGTCAGCGGTGCAGTTTGCTGTCTGGTACGCTTTGGTCGCAATGTCCCCGTTAAGTAATTTGTCTCCCATTATGTGGTGAGTTTATTCCTGACAGGAAGCGGGGGAAGTTGCTCCACTTCGCAGTCTCTGACTGCCCTCTTCCAGCCCCCCCACCCCCCAGTCAGTTAATTTATAGTAATTCCTGGGTGAGTTACTGTATCCCCCCTCCTCCTCCTTTTTTTTTTTTTTTTTTTTAATTTCTATTCGCTGATTATGGCTGTGTTGAAGATACAAAACCAGGTAAGGTTACTCATCAAGCTAGCATCTGGTTAGCTAACGTCGAGACGCCTCGTCGGTGTCAATTTTCGTAAAAACAAAAGTTTGTTGGGAGTATTCACTGAATGATATCGGTCACACACATTAAAGTGCTTTGAATGATAAACCAAGTGCACTATCATAGAACTGTTAACCTTTCTTTACGACGAGAGGTAAAATGTGAATGTAAAAATAAAGCTGTAAAGGCTAAGCTAATCTTGCATCGCCTCTATTATTAAGTCATCTAATATCTGACACGCTAGCCAACCGGCTAACAGCAAACAGGAACGAAAATAGTCCCCCGCGTAGGAAGCACGCTGCCGTCACCTGTTGCTTTACATTCACCTTATTCACTCACTACGGTTTCGCGTCAGATCGTCAATCAATTGTACTGTTTCTTTGGCGCTTTTGGCCTTGCTGTTCGGGTGATGATGGACTGATGGACACTCGCAGTTGGATGGCTACGAGTGTATCACGGTGGCCAACTTCCCTCGCCCCGCTTCTGCTCACGGCAGCTCTGACTCACTCGAGTAACTCTTTCCATGCCACTTATTATGAAGGCGTCAACGTCAAGTTAGCGAGTCGTGCGGCTTATTTACTAGTTTGACTGACAACAGGCTGGTTATGTGTTTGACTGTCTTGCTTTCGGCTCCCTGCACACTTTGCTCAGGCAGCGCAGCGGTCGGGTCACCTGTTGCTGCAGATAACAAAACACCGTCAGGCGGCGAAAACAGGTGCTGCTGATGTAAATGCTACAACTGCGTTTTCCAACCAGACACGATCCGCGGGTTCAGCTGCCTCAGATACTCCATTTGGCATATCATTGCGAGCTAAACACAATTAAATGTGTTTATCTTTATCTACACAAGTCATGATACCATTACCATATCAGAATCAAATCAAATTGATTTATATAGCACATTTCATGTACAAACAATTCGAAGTGCTTTACATAATTTAAAAGCATTGCAGCAGGGAGTGGAAGAAGCATTAAAATAATATAAAGAGAAACAAATAAAATAATTTTAATTAATTTAAAAACAAACAACAGTCTTATTTCTCCCCTTTTTACACTATTTGGCTTTAACACTTTTTTGTTGTTGTCCAAACTTAAGATTACATGGGTTTATTCCCACGCGCAATTTGTGGAAGGATTTTTTATTTTTTGTTAAATTTATTTATTTATTTTTTTTTTTAGATTCAAGATGGGAGAGGTTTTCTTTGCACACACATATTCGTGCAAAGCCCTGAGAGGGAAGGGACGTGCAGAGCTCTGAAACAGCCTCCCATTCCTTTTCTATCCCTTTTTTAATCCAAGTCGGGTTCGCAGGAGCTAAGAAACAGAAACAAGTAATCCTCGTAGATGAAAGAGAAGTGTACACAACACATATAACCCTGTATGTACATAAGATACAATATGTATTACCAGTACATATTCTAAGCAGTACTGAAGGATACATGAAAACACTGTGAAACAGACAGACATTGTGACCACTTGTGCAATGATGTATGGATATTGCACATTTTGCAGTTTTTATTGCACTTTGTGAGGTAATGAAGTAAGCGACTAAGAAGTAAAGTATGTGTCTGGCAGATGATTTGCTCATATCTCCTTTAAATATCCTCTTAGTACAAATGTGATATGTTAATAATGTAACCAGAATTCTGGTCTTTTTTTACATTGTTTTGCAAATACATCCCGTTTTGGTAAATCTACACTGCTGGCGTCTTTCATGTTTTAATGTAAGTTATCCACTGAGGAAGTTTCAATGTCCTATCAATAAGTTAAAAGCATTACTTTATTCAGCTGTGGGGGTTTCCCTTGAAAATACTTTAGAATAGGTGTTTGCCTCTGTAAGTGTACCACAGAGTTATGAACATTATGTTTCCACTCCATGTAGTAATGGGATTCTGTTGTCTAGAACCAGGCAACAGGTGACTGTTAACCAGATAAAACAAACTACTTTGAGCTACTTGTGATCGATTGCTTGACGTTCACGGTTATACTTTGCAAACTGCAAGACTTCTCAGAAATGTATTGTTTAAAGGGTGATTATTTAATAAGAACTGTAACAGCAATGGCTTAGAAATGCTATTGTGATGGTCCACAACCAGCTTAATTGGTTGCAATAACACGGCGGTTTGTAGCTCTTAAGCGTTTGCTAAAAATGTTAAGTTGGATCAAAGTGGGTTATTGATTGCGCAGCTCTGTGGCCTGTCCTGAACTGACCAGCCCTCCATGCAGTCAGCAAGCACGCAACAAACGGATGAGTGTTTATGATTAGGTCCCACTCTCTGTTCTTCATTGTTCTCTGTGCTGCTGGCTGACAAAAGGACAGAAATAGTCAGACTAGGAGGGGCCAAACTGGAGACGAGACCGACTGTCACTTTTAGTAAAGTGTTTCTTTTGGCCTCCAGGGGGCGTCCTGTTGCTTAGAAACAAGCTAGGGTGTTCTTTCCAGGCCATGTAGTTCTGACTAAGAAGCGCTCATTAGAGAAGAACATGTTGTTATTATTATTATCATCACAATATTGTGCAGTAATTCTGTTTATTGTCTGGATCTGCTCGGATATGTTTGCCACCTCTCAGGGAATATTGCCTGTGTCTCAGTGTCTTAAGCACAGCAAAACATTTTGTCTGTTGAGAAGTGAAATGTATGCTCGATTGCTTTAGGCATCCGTTTGCTTTAACTTTGTGTTCACATCCATACCACATTTACTTGAATGTAACAACAATACAATTTTTTAGTGAGTGGAAAAACTACATGGAGGTCAGCTGAAAATAGTATGAAGCAGCTAGTCTTACCAGCACACACGCTCCCCGTCATTGTTCCATCGTTTTTACTGCTGTTTTCAAACACTGGCGCGCTTGCTGATCTTCCATTCTTCTTACTAGGCATCTGGTGAAGTGTTCTTCACAGGATATCAGAGTTGGATTTCGCAGATATGTGCATTTTCTCATTTCGCCCCAACAGCATATCTGAAAAAGGTTGTGTGAAGTGGTCATAGAGACTGCCAGCCTACTGTAAAGGCACCGCCATCAGGCACCACCAGATTCATACAATAGTTTAAGAAATAATCTACAGAACAGCAAGCTGGGCTTTCCATAAGATTTCAGATAATTGTGAAGCTGCTTTGTCTAGTTTGAACGTCAGGGTATTTACCGTAAACGCTGCCGCAGCGGCGAAGCTTTAAGGCAGATTGATCTTTGAAAGCTTTCAAATCTGAGACAGAATGTGTGCCAGCACACACACACACACACACGCACGTGCTGGCCTTTGTGTCTCTATTCTAGGATTACACTACCCTCCTGCATCATGTCGCCGGGTCAGGACAGAGGTCAGCACAAGCCCGCATACCTTCGCTCAAACATGTGCACAGTCACGTCAGGTTTCTCGTAAAGTTCTGAGTGGGCTGATTCAAAATCGTATGTGTGATGATATGGTGTTCACATTGCCTTGTTGCCATTAGATAGTGTTCACCGTTTTGTATGATTTCCCCCGTGTCCCAGCTCACTCTTAATGGATCAGGCACTTAAACTCTGCTTACCTCATGCAAACACTTGAAACTGAAACATTATTTGTATCCTTGTTTGCTGTTTGCCAGCCACTTTCCACATGTACAAGTATTCCATCCTCATCTACATCCTTTCCTAGCTTGGGTGTGTTATTGAATCCTGAATACGTATTTGAACCCACACAAATACACAGTTTACGAGAAGTCTCGTCTCTGTTTGGCAAACTACAACAATTTTTGCGTTGTAAATATCTTCCGACTGTGCTGCTGAAAGTATCCCCGGTGCTTGCGTGTGGGTTAGACAAAACATTGGTTGTTTGTTTGTGCAAATTACTTCACCAAACACAAGTTCTCTGTTTGTCTCTAAGATGTAAATCTATATTGTCGGCATGATTATTGTAAGAACAGAAGGACTCTAGGCTGTGTTTCATATAAAGTCTCTAAATGGTAAGGCAGTTAGACTCAAACTTTATGCCTGTAGGAAGGATCCAATCGGCATCTCTCTTTGCTTTGCCCTCCCTTGTGCTGTCCCTCCCTCTGACTAAATAGGGTTGTGTGGCCTGGCAAGATTGCTCCTTTTAGGATCTGTGTTGAATACGAAGGAGATTGAGACACTCGCACACACAGACTGGTCTTGTTAGCTACCCTCACATTCTCTGGCAAACCCAGTTTGTTCCAGTTTTATAATGAGATGGGGACCTTTGAAGCTATGCCACTGACACACCAAAAAGGAAACTGAAACACACACACGTGCACTAATCTGGTACCCATGCTTATATAATTATTTCACATTTTGAAGCAAAGACCACTGTCTGTTTTTGCATCAGTGTTATAATCCTCGACACTTAAGGAAATCTTATTTAGCAAATTTCAACAACTGTTACGCACATTGTTGCGCACGTGGTTTTGTTTTCGCCACGCTGTGTTTGTTACAGCTTTTCAGAGACCTCAGGCCCAGACCGTTTAACAAAATATAAAGAGTCTTTCAGTGCGTCGCATCATTACTTTAATGTAAAAAAAAACAAAAAAACAACAAGACCGAGAGCTGTGTCGGACTAGCACTAAAACCATAAAAGAAGAGTAAGATGAATCATATGATCCTGTAAACCTTCAGATAACCAGATGGTGTTCAACTGCTAAACAGAGTTGTTGGAGACAGAGGAATTCATACAAAAACTTCATACCATCCATTGATAAATTTTAGTAATCATAGTGAAAACAATGTGGTGATATAACCTTGTTTGTATTGTAAGTTGGCATCATTCAGGAAGTGACCCGATCACAACTCCACCTCAAAATAGTCCTTTAACTGTTCTTTTTTTTGCCTGGCTTCCTGGTCGCTGTTCCTTTAACCGTTCCTAGTTGACTTTCCATTATTCCCTTATCTTTACCCTTTTCTGCTAAAAAGAAAGTTTTTACTTAAAAAAAAAATGTTATGGGTCACAAGACTTTTCATGAGAAGAATCCGTCATAATTGCCATTGCTAAAGATTTCTGCTTTGAAACTTCAGATCACCACCCAGAGTCTCACAAAGGTGAGGCCACACAGCCTGTATATGCAACTAGGGCTGTGTTTGGGGGGGAGAGATTTTTCAAGTAGAAAAAAAATCCAAACTCAATTTATAAAATCCTTGATTTGATTTACGATGTGTGTCATTTTCGGCACCATCTGCGTTAGGAATCTGGTTGCTCAATCAGATAAAGCAGCCAGATTCATGCATGAAGTATGGAAGAGCCTGTGCTGCCTGTGAGGAGAGGGAACACTTGATGGACACGACAACACTGACAGCAACACGACACACCTGAAGACAGTTCTTAAAAGTATACTGAAAATACACTTGAAAAGAACCAAAAAGTGGATTTTATTTTATTTCATTTGGTTTATTTTTGTCAATTCCTCTTTTATAGCCAGACCAAATTTGTACAGAAACTGAATTATTTGACTCTTAATAAAATCGAATATCAAACCGAACTGCAGCCTTCTGAACTGGAATTTAATCGATTCAGGAAATTGGTCGCGATATGCAGCCCTTTTTGCAACGTAGACCGCTTGGAGCAGCCAGCACCATCAGATACTGACTACTTGCGGGTTGGTGCTTTCACAGCTACATGTACTACATGCACTTTGGGGAGCAGATCAAATGAGAAGCTACCAAGCTGAGGAGAAGTTAGTGTGGGCTAAATGTCGAGCACATCAGAAGCAATGCTGAGCAAGGAGCTGTAGCGCTGTGCGAGCAGCGGGAGTCAGCGAAAAGCTTCAACTACTTTACTTTCTCCAAGGTGAACAGGAGCTAAACACAAAAGCAACTCGCTCTAGGAGTGCCAGACTGGATAGGGTTGGGAACTGGGCAGATCCCTGGGAGCTAGCAGATTGAATTCTGGGCACAAAACTGAAGCAAGGCCAGGCGAGGTGCCACAGCACTCACCTTGCCTGTGCTGTGTGCTGATAATCCTGGCAGCTGGACAACCTCTTGGAGCACTGGGCTAGCTATCAGCTCTCAGAAAGCCCAGCTATTGGAGCATAAATGCATTACCAGTATGCTACTTCTAAATGCATATGACTTTGTATAATCGCTCTCAGTTCAAAGATGTAGGAGTCCAACCGTGCCTTATTGAATATATAGTCATAACACAATGCAAATGTATGGATGTATTACATCAATAGTAGAATTGGTCAGTGCATGCAGAGACAGGAAAGGAGGCTGGAGTGTGAGGATGTGGGTGGGGCCAGATTAGCATTTTTATAGATCTCCATTCGCTGTCAAGAAGAAGAGTCCGAATAATTTTAAATGGCAACTTTAAAGGCAAGCGAAATGTACGATTTACAGGTACACAGATAGGTTTTTATAGGATTTGTAACTGCTGGAGGGAGACTTTAAACTTTGCCTTTTTAATTTTGCATCCCTTACTTTCTACTGTCCTATTTTTGCTCTTAGCTCAGTTCATCTTCAGGCTTCTTTGTGTACCGTACAGGTCTTGGTACCTGCCTACAGTGACTTCTCTCACTCTCCCTCTTTCGTTTTCTCTCTCGCACTCCCCTCCCCCTCCCCTCCCCTCCCCTCCCTCTCTTTTGAAAGAGCTGGCTTCAGCAGTCTGCCTGAAATGAGCAATGCATACCCACACATACATTGGGTGCTGCTACCCCATCCGCGTTAATCACAGGGTCTGTGTGTGTGCGTTCCTGGCTGCAGCGCAACAGTGAGGATATGTAGCTTCCTGTGTGCTGCTAGGCAGCACACGCTCATTCTGCCGCATGCTTCCTACCGCCACCATTACGCAGAGGAATTCCCTGCTGTCTCCGCTACTGCTGCTCGCAGAGTGTGTGAGTGTGGGCTAAAGAGGAGAGGACATGCTGCAAAGCCACACTGACAGATAGAGGACAGAGCTTGACTTCCCATTGGATTTTACATGAAGATGTGCAGTGTTTGTTTACGTGGACGACACGTTTCATGGGATTTATTGCTGCCCTTTGTGCTATGGGAATGCGCACATATGTAAGAAGGAACACTGTGTATTTATGAGTGTGAGTGAGTGTGAGAGCGTGTGTGGTGTGTGAGTGTTTGTTCCTGATGCGGTCAGAACGGGCTAGCCGTGTGTGTATTGTTGTGCTGGAGGAGGTGGAAGAGGATGAGCCCTCATCTTCATCCCCACCTTCTCAGCCCAAACCATCTCTTGACCATGGAGCTCATCATGCCTCTCAACGGGCTTCTGTTCAGGATGACAAGGTGAGATGGGTCCTTCTGCTCAGTTAGTTTTTTTTTTAATTAAAAACAGAGCAGCTGCTCTTTTTTTTTTTTTTTTTTTTTCAATTTGGTGCATGTTTAGCAGTGTTATCAGTGTTAGCAGTGTTTAAGGTATCACTGATGTGACAGTATTGACTGAGATTGTCAACAGTCTGGTGCACTTCTCATGCTTGACCTTAAAGTTGAAACTTGAAGTATATACATGTCCCATTTCATAAAATACAATGCACTGCCAACACATGTTATTGAACTCCAAGTATAGCACTGACATATGAGGAGACTATAGGCTTGTATAGCATATCAGCAAAGCCTGCTCTTCGTAGTCTCTAGTGCTGGATGTATAAAGTGCAAACCAACAGATTAAACATAGTGAAGAGTATTATCATCTTTCGAAGGCTCCTCTTTAGAGCAAGCATTGAAAAGAGAGAATAGTTAGAGAAGATGTGGTGGCTCTGATGTCAGGGTTTGTGCTCAGGCTCTTTGTGTAGCTTCTCTTTCATTATTTCACTGGTCATCAGTTTAAAGAACACTGCCTTTTAGTTTTGGTTGAGATACTGTAGAGGGTTGGGAAAAACAGAGAGCCCAAGAGGAAGGTGCACAATAGTGTTTGAGGTAGATCTAGTTTAACTTAACTCATTTTGCCTTGGCAGATCTTTCTGGCGAAAAGTGTGGCATAGTGCCCGAGAGATTCATCTGCGATAGATCGCACAGCGAACTGTAATGTTATAGAATTCAAAAGCCCCTCAGCATTATCGTGTCAAAATGATTTAATTTCTGTAGTTTGTCGTTTCAATGCCAGTCATGTTTCAACACAATTTGAAAGGCTTCCAGTAACTTTTAGTGTCGTAGCAGTTATTCTTCAGTGGTGGAGTAAAGCAAAGAACATAACTACTATAAGTAGAAAAATGTCTTGTTGCCGTTCAAATCTTTGGGACAAATTTGATCTGTAATTATGGTCGCAATAGCTCGCCGATCATGGTTTATTCTCTTCCATGATATTGTAATACCCAATATCAGCTCTTGAGCAAAACATTTCTATAGCTTGAAGAGTGTTACGCAAAAGAACCAACGTTCTGTCAGATGATGTTTGAAAGAATACAGTATGCAGGCCAAAGCTGTTCTGTTGTAGTTGAGTTAGTTTCCCTGTCGTTATTAACATCGATGTGTGGGGTTAGAATTTTTATCCAAGGCAAAATGTGAGTCTCGTCGACAACAAATGAACCCTAAATATGTAAACACTGCTGTATTTAGTTCTCTTCACCTTAGATTTGAATAGCAACTTTGCTTTGGCTTCTCTCCAGGATGCTTTGAAGGTTTATCGTGACTGTAGGGCAAAACTGTTCACAAATCCCTGTAATTACCTGGCAGCAGCATGTTCATGCCAGCTGTTTACATTTATTCACTAGAACACAAACTGAGGTGAGGGATAGTGAAAGATGTTTTTGTGCTGCTCCGAGTCTTTTATTGCTTCTCATTCACTTGCAGCTTCCTCTTTCCGGTAAATGTGTCCTCTCTTCTCCAGAACATGCTGAGTTTGTAATCACTGTCATTGTGTTTTTCGGAGCAGACAAAGTGTCTCTTTATTAAAGGATTATTTTTGTTTTTTTTCCATATTCCATACATGTTTTGCATCAGGATTTGCATTCTGATCAGTTTTTCTGCCACTACGAGGCGAGACAGTGCGGCTTTAACTTCTCACAGACAGAATATTTCTGGAACCGCATGCATGCCCGTGTTTATTTGTTGCATCCTGCAACAACTACTTCCATAAACAAATAGGTGATACTCAGCCATGTGTGATGTACGACTCCATCCCAGCCTGGGATTATACTCTCTGAGCGTGAGACTTTTCCAATCTGTAACCATCATAACTCTCACTGATAACATAGTTGTCACTCGACGTAGAAAATTACTGCTTTGCAAATTGCAGCTATGTTTTTATTTTTCGTATGTGCGCATCTCTGAAGCCATCCCTGTTAAGAGCCATCTTCAACGTGGACCCAGAGGAAGTTCGCTCGCTCATATTCAAGAAAGAGGATGTCAACATTCAGGTGAGTCACGCTCATGTTGATCTCAGGTTCATCAGAATTATCTTTCGCAACTGAATTCCCCTTTTTAAAGAGTGTTTGACACTTTTGTTTCATTCATGCATCCCTATCCCGTTGTCACTGGCGTTTCACACTCGCGCACAATACAGCACTAAAACAAAAGCAAGGGATGCAGCATTGAGCGGGCATCATATTGATTGACTGACTGGATGGCTTCTGGTAGCTTTCGCCATTTTAAAGAGGTGTCAGTCAGGCTGGATACATGAGCTGTTTTTATATCTCCAGCCTCTCGGATGTTTTAAAGGACGAAACCGTCACCTGATCCCTCCTTTAATGCTCACATTGCTTCTGCTCTGTCTGAAGTCTACCTGTAGATATAATTTCCGTTTATATCCCAGTCTGTCCTTTTATTTTTGTTCCCTCCCTATGCTTTTATCTCTTTGTGGGTCTATATTGCTGGGGTCATCACACTGAGTCTTCATAAAGTCAGCACACTGGCTCAGGCCTCTTGCGGTCACATGACATTTGTTTATAGCCCCACTTTGCTGATTGCGCTCTGCTGCACTGACACAGACAGAGGTGGAAATGGTGCAGCAGGGTGTGTTGGCATGATGGAGTGAAGTAAAGAATAAAGGTGAACAGATGAGATATGTTTCTCCTTGTGGCTCTAGTTTCATGTTTCCTGTGGTCTGCAACAGTGTGAGGTCTATAGATTTTGAGCTCACTGCTCATCACGTGTGTCAGTGTGACCTTGGGTTGTATGAATTACTGAGATAGTGGCTGTTCTTTAAGTTTTGGTTTTGTAATGTCCTCCCAGGACAATGAGAAGCGGACCCCACTGCATGCCGCAGCCTACCTGGGAGATGCTGAGATCATTGAACTGCTTATCCTCTCAGGTAAACACCACAGCCCTGTTTTTTAGCTACAATCTCTGTCTGTGTAACCCTTTAATTTAACATTCACCTTTATTGTTAGTTGTTTTTCAGTTTAAAACCTTCTTGTATGCATGTATTTGTTCTCAGGCTTCATCCCTGTGTGCATAATATTGTCCCTAAAACATTATATTTTTATTTCACTGTTGTATTTATTAGTCCATGGTTTTTAAAAAGAAACACTCTTGACATGTTGTTGTTTCTTAGTAGAACATTGTTTCTGCTGTGTCAAAACAAGATAATTAGTTATTCATATAAAAGATACAGTTTTGAGCCCTTTTAATAAAATTGATCAATGCCATATTGCTCTTTGCTTTTGTTCCTGTCCTTCCTGTCCTGCAGTTTTCCTCGACTCCTAAAAGGACCTGCCCACTTCTCATCCCACTCACTCCCACATGTTGCCCTCTGTAGTTTCCACACCCCGCTCAGAGCCGTGGAACTGTCTTGTGACATTTCTTATGATTTATCAATCATCTGATAGGGGCCTTTTTTGGCTCTCTGAAGTGAGCTAAAGGCATAAGAGGGAGGGGCTTACATTGGCGTAACATAAGAGTAGAGTGGAGCGATTGCGTATGTGCGTGTGACGATGTGTGTTAGTCGAGTGTTTCTCAGTGATGTGAAGAGCTAGCAACAGGTGTAACTTCAGGGCTATTTTAACCTCCCGGCTATGCCAGAGAGGATCACTGAAGTTTATATTTTCCAGGCAGTGCTGCCTCACCCCCTGAAAAATAAGTTGTGTATAAAAGTCTGTGTGGGGTTAGTTTGCCTTCATGTTAGTTAGGATTTTCCAGGTTTGAACCATGTTTGCAAAAGCATTGTTGAATTTTCTGTCATCTTTCTCTCATTCAAGGGGCCCGAGTTAATGCCAAAGATAATAAGTGGTTGACTCCTCTTCACCGAGCTGTGGCTTCTTGTAGTGAGGTAACACATTACAGAGACTCACGTGCTGATGTGTCCTTTGGCTGCTTCACTTTAACTCTGCTTATTTTCTCATTTGTTACAAGCAATGAAATGTCTCTTGCAACAGTTATTGTAGCTTTTCTTGCTTTGGAGAGGTCCCTGTTGGACTTTACAAATTCAACCCCTCTTAGAAAATCTTCCAATGATAATAGCTCACATAAATGCACACATAGACAGACATTGAGTTAGTTATTTTGCAGAGGCGTTATTTGCAAATGAATAGATGTTGTGTTACTTATACAGTCTCGCCTTAAAGATGCAAATTGATATAACCACTGTGCCATGGGAATGTGTTTGATACACCTAATATGCCCAAACTAACAAAGCCCCCTGTGTTCTTTCACTCAGCATAAAAGCCTCCTAAGATTAGCAAAGAATTTTCTAAACATGCACACAGCCGCCTGCAAACACGCTGTTAGAGCATTGAGACGTGTTCCCCTGTAGACTCCCTGTCTGCACAGTCTGACCCATGCTCACTTTCTGTTCAGGATGCAGTGGGAGTGCTGCTGAAGCACAGTGCGGACGTGAATGCTCGAGACAAGAACTGGCAGACGCCGCTCCATGTAGCAGCGAGCAACAAGGCGGTTCGCTGTGCAGAGGCTTTGGTCCCGCTGCTGAGCAATGTCAACGTATCTGACCGGGGAGGACGCACTGCCCTGCACCACGCCGCCTTCAGTGGACACGTCGAGGTTTGTCGCTCTTTCATAAATGCACACACAGGAAAACCGTGTGGGCACCTATTCAACTTCATTTTTATTGTGTGTTAGATGGTGAAGTTGTTGCTGTCTCGGGGGGCCAACATTAACGCATTTGACAAGAAGGACAGGAGAGCCATCCACTGGGCAGCCTACATGGGTGAGTTTTTATTTTGTCATCACATCATATCATTTTTATGTTGAGGAGTGTTAGTCTGTAATTGCTCTACAATTTGTAGAACCTCTGCCCAGGTTTATGTCTGAGAGACTCTCTGTCTTTAGGATGCTCTTTCTATACCCAACCATGTGACTGATCTGAATCCACTTAACAAAAATGTCTAACTTTCCACATTTGATATGTTTTTTATTTTCTATCAGGAATGAAATATGGGCTGAGATTTGCAGCTCCTTGCTTTCTGTTTTTATTCACATTTTAAACAACATCCCAGTTTTGTTGGAATCGGTGTTGTGATATTGGAGGATAATTTAGCTCATCCTCGTCACTCCCCACTTCATCAGGTCACCTCGAGGTTGTGAGGTTACTGGTAGCCAGTGGAGCTGAGGTTGACTGTAAGGACAAGAAGGCCTACACACCGCTCCATGCAGCCGCCTCCAGTGGCATGAGCAGCACAGTGCACTACCTGCTAAGCCTGGGCGCCCATGTCAGTACACACAAACACATGTGCGCACTAACAGTGCTATTAAAATGTGTTTTTAATGTGAAATGACTTTCATTAACCTCATTTCTAATCTCATTGTGGTACAAAGCATTAAACAGGTCTGTCTTCTCCAAACATACCATCAAAGTAACTTAAAATACTGTGGATATGCTATGCTGTGGTAAGTCAAAGAAAAACGGGATCGTTCCTCTGTGCACAGGTGAATGAGGTTAATGCCTATGGCAACACGCCGCTGCATTTGGCCTGTTACAACGGTCAGGACGTGGTTGTCGGTGAGCTCATCGAAGCTGGAGCCAATGTCAACCAGGTGTGAGAGCATCATTCTGTGCCAGATAAGATTTGCATAGAGACTGCATGCGTTTCCTTTAATTGCTTTATTTCGTACTTTGCTTCAGGTGAACGAGAGGGGGTTTTCTGCGCTTCACTTTGCTTCCTCCTCTCGCCAAGGGGCACTGTGCCAGGAGTTGCTGTTGGCCCACGGTGCTCGCATCAACTTGCAGGTGAGCAGATACACTATTGTACTGCGGCCTAACAATGACATGATCAAAGTAGATTCTCAAACAGTAGATCATGTGTGTGCAAACTGTATGATTTAAAAGGAAAAAAAAAAGCTCTTACCAAAGTTTATCCTGCCCAGTATTTAGCAGCAAGCTGAAAATGACATTGTTGTTGACATTTTGGTGGCAGTGATGGAAAACCGATCACAGCCTCAAGATACGAGGCCATATGGGAGATGGAGGGAAAGGAGTGACTCCCTGAGGCAGCAAGCTGCTCAGGGAATATGGGGGGGTGGGTTTGGTTCACTATTTCTGTTCATTTTAAGTTGCTATCTAAACAGTTTAGATTCACAGTTGAGCAGCTGTCCACATTACCTGTCCAGGCACTGCAACACTGATATATACAGACTAATATATAATCATATAAACTGGCATCTTCTTTAATCTCTGCCTTTCTCCCCTGTCTCTCCATCCATCTGTCCAGAGTAAGGACGGTAAGACTCCCCTTCACATGGCAGCTACGCATGGAAGGTTCTCCTGCTCCCAGGCCCTCATTCAAAATGGTGAGAGCCCCCACAGAGTGCGGTCTGTTTCATGCATGGACTGAAATTAGTTTAGAAATCAAAGAAGCGATTCTTACTGTCGTGTGTTCTGTATGTTTGTTTTTATTCCTCGAGTTTGTTGGCGCTCTTTTAACGAGGAACATACACGAAGACCTCTTCTTTTTTTGCACACATAGGAGCTGAGATCGACTGTGAAGACAGGTGCAGAAACACTGCCCTTCACATTGCCGCCCGCTATGGCCATGAGCTCATCATCACAGCGCTCATCAAACACGGAGCCAACACTGCCAAGTCTGTAACAACGGACATTTCACCATCTGTTTATTGTCCCACTTGATACAATCTTGATACATAAAAAAAATGGAACACTTTGAAGACTGGAGATGAGTGAATCCAGCTTTCTCAACTGATCCTTCGTGGCCTGTAATGGCTTGTCTTCTTTGCCTTTTCAGGAGAGGCATTCATGGGATGTTCCCTTTACACCTGGCAGCTCTCAGCGGCTTTTCAGATTGCTGCAGGAAGCTGCTGTCCTCAGGTACATTCTTGCTGACACCTTCCTCAGGCCAGTGGAATAGCCTGGTTGACATCCAAATTGATGCTGATTGCATGTTTGTGCAGGGTTTGTCATAGACACCCCTGATGACTTTGGGAGGACCTGTCTACATGCTGCTGCAGCTGGAGGGTGAATATTTCTGCTTACTGGATTGCTTTTAGATTTTTTTTCTGGTCTTCTTTTCTTTGTTTCTCACTTTACAGTATTTCCACAGATTTTCATCTGTATGCATAGTTTGGTTGTTTATATACATACTGTATATAAACAGCATTGTTGAGATATATATGCATTTTTATGTAATGTATGATAGGAAATGCACTGCAATATTTTAGCGGTGGTGGATTTCAACACCCCAATTGGTTGATCAGGACTATTATATTATTATACTATTATATTTGTCTCTCCAACTAGGAACCTGGAGTGTCTGAATCTGCTGTTAAACATAGGAGCAGACTTTAACAGGAAAGACAACTTTGGACGGTAAGCTCAAATGTTGAAATAAAACTTGAGACAGTGGAAGACTTTGTAAGATATTTTGGGGAGTAGTTAAGCTGACTGATTCTCTGACCCTCCCAGTGCCCCGCTACACTACGCATCAGCCAACTGTAACTACCAGTGTGTGTTTGCTTTGGTCGGCTCCGGGGCCAGCGTTAATGAGCTGGACCAGAGGGGCTGCAGCCCCATGCACTACGCTGCTGCTGCTGACACAGATGGAAAGTAAGTTGAGCTTTGTGTTTAAAGTTGTACAGTTTAGTCGCACGTCCCTAATGTCAAAGAAGAAAGCGCTTCTCTTTGGTCTTTGTCAGATGCGTGGAGTACTTGTTGAGAAATGATGCGAATCCAGGAGTGAGAGACAGACAGGGTTACAGTGCAGTGCACTATGCCTCAGCCTATGGGCGCACACTCTGCCTGGAACTGGTGAGTACAGTCGCTGCACTGAGAGAAAATGTTTTTCGAATCTTTTGCATGTGAAGTGTCAATAAAACCTGAAAATCAAATGTAATAAAATCTCAAAGAGACTTTATCTCTTTTTGTTTCAGATCGCCAGTGAGACACCTCTGAATGTGGTAAGAAAGATGTTTCAGTCACCCACTCAGCTCTCCTGCAGTGGCTAACTGCGGGGCAGTGAAGCTACTCCCAATGTTGGGATTAACGGTAGCCCTGGGTCGTCCGATCACAAATAAACAACTTTAAGTACATCAGCTCACACTTGGCATTTGAAATTGAAGCAAAGGCCTGTTTACCCTTGTGTTACGTGGGCTTTCAATTTCATGGCTGAGGACTGTATAATATATGTATATGTTATTTAGTAAGAGTAATGAATCAACTGAATAATAATCGTCAACTGCCAGCATTCACCCTAATTTGATCAGTGGTCACTGCAAAGGTCTATCAGAAGAATCAATCTGTTGTTTTGTTTTTTTGAGAGAAGAGCTGAATGTCTCATTCAGTGAATCCCCTGAGAGGGCAACACACAAACTGTTGTTTACTTTTCAGCTTCCTGTTTTTATTAAAAAGGTTTTCTCCTTGCTTGTGGGGCTGCTTTCATGGCAGTCTAGAACCCTTTGTTGTTCCAGTCAAGCCCAGTCGCACGTGTGATGACATCACACAGTCTATAAATACCAGGGAAATACTGCTTGGGACACGCACATCTGTTTCCCCAGATAACAGTCAAGTGCAGTCCTTGTGAGAAAACTACAGCCTTCTTCTGATAGCTGAAAGTCTTGAGAAGAAAACTGAAGGTCTTGAAAAAGTACCTTGTCTTTTACAGACAACTGCTGGTCTTAGAAAGACTACTAGTCTTTTACAGACAATTTTGGTGCAATGGCATCCACAAACGGTAGCGGCTTTGTGAGCATTCCTGACCAGGATGTTCAGCAAAGTTCCTTCACAGAAATCGATGGCGCCAATGGAGCCCACGAAGCCTCGCAGGCAGAAACCAACGGCCTGAACGAGAATAATAGTCTGAGGCTTCGCATTGAAGAGCCAGAGTCTGACGAGAGCCAGCTCTGTCAGACAATTGACGAAAACGTCGGCTCTGAAACATTAGACCCACCAGAGGTCAACCGGCTCGGGGAACAGCTGAACAAGCTGGACGAGCAAAGAAAATGTCCTGAAAGAGTAAGTTCTCTACGGAAAGAGCAAAAGAGGAAAATGTGGGAGACCAGGAGAAGACCGAATGTGGAGAGGAAAAATCATTATGAGTCTTGGCAGTTTCTCAAAGATAGGAACAGTAAACTGACACTGGAGAAAAAATTGATTGATAATGAGAGGCGAGACTTGGAGGAGGACAAAGCTCAGTTTCAGAAAACGAAGACTGATTTGGATGTATCAAGAAGACAAATGATGAAGGAACACAGACGAATGACAGAAAAGGTAGAGGAGCATCAAAAAGTGAGGAGGGCGCTGGCTGCAGATACTAAGAATTTAGAGAAAATGAAGAGGGAAATTGAAGATGGGATGAAAAAACTTTACGAAGAAAAGTCAAAGAAGGAAATTAAGATGAGAGAGACTGAATTGGAAGAGGGGAGATCAGAAATGATGGATAAAACCGAAAAAGAAGAGCAGAGCTGTACAGAAACTGAACAAGAGAAAAGAAAATACAGAAAGAGACTAGGATTTTGGAGGAAGAGATTTACACATCTGGAAGACGAGAAGTGTCATCTAGAAAAGGAAAAAAATCTACTCCAAGAGGAGAAAAGGGAGTTAGAAATGCAGAAAAATCAACTGCTAGAGGATAAAAAACGGCTAGAAATGGAGAACAAAGATTTGGAGAGGGAGAAGGAGGGAGATCAAATAAAAGATGATATCAACAAAGAGGTGGACAGCTGTGCAAAAATAGAAAAAGAGAAAAGAAAATACAGAAAGAGACTTAGAGATTTGGAGGAGGAGATATGCACAGCTGGAAGATGAGAAACATCATCTGGAAGAGGAGAACAATCAACTTCAGGTGAAAAAGGAGTTGGAAATGCAGAAAAATGATCTGCTAGAGGATAGAAAAACAGTTGGAAAAGGAGAACAATGTTTTGGAGAGGGAGAAAAATCAGCTGCTAGAGGAGAAACAACATCTTGAAGAGGGGAAAAGTAAACTGGAGGAGGAGAAAAAAGAATTAGAGTGGGAGAAAGAACAAGTTATAGAGGGGAGAAAAGATCTGGAGGAAGAGATAAATAATCTGGAAGAGGAGAAAAATGTGGAGGATCTTCTCCATCCTCCCTTCTCTACCGTCCCTCAATACCAGCCAGATTATCCTGAGTTTTGTCCGGAGGGGTCTCTCCAGCTATGCACAACTAAAAAAACAAAAAACTGAAAAGAATCTTAAAAAAAAATCTTTAAAAACTAAATAAATTTAAGAAAAACAAAAAAAAATTCTATCAGTCATATCGTGTTGTGTGTCTGCTCGTCAGCATTAACTCAGTTCAAGGCTAATGTCTGTAATCACAGGGAGCTGCTGCACCCATATTACAGCTGCTGTTAAGGCAGAACTAGTTCAGGTTTAATAAATGTGCTACATACGGGTTAAATTGGGTGCATCGTGGAATCTTAAGCTTTCTAAAACTCCCCATGACACACGTCTTTCAAAAGCCTTCTTATTCCTCTGTACACCTACCTCTCATGTCTCTGCTAAAAGTTGGACTGAGGTTGTGGCTCACCATATGGTCAGGTCACAATCTGAAATGGATAACGTGTTATCAAATGTTCTGTTTCAGCTATTGGAGACATCAGGAACAGACATCCTGAGGGATTCAGACTGTCAGGCCCTGCTCAGTCCGCTCCATCTGGCGGTGAGTTTGACAATCTAATGGAGTGTGTGCATTTGGCTTTAGGCCTCTCACATCCAGGATTTGACTCCCTCTGCCTTGTGGCGGACTTGATGGTAATTCACCATCACTTTAGAAAGCAAAGCGACTCTGTTGGTGTGTGGTTTCCGTTCAGGCTTATCACGGACACTGTGGATCATTGGAGGTCCTCTTAGCATCCCTGTTGGATGTGGACGTCCGAAGCCCAGAGGGCCGGACTCCCCTCAGTCTGGCTTGCTCCAGGGGCCACCAGCAGTGTGTGTCCCTGCTGCTGCATCATGGCGCCTCCCCCATGACCCCTGACTACATACACAAAAAGACAGCCTTACATGCTGCAGGTATGCCATCAGGAAAGTACACACACGGGCATACTTAAACACACAAATACATGTGAAGACAACACCATCGCATGACTTAATGGAGGCTCTTTTCATGAATTTGCAAATTCAAGCCACCGTATGTGTGTTTATCTGTCTGCCGTAGCTATGAATGGTCACCCAGAGTGCCTGCGCCTGCTCATGAGCAACAACAACCAACACATTGATGTGGACGCACAAGACTCCAGTGGACAGTGAGTGTGTATGTGTGCGCGTAGATAAAAACGTTTGCTGAATGTGACTTTATGTGCTTTCAGCTGCACACTTAATGAAATGAACATTGTAATTGAGTTATACCATATTTCCACGCCGTGCACAGGACTCCTCTGATGTTGGCAGTGCTGAGCGGACACACAGAGTGTGCGTACTCTCTGCTGAGTCAAGGAGCCAGTGTGGAGACTCGGGACCGCTGGGGCAGGACAGCGCTGCACCGTGGGGTGGGATAATCAATTGCATTCATTCGCACCACAACTATACTATTTTTACGCCTGTGTTTGTGGACTAACTCTGTTGACATCTTTGAGGGCTGAGAATTCCATAACACCTCTTCCTCAAGGTCAGTGATCGATGATTGTCTGAGATAGTTGAGCTTTGAGTCAACATTTTGTGGGAGCAATCTTTTGAGAACAGGCTATTGGATCCCTTTTCAAGTGACACCTTCACCGTTGAAAAGAGCGTTGCTCAATTCGCAAAAAAGAACTGCACTCGCTTCAGTGTGTCAGTTAAAAATGGCCTTGTGCACAACACTGGCGGCACTACTGTAGCTGCCGCTGCCGCCAAGTTGTGTAGTCTTAATTAATAAATAATTACAAGAAGAATGTGGGGGGTTTTAAGCAGTCTTTGAGATGTTTTTGGACAAATTGACATCATATGCTCCGGCCCAAAGACAAAAAATTAACCATCCGAACTGTTCATCAGCAGCGAGTCCAAGAGCCTGGCTCTGGCTGATGCCATCGCAGAAGTGCAGATATATGAATACAAAAACAAAAACAAGTACACTGAGATTTTAGGGCATCTCGTGCTGCCTTCAAAACAACATATTAAAGGGACATCCATCCATTTTTCAACAAGACATTGCAAAACCATGTTCTGCACACAATACAAAGGCGGGGCTGAGGAAGAGGAGGACAGTGCTGACCTGTCCCCAAAAGAAAAGCTTATGAAACAATAAATGCAATATGCAATTTATTTGTTTTAAAGCCTGGCAAAATGGCAAAATGGATGTGCGTTTAACGACTCAACTTTTTTCCATTTTTCGTGCCGTCCCAACATTTTCTTATTTGAGGTTACACATAGAATCCATCCTCTTTGTTTTAAGAAGATCTGCAGCACTTTTTGTTGATCTGCTCAGAGCATTTTATTCGGTGAACAAATGTCTGTCCTTGCAAAGGCCACGTAATAATTGGATTTGACTCTAACGCATGAAATTGGTTTGGGAGCTTCTTATTAGAAAGAGACCAGGCTGTTGAATTGTTCCTCAGGGTTCAGTTTAAGATCCAGCTCCGTCTATCCTCCACATTAATCAACTCTCCATCTCATCTGCAGATGGATGATGCAGTTTTGTGTTCTCCTGCTGACTGTGTACATTTAGTATTTAAAAATTCTCAACTTATCTTTAAAAGTCTACAAGACCCCTGTAAAGGCTGACTTTATCCACTACTAAATGTAGATAGAGCATAGTTTAAGGCTCGACTTGTGTGAAATCATTTCTAAACACTCATTCTCCTGAACTCTTAAACTTCTGGACTCGCTGTCTCTCTGCCATGAAGTGTTTTTTTTTTTTTTTTTTTTAACATTTTCTCCTGGAGCTTCTTTCATTGACGTTTTTTTTTTTTTATGTCTTTTGCACAGGCTGTGTCAGGCCTGGAGGAGTGTGTGGAGGCCCTGCTCCAGCGGGGGGCCAGTGTGTGCGCGAAGGACACCCGGGGCCGCACCCCGCTGCACTTGGCGTCAGCTTGTGGCCGTGTCGGCGTTCTTGGTGCCCTGCTGCACGCCGCCAGCGCATCTCACGCTCACACGCACCTCACTGACAGTCAGGGCTACACACCGCTGCACTGGGCCTGCTACAACGGTATTTAGACACGCTGGGGAAGCATGGCAGCATCTTTGTTCAAAGCGGCAATTAATGTCAATTTTCCTCTGCTATCGTCCAGGATATGATGCGTGTGTGGAGGTGTTATTAGATCAGGAGGTGTTCAGGAAGATTAAAGGCAACTTGTTCAGCCCGCTGCACTGTGCCGTGTAAGACATCTGCTGCTTGTACTAATGGATAGTCATTTTGTGGATAGATGCGCTCTAAGGGGTATGTGACAGGATGCGTTGTTTGTTTCAGTATGAACGATAACGAGGGAGTGGCTGAGATGTTAATCGACTCCTTGGGTGGAAATATTGTTAACACCATTGACTCAAAAGGAAGGTGAGGGACATAAAGAGAGCCAATTTAAAAAAAAAAAAAAAAAAAAAAAAACAGTTCTGAGTGAACATAAACCTTGATAGTAACCTGGTTGATGTTTTTGTAGGACCCCCCTTCATGCTGCAGCTTTTTCTGACCACGTGGAGTGTGTTACACTTCTCCTGAGCCACAGAGCTCAACTCAACGTTTTAGACACACACACACATTGGACGCCGCTGATGATGGCAGCTCTGAACGGACAGACCAACGCTGTGGGTGAGTGTACTAACTGTTGCACAGCAGGAGCACAATAGGAAAGCTGTAACCGTCTCCATTCGTGTGTTCCAGAGGTGCTGGTGAGCAGCGGTAAGGCGGACTTGTCTGTGCAGGACATAAACAGGAACACCGCACTGCATCTAGCTTGCAGCAAGGTAACAACCATTTAGACTGCAAAGGATTTTTAGCAAAGACCCAGAATCCAACGACTTAAAGGCGGGGTAGGGGATCTTTTTCTGGAACATTTTTTTACATATTGCTTGACATACTCTTCACACCCCCATTGCAACCAATTAATTAAAAGTTTTGACACAAATATGAAAAGTTTTAGTGGCCTCTAGAAGGTACAATCTAGGAAAAACAGTATCCAATCATTGTGAACGGACCATTCACAATGATTGGATACTGATGCCGTCTATCAAACTGCAATCTGCTCCTCCCTCCCCCTCCTTCTCCCTGTGCGCGTACCCTGCTCCGTGAACGTCCAGAAGCTTGGCAGGAAGCTAAACTAGAGCCAGCTTGGCTAGCACCTAGCATTATTAAACGTATAGTTAGCATAAACTAAATACTAAATACTAAATACTAAATACGGCAACGATCGATGCTTGCTGTCAGAACAGCGCTCGTGCACCTTCGTGCTCGTGCGCGTTCATGAAGAGGCGTGCCTTCGGGGGGAAAGTGAAGAAAAGGGTTGGGACTTTTTACCTGTGTATTTTCAAAATGCAGCTTCGCTGGACTCAAAATCCAGGATCTCCTACCCTACCTTTAAGGCCCCACTCAAAGTGAATGAGAAGCAAGACCGTTGAGTCCCCTGAAACTCGTACATGTAACCTTATCATTTAGAGCTGCCTGCATCAGTGGTGTTGGTTTTTTTTCTAAATAAAAAATAAAGGAACGTGCTCAGCTGTCCTTGCCTTGCTCTGCTCCTCTCATAAAACTCAAAGGTGGAGCCTAACAGTTCTGTGTGACGTCAGGAAAGTGTGAGACATGTATGGTTTGGATCATTTCTGTTTTCACTGTCATGCATGTTGTTGCTCTTTGCTCCTTTCAGGCTCACGAAACGAGTGCCTTGTTGATTCTGGAGAAAATCAGCGACAGGAACCTCATTAACTGCACCAATGCGGCTCTCCAGACGTACGTAGTTCAGAGAAGGTGCACACAGCTGAGCTCTAAGCGGACATATTTTGACAGCGCGTGTCCCTCTACTTGCAGGCCGCTGCACGTAGCAGCCAGGAAGGGGCTGGCGGTTGTGGTCCAGGAGCTGCTGGGAAAAGGAGCCAGTGTGTTAGCAGTGGATGAGAATGGTCAGCTGGCACTTCACGGCTTTCGGACACGTGCTTAGTATTCACGTGTACTTTTAGGGTGACTGATGTCCTTTTTTCTTTCTTCCTCACTCTTCACCTCGCCAGGTTACACTCCAGCTTTGGCCTGTGCTCCAAATCGAGATGTAGCTGACTGCTTAGCCCTCATCCTCAACTCAATGATGCCCGCCTCGCCCATGGTCACCATAGCAGCGATACCCGCTCTGTGTCTGACTCAGACGGTCATCAACCACCGCCCCACCTCCAACCACATCTCCAAAGGCGTGTCCTTTGATACCTTGCCTCCTCTGAGACCCGACCACACCTCATACTGCAGGCCAGAGCGGCCGCTCTCCTCTGTTCCTGCAGACGATGAACTGAACGACTCCGATTCAGAGACGTACTGAGGACTATTGGACAGAGCCCCACAATTCTGGCAGGCTTGCCAGCCACTCAGGAGCCTTAATAGATCACTGACAATAGACCGAAAAAATGGAAAAAATAAAACAGAATCTTTTTTAGGTAAGCTACTTCAAATCTAAAAATAATCCTTGTATAAACCACATACTTTTTGCCCCTAAGGAGCACACCCGAGTATAAAAAAACCCCATATGTATGGAAATGTAAATTAAGGTGGAATACACTCATTTTTTTCTTTTTCCAGACAGCACTTTTAAGCCTTTTAAGAAGTTCTCCCTCAAGTTATTAGAAGAGCATCCAGTGGAAGGAAAAACTGTTTTTCCTTTCCTTAGCATGATTGTTTAAAGAAACAGAGACAATCTCACGGGACCAGCTGTTTTTTTTTTTGTTTGTTTGTTTTTTCCAGCTGTTCTTCAGTTTTTTTTAATTCAGAATCCTTTGAGCTATCATGCTATCACAGGTGACTGTCATTCATGGAGATTAGTAACACTGTGTAGACGATTAGGAACGACCTGTCATTTCCCCGGAGCGAAAGTCATTTTCGAATTCTTTGTATTTATTCCAGGTGGAGATTGAATCCTTGAAAGCTGATTCTGACAGCAGGTGGATGTAAGACCCATTTACTGTACAGATGGTTCAAAAGTCAGTTGACTGTCAGCCCGTGGAAATAACTTGTGCCGTTCAAACTGCAAATGCTGTTTCAGAAAAGTTGGTAAGTTTTTTCCTAAAGTGAAATAGAAACTTGGGTTTATTTAGTCGTTCGTTTGAACCTTTATTGAACAGACACAAGTGCAGAGGAAACGATTTCAGTGTCCTCGCGACAACTTCATTGTTTTTTTGTTTTTTTTTACAAAACTTAAAAAACATTTTTTAATACAATGCCAGCATCACAGGATAGATAGAAGCATGTTTACCATGATGTGACACCATCCTTACTTTAAATGACTTTTTTTTTTTAAAATGATTTTGGAATCGGGAACACCAATTGTTGCAGTTTTGCGCCTGTGTGATGGTGACTTTTACGCCGTTGTAACGATTGAGGTCTGGCATAATGAAATGAAAAAAAAAATGTCACCTGGATATGACCGCTTACGTGTCTCTGAAATTTCACCATGCGTCTCTGCTTCCATGGTACTGTCACAAGTTGTTGTCGTATTTGATCAAACTTGCCAACTTTCCTGGAAATGGGGTTTGTACTTACTGTCCGTGTTCTGTATTGAAAACACTGAGTGAATGCATGTTTGAATATGTGCGTGTGAGTGATGAAGAGAAACAAGAATATATATTTACTTTTTAGGAATATGCAAATTTGGAGGTTGGATGCCATTTGGTGCAGTGTTTGTAAAGAATAAGCGGCAACAGGTGAATAAATCCGTTTTGTTTTTGACTGGTTCGTGGAGCAACTGAACGCCGTCACTGTTCTCAGTGTGAATTTTATGTTTTAGGATTGCGGTCGTTGCTTTTTGTCTGTCTGTTTGTAAGATTGTAGTAAATCTAACCGAGTGAATTTATTGGAGCACAGCCAAAGGAAGGGGAAAAACAAAAAAAGAGGATCCTTTCCGAGTCTTCACAGCAAAGTGCTGCGCACACATGGAGATGGAGATCAGCTAAAAAAAAAACTAAAAAAAAACCAGGACAAGAGTCATCGTACTAAATCAGTTTTTGAACATTCAGAATTCCTCTTCATTTGTACCTGTACTGAGGAGCCGTACTGCTTCACGGAGGTTATGGCACTCCAACCGAGCTAATACTGATAAAATGTACTTCCTGTGTTCACTGCGGTGATGGAAGGGATCGATACGGTTCAGTGGACTATATTTGCCTGACCGACCCTGAACCCTCAGTGGCAGAGCAGCGGATCCAGGGCTGATGTAATCTTTTAGCTCTTGGACTAAAAACAAAAAGCTCTGGGCCCTTTCTTTTTTTAATGCCTTTAATACATTTCTTTCTCTTTCCCACAAATCTATTCCAGAACAGCTCATTCATTGTCCAGGTGGTACATTCTTCCATACAGGCAGGCAGTGACGAGGCCTCCGGTCATGTTTGAGTGTTTCATTGTCACTCTCCCATCTGCGGTTTTGTCCAGCTTCTCGGGCTGCTCCAGGACCAGACGGCTTGCCAGAACCGTTGGGTACACATATCTGGTCTCAAATCTTCCCTCCAACATGAAGTCCATCTTGGACTCGGCCTCTTCCACCTCTTGTCCGCAGGAGCTGGCCTCAAAGTCTGCGCAGCGAACTACTGCACACACCTGTGGATGGAGATTAGATCAACAATAAGGATCGGTCGTTGTATTAAATCAGTTTGAAACGTTCAAATTTCCTCCTCATTTGTACCTGCAGGGCGTAGCGTCCGTTCACCGTGTGTGTTCCTGCAAACGCTCCCAGTGCATAGAGCTCTTTCCTTTGGCCTTGTGTTTTCCACTTGTACTGAAGGCGACAGCAGAAAGTGCCACTGCACACTCTGAGTTCGCCCTCTGTCTCGTTTAAGAAGACAAAGTTAAACGGGTCGTACATCATGGAAGAAGTGAAGGTGGGGTAGGGGGTAGGATCTGTAGAGGCGGCAGCGGGAGGCCGGGGATCAGCGCAGCTCTCTCTGTGGCAGTGACTAGAATCTGCACCCAGGCTCACCCTCTCCTCTGTGGCTATTCCCTGTCCCACCCACAGTGGGTCCAAGACGGGCACCCTGGCCACCAGCAGCCTGCCCTCCTCTGGGTCTCCTCTCAGGGCGTGGTGGTAGGTGGCAGAAACAGGGGTGTAGATGCCACTTCCCGTCATGATGAGTCGGTCGTTACGGATGTTGGCAGCCAAAAGAGTGACGTTGGCTCCCAGACTGAACGCTCGCTGAAACTGGATCGCGTCCAGTAGGGGGAGCTGGTTCATCCAGGCTGTGGGGAAGATAAGCTGACGCACACCCTGAAAGAGCAGCAAAGTGGAAAGCGTGAGAAGAACACAGTTGGCTACGTTAGACACCAGTGCGTGTGTCAGAGTGTACTTTCCTACCCTTTCCACCAGGGTTACTGTAGGATCGTGGAACAGGATGTCAAAGCAGATGATGAGGCCAAACCTCCCAGCAAAAGGTGTGTCAAATGTAATGATTTCAGCCTGTGGCTGTGTGTTAAATGCCTCCTCAAAGTAGAGGTTGTGTTTATGGTAGCGGGCCACCAGCAGGCCATCAGAACTGCCCGAGAGAGAATACCGTCAACAGTTTGCATCATTAAGAAAACTGCATTTGTGCACTCGGTGCCTTATATTTCAGCGGCTGCGCAGCACCTGAAAACTACATTGGTGTTGAACTGCCAGCGTCCATCAGAAGGACAGGGTGAGGACGGGTCTGTCTTCAAGGGACATGGCTGCAGATCGGCCATGTTGGCCACCAGGTAGAGGTTGTGACGACGGGCCATACAGCTCAGTCGCTGGAGAACCTGGGAGAAACCCACACACATGGGGTATAAACACAGTGGAGTGGCACGAGAAAAGGCACCGAACAGGTTAGTGGTGCATCTTTGTCAAAAAAGCTCAATACAAAAGCTTGTCGTGTCAGAATTAAGGGAAATGTGAATGCCTACATGCTCGTTAAGGTCAAATCTAAACGTATAACCGAACCTCTGTGTTGCTGTACCGGTCTGGCTCTGCGCAGGGGTTCCAGCGCTCCTCCTGAGGGTCAGGAATTGTTTCCAGGTAGCCAGAGATGGATGAACGGGTGTAGTTGAAACCGTGAATCCCGTCCTCTGGAAACACCAGGATCTGGGCACCCTTGGTGAGAGGTTGGAGAAGCAGGACAGGAGATAAGAGTCATTGATCTACTGTCATCGACCTCGCTCCTTTGCATCACTTTGTTTATCTTCAAGCCCCTAAACCAGAATCTGATCCTGAGTTTGTGCGTGCTCATGATCCGAGCTCTTAATATTTGTGATGTCTGGTGGCAATAAGCACCACAGACTTCAGGCTTTCAAGTTTAAAGTTCAGCAAAAGCTAAAGTGAGTTAAGAGTAAGAGAGTTAAAAGTGAAGGGCAATGGGAAAATGCTTAAAAATATTAATTTCCTCTTGTCCCTTTCATTATAGTTCATGTTGAAGACTTTCCCCTCCTTCCAAACGAACTCCTTCACTTTATTTTGATATTTTAGCATTCTAAATTTAAAGATTCATTTAACAGATACATAACACATGTTCTGTAACTACACAGTCAGGACACTATCGCAGTCCATACTTGCTGCGCGGCCAGGGCAGCCTGTTCCTCGTAGATATCCAGGTTTCTCTGCATGTGTTGCAGGGCATGGCGGCGGGACAGGGGGGCGCGAGGCTCGGGATTCAGGATCACTTTATGCTCATACACTGCTGCGACATACGAGGAGTCCACAGCGGACGCTGTTTGGACAACACAAGGAACCACGAAAAGAGCAACGAACAGAAACATCGTGTAAATGTTCTCAGAGTAACGAATGCTGTTCTCTGTTGGAGCCGCAGCACCGCAGCGGTCAAAGGTCCCCCGGTGAGGCACAGCTGACTCGGCTCATGATGTGGAAAGCTAAGAGCTGATAAGAAGAGGCTTCCTTGTGAAATAGTGTTGTGTATGATGTCTGAGTTTGGACCCGCAAGCAGTGTGCAGTATCTCGCTGTTTATGATGTGGGTCAACGCCGGTGTAACACTCTGCGACCTTTAATTTGAAAGTACAAACAAAAAAAAAAAGGAAGCGTGACGCAAATTACCCGGAAGTACTTTGTCAAAACGACCTTACTGTACTACTATCTCCTGCTAAGAGAATTTGTAGCAAAGTTTGAGTGTAACTTTGCACATACTCGGGTTTTTTTGTAATTTATTTCACCGGGTTCTTCTAGAAACGGACTCTAGTTCATAGAACCCGGTTTGCATTTAGGGCTGGTCTGATGAATCCAGACGTTCTCAGCTACGCATATTAGCATTAGCTAGCGCGCTGTTTTTCCACAATGTCAACAGCCCCAGAAGCCCCCGTGTCAAAATCCAACCAACTGCTTAAGAGCTGCTGGAGCTGCAGACTCATCTCCGGAGGCGGGCTGGTCCTGTGTGGAGCTTATGTGTTCAGCGCAGCGCGGAAGGTGATGCGACAAGGCGGACCGACCTCCATGGGGACCGTGGCGCAGGTCACGTTTGCTGCAAGTAAGTTAGAAAACACTTTGCCCATTTTACTTTTTTTTTCTCTCTCTCCCGTTAACCGTTTTCTTTAATATAATAAATGCACCCCTATGCTTGTCTGTAAGGTCTGGCTGCTTGGGGACTTGTTGTCCTCATGGACCCGGTGGGAAAAGGGCAGAGGAAGACATGAAGACTGCGAAGAAACCGCTAAACTGCGCGTTTCTTTGGGAAAGAGCTCAAATGTGGACTGCATGGAGCAAAGTGTGGCACGGAGCCAGAGAGACTGCTAACCAGCAGAAGTCCAGTTTGATTTGAGACTTTGCATTAGTGTGTGTGAGACTGCTTAAATTAAAATGGAGAAAAACCCAGTAGAATAACTGGAAATGCTGCTTTTAATCTCTTGTCATCGTTGAAATGGCAAGGGCACCTCATTCAGTTAACTTAGTTTTTCCTCGTATGTCACCTCCTAAAAAAAAAACAACACAGGTGTAGTAACAATAACTTCATATCATGTACGGGAGGCCCATTTTGGTTCATGTTGATCTCCCGCCCCCACATCACAGGGACGCTTCTCAAAAAGGAGTCTCCGTTCATTTTTACTAAACTCGTGCAGCTTCTTTTTGTTGTTATCAGGTCCAAATGCTGTGTGTAAAATGGCCCATCATTTGCTTCAGTGTGACTCCTTTAAACAACTCTTACTTAAAGTCAGCTCTTCTGGCATTTGTCCCTTCACTCCGATTGAATGTACTTCAGACACAGTCCCCAAGTGCTGATTCTCTCAACTCTTCCAGTGGGTGTGAAGTAATAATAATAATCATCATCCAGACCTGCAGATCTTTACAAAGACGGCAAGGAAAACACATTAAAGACACTGAACTATGGGTGTTTTAGTCTGAGTTGCTTTTTATTAGTGTTATACTGATCGGAGCACAAGTGCTCACAAGAAAAAGTTTGATAAGCATGGTGCAAAAAACAAAAACAACAACAACAAAAAAAAGACACCCCAAAGTCATTTTCAGTCACACAAAATGATCGTGACATTCTGATTGACTCGTTTTTGTTTTTTAGGTTAAAGAAAAATATGAAAATAGAGTTGACGGTACATTTAGGCACACTATTAACACATACTGTACACAGATATGCACAATTTTTCTTTATCATAGATTAATATATACTGGGGTTAAAATAAAAACATTTAAAAAAAAAAACAAAAAAAAAACAAGCCTTCCTGTATGGAGAAGTTTGCAGATAGATAAAGGTGACATCTCCTCCATCGTGGCGACTGCAATATTCACCTCTCAAAAAGAGAGGCTGCAGAGTTCAGGGTCCACCAGGGCTGGTCAGTGCAAGCAGATCACAGCAGTCCAGGGCGTTATGTCCAATGACTGCAGCAGAATGAGGCTCTGTTCAGCCAATGAAGGCAGGACACTCACAGTTGCTACAATAAGTGCTAATTAGCGGTGATTCCATTGGTTACAGTCTCCTCTGTGAACCTGTTGGACCTAGTTTAGGGATTTCTGGAGCGGGTTAGGGGGGGGGGGGGTGCACACACGCAAAGGGGGGTGTCTTTGCAGCATAAGTTCATTATAAAGATCTCTTTGCACTCGACACGACAACCCTGAATGCATAAAACGCCACTTACGAGTTAAAAGAAGCATCTGTTCGAGGCCTTCTCTGAACGATCTATAGTCCCATGAGCTAATCATTGAGCTGTGACAGGAGAAAATTCCACAATCACTGCTTAATCATTACCCAAAGCCAAGATGCTGCAAGAGTGGACAGGGGATATGTGGAAAATACCCCCTGCCCACCAAAAACAAAAACAAAAAAAAAATCTCAGACTTATAAAACAAGTCTGTAAAATAAACACTTTTAACAACGGAATGTTAAGTTGTCGGGGTAAGAAGACGTTTCCGGGGGAAGCCATCTTCCGCGTCTTTCTCCTACTAAAAAGAATACGAGTGACTATTTTCAGTACACGATGATTCAAAATGCACATGCATTAAAGAAAAAAACCAAATATTGCACCAAATCAAAGACATTTTCTTAGAATAAAAGTGATTAGGGATATATCTCCAGGATCTCCGTTTTCCTTGTAATGTTCAGTCAAGTGACGGAGAGCTCCCTCTAGCGTGCACCTCCTGGTCAGTATGTACTGTATGTAGATTTAAGGCTGATTCACCAGCTCACACTGGCACAGTTTCTGACTGAAGAAGCTTTGCATCTTCGTGCTACACGCGCGCGTCCAAACGCACAGCCGTTTGCACAAAAGTCTACACGAGCCTAATGCAGAACAGACCGGAGAGTACATTCGATAAGTTTGCCTTCAGCAGCGACACATCCTTCAGTGTGTCCTCACAGCCTCGCGTTTTAGGCCATTAAAAGCCTCTTTCTTCACATGATCAGTGATATGAAGCACAGTAATGTTTAGAGTATCTCAGCGTCAATCCATACACGCACGCACGCACGCACACACAGGCACAGGCACACACGCACACACACACACACACACAGGCAGGCACACACACACACACACACACGCACGTACGTATGAACAGCATGAGCTTTGGTCATCACAGGTCATGACAGTAGCATTAAAGGGGATGTGGCCTGCTCTTTGAGGATCAAGGGTGGTAGAAGGGACTAAACACTTTCGGGAGGGATCGAGAGAAGCACTGAAGACGGAAAAATGCAGGGTCAAAAATAAAACCGTTTCGACCCATATTTGTTCAGTCACATTTCTAGGACAGCGCGTCTTTAACCCAGTGCTTTTGACATTTCTTTTGGTTGCAATGAAAACAAACTGTACAAGTGCTTCTGCAGCTCACATGTCTACAGCATGAGGGTGCTTTTGATTGCAGCTGTGTGGCTTTTAAAGATGGTGGACTGAAGCGGGAAGGTAAGGCAAGGTGTGGATCTATGCTATCTAGTCCTGCAGTTTAAAAACAATACAGTATTGTGCGGTCTGCTCTTGGGACCGTAGGAAAGCAGCATTGGCTGGCCCAGGATGAAGGTCAACGCAACTAAAAATCTCCAAAACGGAGGGGTAAATAAAGAAAGTAAAAGAACAGATTGCCATGTTCAGTCTTGGTGCAAATGATGGGATTCGTGTTTTTTTTTTTTTTTTTTCATAGCATGTGTCTCATGACAGAGTGAGAGTAGAGCGGAGATACTCGTCCTTCGGTTCTGTCTCAACAGAAATAATCAGCCGGGTAATTGGATTGTTTTTACCACCAGGAGTGTGTGAAGGAAGAGGAAGGGCAGAGGTCACGCGCGCACACATACCCCCAAAGTTCACATCAACCCTCCCATCCTCACTCTTAGCTCTCAAGTCTCTGTGTGTCTCGTCGGCCCGTGTCCTGATGCCTCCGTCCTTTCCTGTCACCTCTTATGGGAGGAGCATTTGAGTTTGTGGGTGTATGCGTGGATGCGTGGCGAACGGGAGTGCAGCTTGACAAAGAGCTCGGGGAATTTGTACTGAGGGAACATGGTCTCCAGGAAGCCCTCGAGGAACACGTAGACGAGCCGCCGGTTCATGGGTTGGTACTGAAACATGTCAAAGACGCGGAGTATGCCTTTTCTTGTGGTGTCCGCTCCGATGATGTGCTTCAGTTCATCTGAGGCGAGAGACACAAATACAGTGCAGTCATCAGCGGTGTGTACAAACTAAAGCAGAGCAAGGGGAAATTACAAGTGAAGCAGCGAAGACTGGAATCTCTCAGATGCAGTTTCTCCTGATCATTTATCGCTCATATAACTGGAAAATAATGCCGATTCCAAATCAGCTGCTGACTGAATGCTCCGGACAAAATTTAAAAAAAGCAAAGAAAAAACTGCAACGTGATTGAGACCCTATACACCAGCGCTGGTGGGATACTGGAGACGGATGCAAAGTGAACTTTAAAATGAGAATCCCCCTTTTATCTATGCGTTTTTTGGCAGTACGTTTCATTTCTACAAGAGCGAAAAGATGAGGAGTAAATAGGCGATGGAGCCCCTCAATGTTCCCAGTTGATAACTGATAACTTGATAACTGTGTGTATTTTTTACCTGGCATGATGCCCAGTAGGCTGGTTTTGGCAGCTATTCGTGTCCTCATCCGGATGCACTTATCCCGACGGGGTGGGGTTTCAGCTAGAATACCATTGGGCCAATAGGAATCCCTGAACAGAGGTGGAAACATTTAAAGTTACTCCAGTACCTCCTCTACCGACTAATCAGAGGCCCTAGCAGCAAAAAGCGGATGGATTACCTGAATTTCTTAACATAGTCAGCCACCTGCTCTGGTGATGTCATGTAGTCCACATGATCCACGATTTTCCTTCAGAAACAAAGGGAGGAGGATTTAGTTGTACCCTTTTTTTTTTTTTTTTAAATGGGATTATTCAGCACTCCTCTCTGAGGAGGTTCATGTGCTTCTGACCTGTTGATGGTGTCTCCGTAAGTAGCTCTGATGAGCTGCTGCAGCAGGTTCTTAATGTTCCTGCGCAGCCACTGGTTTTTCTCTTTGAGGTCAAACACCTCATCCATCAGCAGCAGCATTACCCGGAGCGGGATGTTATCGTCCACCTGGACACAACAACAGACAAGTTTACCATTTTACTGAAAAAAAACCCCCAAAAAACAAACGTCTCGCAGCCGAACAGCCGGCTTACGCACATTGTCGTCAAGCTGGGCTGAGACTCGACACTGTTCTGGGTCAATGTCAGACTTAGGAAGAAGTGGAGGCACCTGGGAAAAACAATTATTAGAGCGTTAGACCCGACGTCCGCACACTGAGCAACAGTCGAGCCTCATGAAATGTATCAGTCTGAAAAATCCTTGCAGTGTTAGTGGATTCTACCTTGAATATGGACTGTTTGATGTCCTGACCCAGTCTCTCTGACATTCGGCCCATGTTGTCAGAGACCTTGGTCATGCCCTCTGCCAGACTGTCTGGCAGGCCTTTTACTGCATTGGACACGTTCCTCATGGAGCTGCGCAGAGGATTCACGAATGTGTCTATCTGTAGGGGAATAAAACGCATGCAGAAAATGCATTCTTAAATAACCACACTTTGAATTACATGCAGTTTGCAGCCGTATAGAAAATATACAGAAAGCTACACTGTATCGCTTGCATGAATAAATTTCATGACCTTCCGCGCAAAATCTCCTTTGCCCTTGCTGTAGGCCTTGTTCTCCAGGAAGTCGTAGACATAAGGAATCAGAGTTGGGCAGGCCTTCACCATCTCTGGGTTTAGCAGCAACTGGAACACATGCACACAAAGTAACCGGTATGCCCTCTGCAAAAAGATGCGTGACCACTAATGTAAACCGGCACCTAAAGCTGTACCTGAAGGTAAGCGTTGAGGTCTTTTTTTCTCTTCTCCAAGAAGTCTCTGTCCATGTTGTTGAAGGTTTTCTTCCCGGGCAGCTTGAGGATCGACGCCAGATTCTCAAACTGAAACAGAAAACATGGAACATTCAAAACCAAAAGTTGCTCCAGTGTCATTAAAGACTGGTTTTTGACACGTTAATCGTGAAATGATTTAATTCACCTGTTCAGTGATTCTCATGTGGAAGTCGTGGAAGTCCGAGTATCGACGGTAGGTCTTCCAGCAGTCCTCACTACCATCGTGGTTGCGCCTGAAGACGGTGATGGCGTACAGCGCGTATGTCTTACCGTGATCGTTGCAAACCCCTGCAGCACCCCAGAAGCCGGGAAGACAAGCATCAGCTACCCCGCCGGGCAATACATCCAAAAAGGAGAGTTTGTGGATTGGGGATCGGTTGATGAAAGGCGAAGAAGGAAAGAAGGGGGAGTGTTGCAGGTGCAAAGTGTGGAGGTGGAAGAGCAAACAAAGAAAGAATATAGAACAATGTGTGTGGAAATGTGATAGGAAAAAAAGAAAAAGGGAGGAAAGTATGGAAGAATGATAGGAAAAGTAAGGGAGGGAGGGAGGAGGAAGGAAAAAGGAAGAACAGAAAAAAAGTGAAGGTAATGGAATAAAATAAAGAATACTGGAGCAGTGTGAAGTGAGACAAAAGACAATGAGGTGAAAAGTTGAAAGAAATGAAACATGCAGGGGAGAGCTAGAGGGGGTTCACAGCTAGAAATAAACTGGACAAAGTCACGAGTCATTCAGCGTGAAGTGTAACAAAAAACTATATTCACGCCAAATACTAGAAATTCTTCCACACGTGAGAATATGTCATGACCCCTTCAAGCTTTATTCACCAGCGAATTTATGAAAATACAATGAGCAAAAGGATGTGCAGTGATTTGTGCCAGTCACTCTAATAAAGCCTGTGCGCACGGAGGAGCCGGTGAGTGTACCTGTGTCAGAGATGAAGGCATGTAGTTGCATAAATTCATCATGGCAGGAGTTGGTCAAGTCATCCAGGGACTGAAATCAAAAGAAATAAGTCAGCAGAAACAGACACAGACATCAGGAGGATAAAGCGTCTCCATGCACCTCTGCGTGAAAAATGTTAAGCCATACCCCGTAGAAAGAAAGAAAAAAGAGGCAGACTTACGAGGTTTATGCTGCCCGTAGGAGAGCCGTTGAATGATTCTCCATCCCCGTCATCAGATCCTCGGTAGCTCGGCTCTTTCAACATGTCCAGCTCTGCGAGCATGCGCACGTAGAGAGGACTCTGCTTGAAGGATGGGTAAAAGCGTTCGTCGCGTAGCATCAGATCATACACCTGGCCAACGGGAGATATGACGTATCAGCGGAGGCGAAGCAAGCAGAAACATGATTGTTTACAGAGTGTGTCCCTGCAAACAGGGAGTACATCATCTTAGTACCTTTCTTTGGATTTCATCAAATATGTCAGGTGTGGGGTCATCTGTCATCTGCAGCTTGTCAGACAGTTTTGTTACTAATGCCATGTCCACCTGCACCCTGGGACACGCCTGTTAGAGCAAAGAGAGGTCAGATTACCATCTTACTCATATTTAAAACGATCATGTCTTAACGTGCATGATAATCTGAATGTGGCCCCTACCTTCTCAGAGAGGTACTGTTCATAGACACCGAGTGCAGCCGCCTTCAGCAGCCCCTTTGTGGCCCCGGGCTGCTTCTTGCCGTCTCTCTGCCAGCCCTCCATCACCTCCAGCTGCTGCTGGGCCGTCACCCTGTATCCCTCCACCGTGAGCCAGAAGAATAGCTCCGCCTGAGCCCCCGCTGCCTGCATGAAATCTGGATCAAAGACAAACAACTCGGTCCAAACGGTGTGGCTCTACTATTGCATTTCTGTTGCAGATGGACAAGCAGTCAGTGCTTCTAAAGTTTAGCTCTTGGTATTTCTGTCCCCATGCGGTATCTAAATAAAATAATAATAAAATCTACCGTTACCCTCCTATAACTCCAAGGCCCTGCCAGGGAGTTTTAAATGTAGTTGGTAACAACTTTGCGGTTTTAATGATTAAATCAAACAGTTTTGTAATTTACAATTCAACATTTTAAGGGGGAGGGAATGCTACAATGATATATCTAGCTGTAAATTTAAGCTGTTGGCTCTTTTCCGGACCAAATCTGACACAACTTGGGTCGACTCCTTGTATGTACGCGCATGTTATTGTAATCTGATCTGTGAAGTCGAGGGAGCTTTTAAATCTTTGGCGAAGTCATGAGGGACTGTGAGGGAGCGTGTCTAATGAAAAAGCCTGGGGTCAGACGGTCAGTAGGCTACATAGTATAACTTAAGGATAATAAGGGCGATTAACAGACATGTTGACGCATCTGTGCGAGATGCGATGTCTTATCAGAATTACCCATGAAGAACTGCAGGGCTATGTTGTGGACCAGGATGTGATCCAGCGGGATAACACACAGCTTGCCAAAGTTGGCTGCCAGCTTCAAGGCATCGACCTCCTACAAAAGAGAGGAACAGGATGAGCAAAGTGACACAGAGCAAAACATAAAGCTTAACCGACTCTGAGGCGCTTCAGCTGGAGACTTGTGAGGACTAAATTAATTTGGGATATTTGCGTTTAAACTAAATTCTCTAGTATAAAAACTATAAATAAGGCTGTGCAGCAGTTTCTCACCTTGCCAGACTGTAGTCTCTGGATCCTGGTCTCACACACCTTCTTCACAAATAAAAGACTGTTGATCTGGTTCTTGATCACATTGATGTCTTAAAGGAGGAAGAAGTAGAAAAAGAAAAAGAAAAAGTTGGGACAGAAGAGGAAATTTGCCGTTAATTTCACATGTACTAAACTTGACATGTTAGCTTAGCATATTAAGTGATCAAACATGAGAGCCCACCATCTCCAGCAGTGTCCAGGGAGCGGAGATACTGCAGCTCCTCCAGCACCTTGTCTTTGACGGCCTCCAGCTCAGCAGGCTTGTCTGTTAACTTCAGGATGTTCATAAAGGCTTCATAGTTACAGCTGGAGTCCCGAATCTGGACACAAAATTCAACATCAAGCCTTTTACTTATTTTATTATCTAAACACCGAGCTAACTGTTGATAGATTATTTCCTGGATGTGACATTCAGATTTGGACTCTCACCATCCAGATGACAAACTGGTTGATGTAGTCGGGGTCACTGAGCTGGTTGATCAGAGGAAGTAGCACGCCACGTGCCAGCACCTCCTAAAATACATACAAATACAGTATTTTAAGGTACTCTTGAGAATTAAACTACAAACATGGAGGTGCAGTTTATTCAGGAGGGACAGGCCTGCAACTGACTAGCAATGGAAGTGGCAAACTTTGGCCGTTGGCTTCACCGAAATGAGTTTGCATCATTCTATGACTTATTGTGCATTTATTGAGACCAAATGTGTACCCCCCACCCCCACCCCCCCATATCTGCATTTCATTCGAATGTGTGCACTCACCCTTAGGAAGTATCTCATGTTCTTGTTGTGGAAATCTCCAGGAGGTAGTAACAGATACAAAAGCAACTCACACAAGTCCCGAAGAAAACCTGACAAACACAAAAAAATAGTAATGTTTACCAGTTACAGCAGTGCAAACACATTTGACGTTAGACTTCCTAATGGCAGAGTGTAAAATGTAGGGCCAGCAATACCGCAGGAGTGTGTTTTACCTTCTTCGTCTTTGTACGAGGTGCAGACTACATCTCGACAGATTTTTCTTTCCATCTCCACCTCGGCTTCAAAGAACGACTCCACCAGCTCTTCTGTTATGTCTCCTGTTCAGAAATCACTTGTTATTTTCTGCACCAACCCTGGCTTTTTTCCCCCTTAAATAATTAAGTGCATAGCACCTGTGCTGAGTCATCATATGTGTAATCTCAATCACTGTAATAATCCGCCTTGCACACCCCGTGGAGAAAAGAAAAACGTAGGAGTGGGTGAGGCATAAAGCAAGTGTGAGCATGTCCTCGTACTCTGTTTGTCCTCTCTGTCGGCGAGGCGATCCTGGGCTTTCCTAAAGACACGTAAATGGGTGGCAAAGTCGTCCACCAGGCGCGTGGTGAAGTAAGGCTGCCAGTCCACCTCTTTGGACCTTGACACACAAACAGTATATTTTTTTCTGACTGGTTAAAACAAAAAAAACAAAAAACACAGCCACCAGAAACACGGAGAATCTGCCTGAATGTGCGTCTTGTACCGTGTGGAGAACTGGACGAGGGCATTCTGCAGCGTCTGTCTGATCTCCAGTAAGAAGGACTCGTCTTCGCTCAGCGTGTAGTACCAGTACTGGATGTAGTCTCTCAGCGCAAACTGGATCACCTAAAGAGACATGTGAAGGAAGACGGGAGAAAAGATCGATGGATATTTAGCTTTTTTTTTTTTAAACACTAAATCTGTTTACAGTCAACGTTTAGCGAAAACGATCAGAGAGCGGATGTCAGGCGGTTTAAGTAAAGATGAGACCTGTTCGATATACTCGTGTTGAAGGGAAGCTGTAAGATTACAACAAACTAACCTATCGAATTAGTGTATAAGCTACAGAGTGAGAGGAAAGTTTGTCAAAATAAAAAAATAAAAAAGCTTATACGAGCACATAAAATAAAAAAAACAAAGAGAAAACACATCTTTTAGAAAGTCTGACAGAGGCCACATTAAGCTGTGCAAGACCTCAAGGTTCCCATGCAGCTGAAATGATAAGTATGCATTTGTGGGGAGGAGGGGAGCACAGAGGCCCCATGGTAGACCAGTCAGCGTCATCTGACCATCACTAACTGCTGTGTCTGCACTTAACTCTCACTTGCAACGCTTCTTTGCTGAGGACAACATGATAAAAGAATGTTTCTTTTTACTCTAAGTGTTACAACCACACAAGCTCACCAAGCTCATGTTCCCCATCTGCAGTGCTGACAGGCAATCTGACCATCACTCGGAAAATCTCATTACAAATTTGTCGAATGTGTCTTTTGTTTGCACTTCAGGCACATGGTGGAAACAGCTTCGGTGCAACGGGGCAGAGAGTTTCAGTTCCACTTTTGTTCAAAAGAAATATTTCTGCAGTCTTCTTTCTTTGGCAGCATAATCTTGGAACAAATTCAATGTTTTAAAAGAGACCAATTATTTTGGGGCACTGAGGGGTGCAGCACCGACCCAAATGTTAAAAGTGTATTTCAAAGGAAACTCTTCTCGTATAAAGTGGTGATATTCATAATGTGGGCTGAAATGCCAGGAAATAATCAAAGAAAAAATCTGATATTAAAGTCAAGAATGTGAAATGTCCCAGATTATCAGGATTCAAATACACATATATATAGATATATACATATATATCTATATGTATATATATATATATATATAGATATATGTCCCATCTCCTCCAGCGCTTTTAGTTGATGGAATTTTCATATTCCAGGAACAAAAGCACTAAAGGCAAGGAGCAACAATTCAGATAACACTTGAGGGCATATGTAATGTTTCATAGTGACTTCCATTCAAAAGCTTGAAATCATGAAGTTGCTGACCTGGGCCAGTTGATGTGTGTCTGACACTGGTGACCAAAAATGAAACGGTGTTCAAAAATTCTGCAGCGCTGTCACCCAGTCATCTTCCTGTTGTCTTCTGTTAGATTGTCTCATTGATGGTTATGCTGTGGTCAGCTGGTCAGCTGGTCAATGCCATCTTTTTTTTTTTTTAATGACTAATCAGTGTGTGTGTGTGTGTGTGTGTGTGTCCCTCACAGCTGACTGAAGTGATCAGTGGTCCTTTCACATAATAATTGTAAAAGTTATTCATTCAAGCTGGTATTTAAAGGATTTTTAAAAAAAATGTTTAATCAAGTTATCAAATATGTATAAGTTTTGTGAGTTATGATCACACTTTACGCATTAATTGAGTGCCATAATGGTAGCTGTGCGCATCTATTTTCCCACAATGTATGGTCTCAACAGCTCTTCCTTTTGCTGTTGAGCTCGACTTTAGTTTATTGTGAATTTCTTTTTTTTGCCTGCAGCAACTCTCAAATTGCAATAAAAAATTTTTTTAAAAAACACACAGACAGACACACACACAGACCTGTTGTAATGGTTCATCGATGAAACTGGAGCCAGTTAGTCTCCTGTCAATCTTTATAGGCTTCATCTCCAGTTTCATTTCATCCAGTGTCTGAAAGAGACAGATCAGCAAAGACCATAACAAAAAAAAGCAGTGAGTAATGAAATGAATTAACCTGACAGGTGGACTTTATCAACAAAGACCATATATTAATAAGTAAATAATCTGTTTGTGTAGGCGAGGCTGAAAGGTGTGTTTCTTGTGTGCTCTTACCTTCATTATACCAATTTGTGTGAGTGGCAAGTAAGAGTGTTCGCATTTCTCCAGGTGTTTCTCTGAGTTTATCTTTCCATAGAGCAAAGTGACCACAAAGCCCCTGAAAAAAATAAAGAAAAACAATTATCAGTCAGGAAGAGCTGTGGTTACAGCGAAAAAGCTGCCTTATCCGACGATGTGTACGTGCGATTGTTGCTGCTCACCCTCCGATGAAGCAGAAGATATAAAAGGCCAGGTAGAATATGGCAAAAGGTCCGAAGGTGACAAGGAACAGCACAACTCCAAGACCCCCCCATCCCCAGATGGACAGACTGGCCTGAAACACAGAAGAAACAGATGTTCATGCATGGAAGCAGTTTTGCGTGCAACACATAATTTAGCCTCTCAAGAAGCTCTCAAAAGCCCACATGGAAGCTGCTTTCTCAGCTGAGTGGTTGCTCCAACTGATCATAGTAACAACGAGAAGCAAAAGCTACTGGAAGTGCCTGCACATATGATGGGTGACATTCATGGCGACCCAACGCTACAGTGTGGTGGGGATTTTGAAACGGTTTCTGGAGCTGTAATCAGGGATCTCAGCGGCTCTGCAACCTTAAGCGGGAAGGAGTTAAAGCTATTTCTTCACCGTGAGAGAGAGAGATTGACACGACAGCCACAGAAGATGTGGTGGAAACTCTAAAGCCACTGAAGGTTGTTGAGATGCTAATGTCTTAGCAGAAGCCCGAATGTGTCCCCACTGTTAAGCATGCACAGCTGCCGGAGGAGAAAAGCAGCGGTTTTCATGCCTTTTGTGCAAATTTGAACTCAAGGTGTGCTTTCTTAGCATGTGTATGGTAGCCTAAATGAATGAATTGAGAAAAAAGGGAAATTGCACTCTTGCAGTGTTTGGTAATCTATAATTTAACAAGAGAAAAGGTAAGAATTTATTACTTTACTAATTATCAAAACTCACGGGCTGAGTTCTAGTCTGTCTATTGATATCTATGTGTATGGATGCATGAATTTAATGTATTGATTTAAAAATCCTTTACACCGGTTGTAAAAAAGAAAATAAACCCACAGCATTAGAGCAGATGATAAAATGTCATCCACAGAGCAGGACAAAAAAAAAAGCAGTTTCACACTTTACAGGAGATGTTGGCACAGGAAGAGATTACTTGAGATGACACACAATGCGTGTGTTGTATTGTTGGGAAGTATCAGACGCTGACTGCGACTGTGCGTGCGCGTAGGTGCATATTTGCGTGTCACATCCTATGATTTTCCTGTTATTGTCAGTGCAGGAAACCAAGCTCTAGTTTCTAGCTAACAACTTTGTCCCACTTATCCATGTAGGTTACTCCATTCTGTTCAGCCACTGTCAATTCAGTGAGAGAGATCGTCACAAGAACGCCAGAAAACGGAAGTTTTTCTCTACATGTCCCCGGACCGTGCTTTATTCTGTCAAAGTCTGCTAAAACGCTCCTTAAACTCGACTACGCAGTAGGCGCCAGATGGGCGACTCAAACCAGGCCGTGTACACCTCAGCAAAGTACACTAATAAACGTTGTGCCGAGAGGTGTAATGCAAAATGCCGTTGTCGCTACAGCCCTAATTAGAAGTCAAAACTCAGTTATTTCCAGCTAAATACTCTCACTCTGAATGTGAAACCATCGCATAGTCGGTGAAAAGACATGATGATCTTCGGTTGCCCTACATTCACACTAGAGCTCCTTAGATAAAAAGCTCCACCAGTGGAGCCAGATAGGAGCAGACAGAGATTCCGCAGGACACTGACCCATTGTTCTCAATGCCACAGTCGGCTATGGCCAATCGGATGACACACATTAGACAAGCTGCCAACTATGTCACATTTAGAAACACAGGCCAATCAGTTTGCTATGTATAGCATGGGCATTAGTTACTCACAGACAATCTAATGAGAATCAATGCTTATAGGACTGCTATTCAGGCTAATGGACATATCAATAGAAATTTGGGAGAGACTCTACAAACAAGTGCAAAAATACTTCTCATGAGAATTTACGACAAAAACACGCTAACTATAGCTGAGGAACATTCACAGCACTGCTTGACAGTAATAAGTAATTGCATTTCACTCAACTTAGAACAGTAGCTTTTGTTCAGTATCAATTTTAAGCATCCCATGACAGTCCAGAGGTAGGGCACAGCTGCTGCCAAACCCTCCCCACGAATTTCTATGGTGTCCTTGTGAAATTTCCCTCGAATAGTTCCCAAAGCAGGGCCAATTAATACAGAGTATGTGCCAATATTAATTGGCAGTATCAAAGTTGGGCTACGCACTAGCATAGTGTAGGCTCCAACAAAATATGGTCAGAGCATGAGACAAGTTTCTTAAAAACAAGAGAATATGGCATATTACAAGTGCAGGTGCGTACATTTCAGTGATATCAGACTGTTCCAATAAGAGCAGCCTAATATTCAACCTCTAACACTGGGTGATCTCGTTCAGATAGCTTTTATCTGCTAACAGCGCCTGTCACTGTGGATTTTTCCACTCAAACTTCCATGATTTCACCTCATCATTACACCAGCTAAGCTCCTGCTTAATTCACAGTATACAGGAAAAATGAAAACCCGATGCTGATGGTTATCACTGAGGACCACCTGCTGACCCAGACTTCCCTCACTGCCAACTAAATAGATCAAGATTTGAGAAAGAGGAAAAAGATCGATGAACTGGTTTTGGAGATGTGGGTTGTTCCGCTGAATGAACAGCAGCATCTCCGAGCACGCCTTGCAATTCACGGCACACAGGAGGCCGTCACATGCTCTAAAACTTTACATGTAGCAGGTCAGTAATCAGTTCTCTGAAATTCACTTTCGGCAATTATTAATGAGACACTGACTGTGTTACTTATGCAAGACACTGCAGTGTTTCTTTTTACTAAAAGATCTGGATGACAGCACGAACAACGGACAAACTCTTAAACTCAATCATTATTTTGAATAAGAGGACAGTTAATATCGTCTTTCATAGCCCCGTAAACAATACATTATATGACTAAGATCATTCCATCAAAATGCAGCAATGTTAAACATGTTTTTCTATACACATAAAAGTAGAAAGTGAATTTTTTTGGCACGTGAACTTAAAGACGAAACCATTTTAAAGAGCTGACGGCAACTAAAAGCTGTGACCACATGTGAACTTCTTGCGCCCGGCAAACAGAATGTGTCCAAACTGGCTAGACTGCTGCCTCTTTCTTGAGTCTTGAATGGCTAGAACAAAGAGAATAGGCCCATTATTACAGTTGAGCTAGGAGTGTAGGCATGCTATTTAGAGTGATTTATGGCTCGCCACAAACTGTGACGGTCCTAAACAGACTGTGGTATCCTGAACTGACAGTACGAGACCTCTACAACATATCGACCACAAAGTTACCGATATTTATACGAAAATCGAATCAAACTGTAATGCAAACATCATCTAAAATATTGACTCGATTTTCCCCCATATCAAGAACACACACAACCACAGAAAAGGCAGCTGAACCACTTTTGCAAGTGATCAAGAAGTTTTAACCACATTTTTCCCACAAAATCAGCAATTTTATCCCCAGGGCTCAGATAGGTACCAACAGGTCACTGCGTTATGGACTAACACAAGCTAACAGACACAATGAAGTGCTCTGTCTTCATTAACCTGAAGCAGCAACTACAGACTTACTTATTCTTTCCAAAGAATAACAGAGCGAGGTGATAAGTAAACAAATCTAAGCAGGCTGTTAAGAGCACAGAGACATCAACAAAAGTTAGCCAACTAACTGTGACAAAAAGTCAGAGACTAAAGCAGTGCAAGTGTTTCCACCCAGTATATTTGTTTAATCCTTGTATATATGTAGTTGATAAGTGCAAATCCCATTTCTGGGAAAGTTGTCAAATTTTCTTCATCCTTATTCAACCGTCACAAGTACAAAGGAAATCAATTTCAACATCTTCACTGACCAGCTTCACTGTATTTAGACTTGTAATCGAATACACAAGTAACAGCTTTTAGGAAAAACTGCCCAATCGGCAGATTAATTTCCGACAGGAGTGGGTATAAAAGGAGGATCCACCATTCAACACCTACAGTGCAGAATATTGTAAAAAGACCCTTGAGTTGAGTTGTTAGAGAAACTTTCATGGTACATGTGGGAATTAGCACACAAGGCACGGATCACTCACATAGGTGTTACGGTACCATTGATGCAGAAGTGCATACTGGAGACACATTTAAGTTTCTGTTGCATTTTTAGAATACTTATAATTTTTTCTGAAATTTTTTTTTTTTTGCTATGGTGTCATAGCAAGGCAGATCAGTTTCATCAACAACTAACACGATCTCACAAACATATTTTTGGATATAAACTTTAAACAGAAACCAATCTGTAAGTGCCACATGTAAAGGAAATACAGTAAAGGTCTATTATAACGCATGGTAGTAATTCTCGGAAGAGTAACTAAAATCAGCTCAATTCAGCCTCGTCTTACTTAATCCGTCCCTATGAGCAGGACTGAATATTGAGGCTATTAGATGGGCTGTGCGATGAGACTACGAGCGCTCGGCTCTGGAGGAAGAGATGATAACTGACACTCCTGAGTCATTACAGCTTACACAGGGTTTAAAACATGTACCATCTGTTCCAGTGATTAACACCCGAGCCTGTCGGGAATGCACACATTGAAACGTCTCGGCAATTCCTTACGCAACCCGCACTGAAAAGACACAAATACACACAAGCGTCACGGTAATAATTGGAGGCATGTTGCGCAGAGAAAATGTCTTGGAGTGTGATTCTTACACTTGGTTAAAAAAAAAAAGATACACAGAACCATTTCAGTGTATCCATATGCACAGATAACCCAGTGCTCCAGATACAACAGTCAAAAATAGAAAGACCAAGGACTAAGTGCAGATTCTTCAGATTACACTTTATGATGAACAAAATCCTAGAACTAATATAACAGCTTTACATTAATCTACACTTATTTCCTAGATCTGCTGTTATTTCCATATAATTGCTCTCTTATCAAAAAAAAAAAAATTCCATCGTATCAGAGAGGACATCCATTGTTTAAAAGTTGAAAAGCACTGCAACATTGAGAGGCAGGGATTTTTGGAGTAAAGCTTCCTTGTTTAATGTTTTTTTACATTCAGACATGCAATGATGGGCTCTAATTTCCCTAATTCCTGGTGCAAACTGAAAACAAACCTATCCATTCACAGACACACGCGTGAGGAAAGAACTACTAAAAAGGTGGATTTTCTATTCATGACTCTATTCATGCAAGTCCACAAGTAGTTAGCTGGGACTCGTCTCAGTGATTGGATTGGATAAAGGGTTAATTCAGTTCACTGAAGCTCTCCAGTGGGAAATCCATGGTTAATGCGTGAGAGGAAGAGAAAGTGTTGCCTGATCATGCTACTCTAATCCAACTAGACCACCACAACTAAAAAGACCTACCACAATAACTTAGGAATTAAATCCCTAGAACAAAAAAAAAGTTTATGACTTCATTTCAGTTTATGACATATGATTCATATTCACAAAAAGAGCTGAAACTGTCAGAGAAATTGAACCATTTGTATGTTAAAGCATTGTTAAAATTAGTAACAATTAGTATCTTTAATAAACTTGTCAGTCAAACAGTGTGACAGTAATACCTTTATTCATACAAACCAGCTAAATAAAATGTAACTGAGTAATTCACCCCTGTGTGTAGTCTTAGGCGTAGGTTGGCTGAAATCTCACAAGCATGTTTAACCTGTTCCATCCTATGAAGGTGGCTGGCCCTCAATGACAGGCCACACAAACTGAGAACTTTTTATGATATTATATTTCTGTCCAGTTTGATCTGGCTAGGTCAATCGAGCTGTACGCTCTTACCTCCATTATAACCCTGGGGAGGATGAAGTCAGCTACATGCCTCTTTTGACAGAAACCGAGTTTCTAGCTGTGTCTTTTCACCTTCCTAGTGGGCACCTGGAGATCACAACCAGCTAAAAGGCATCATTAGACCATCAGTACAACTGGAAATGAAGCTGGAGCACACAAGCAAGCAGGAGACTCTTGATTCCTTGCCTCTGCAAAGTTTTAAAGTTTTAAAAGTCAAATGATAAATGAAATAAAGATAAATTCAATCATGAGTGGTGACAAATCTAATTTTGATGCCACATATATACTTCACTCTTTCTCACCATGACCTAGACAGATCGAGGATATATCTGGATGCAAAAAACAAAACAAAAAACAGGACTGAACAAGCCTTAATTCTTGAGAGCCATCAGCTTGTTTGGCAGGGCAAACGCCTCTAATGAGTGGAGGAAGGGAGGAGAGGTAGACTGGATGACAGGCAGGCTTGATGTGACAGCACACTGGCCTTAATGTCTACCAAGCTTTGATTAAGACAGCTTAATAAGGTTTACCAAGGGGTGAAAAGCACCAAGAAAACTCTGTTTACCTTTGGATGAGCACACAAGCAACAACACACTAGCTCGCTGTATAAAAGGTGAATAATCAAGCCATATAGGTGGGCAGAAGAAAAGAAGTAAATTACAGCGAGGCCTGTTAGAATTAATTCCAAATCGCCAGAGCCCAAGTATTCACCTACTATCCTTTTGTACAATAAAACAAATTCAATTCACCTTCACAAAAAAAGCTACATGAAGCCAACAAAAATGTCACATTTCCATTAATACTTTAAACACTTTTGGCTTCTTCTTCTGGGGGAAGGTTTAAGGGGACCAACTGCTTGCGAGTGACTAAATTCTGATAAGCTCCTACTGATACTCAGATTGACGGTCTATTGATAACTTGGAGATGGTGATTATTTGGAACAGCACCAAAAGGTGTTGGTAAAATATGTATTTTTCAGTAGTAAAAGATTACTACTACATTAAAACTCATATTGACATAAAATGAACAAAGTCAAACTACTGATTACAAACGATGAATCAACAACTAAAATCTCCAGATTGTGACAAAGCAAAGCATGCCAATGTCCAAAACCTAACTTGATTAAATGCAGATAAAATCTAATGACGCAATTATATCAGTCACACAATAAGTAACTAACTCCTTGTGACAAATAATGTTGGTGAAAATAAAAACTTGGGATCTGAACCAGTAATTGGTAGATTAGAGTCAACACTGATTCTAAGATATCCAAACACAAGCCAAGCATTTTTTTCCTATCAAGGTTGTCAGAGTGCAACATTTCTAAGCTCCAAAGATAAAGTTTAACACTTGACTGTAAATTACACAGAAATCAGAAGTGCAGTCGCAGCCCAAGCTCCATAAATAGTGTCTGACTGATATGGGTTTTTCAGAGGCTGATGGGAGTTATCTAAATGGCCCATACACAAAGCTGATATCCTGTCGCTGTTTAGAAGCACCTGGTAAAATAATACGATTAAGTATCAAAAGAGAAACAAAACAGCTCGAGTAAGATTAAAATTCATTTAACAAGATAATGTCTGCATTGTGTTAAGTCGTTACATTATGCAGTCTTTCTGCAGGACACTTTTTTTAAATGACAAAAGTATCACTTTAACACATATCTACAGGTAATCAATATGTCTGGCTCCTTCTTTTTATTTAAATTGGCCTTGTGAAAAATGAAGGTGATTACTGGCCAAACGATCAATGATGCCATCACTACTCATTACCACCCTAACTCTGCTGGAGAAGTGTTACCTGCCTCTCAGGGGAAGCCCACACGGTTTGTTTGTCAGATGAAACTGTTGTCAGTCTGTTTGTTTCAGGTCAAGCAGGAAACCAGATTGAATCACGCGAGAACTGTAGCAAAATTTCAGGTAATTACAAATCCCGCTTAAGTCTTCGACACCCACTGGTCAACAACAACAACCACTCAAAACACCCTCTCTATATTTCAATGCCAGTCTGTTTTAGGCAACTTGCTTGTGCCTGACAAGAGAGGCGAACTATTCTAACTGGCAACCACCACTGAAAACATCCTGATGGACAGCCATGTATGCTTGTCCCATACTTTCAACGAAGTAAAAATGCCACAACTTTCCTGTCACGACCTGCTCAATGGTTAACATCACAAGTGTATGTCAACGATAGTTTGGTAAGCAGTGGCCCACAGCTGTTTCGTTATTCGACTTTCTTTCGCGGTAGGTTTTAGCCTTTCTAGCCGTCCACACAGCTAACGCCCAGCTCACCTGTATCTGTTGTATAGTAGAAATGCGACGTTGATGGATCTTAATCATAATCTAAACGCTTACTTCTGACATTGCCTATGTCCAGCTAATTTCAGCGCTGTGGTGACAGCGCGGATAGCCTAAGCTCCTCGTATTATCTTAGTGTTAACTGTGTAATCCGGGGATGACAGCCACTTTTAGCTGACAGCCTCTCTGAAAACACGGCGGCTGCGTGCAGTCCTCTCCCTCGCCTGTCAGGCTCTATGTTTACCTGCCGGGCTAACCCTACGACGCTAGTTGCTTCAAGCTAACTAGCCATGTCTACCACTGGAAAACAAACTACCCTTACGACACAGACGTCTGTTTTTCCGGTACCGACTTACCTCTGCAAACATGGTCTAAAAAGCTGTACGTGCAGTGATTCTGGCTAACCCCACCACATTGTAAAAGGGGCAGTTGAGGTTATTTTCTCCGTTAAAAGCGCTCGTATTCCCAACCTCCGTACTCTCTTCGGAGCTTCGCCATGTTTGCATGGTTTACGTCTAGGTGCCTCGCTTCTGGACGTCGCTATGCCATTGGCTGGAAGGCGATGACGCAGTATGTAGCGTAATCAAGATTGACTGACCTATAAAAACAATTTATGGCTCTCTTTCTCCAATATTATTGAATCAAATAATATTCAACTTAAAGGATCATGAAAAATCTCAATGTAACATATTTTTTTTACATCATTAAAGATATTTAAAATGTGTTTTGCCCCTGTCGTGCGCAATGTTTCTTATCAATTTACACTGAAACGATGAACATAGGAATAAAATGGCATTTTGGGATTGTGTAAAATTTTGTTCAAGGAAAAAAATTTCATCATCTGAATTATAAAATTAAGAAAAAAATTAGTATTGCACTTGTCTTTAAAAATTGATGCAACCAAAACATTTTAGGTCCATAATTTACTCTTTTTTTTTTTTACTTAAAAAACTTCATAACAAAATGAGAGAATAGTTCTTCTTGTAAGTATTTTAGAATATTTTTTGATATTGTGATGATGTACCACTAAATGTGCATGCTTTACTAATATGCATCTCTGTGACAAAATAAGCCAGAAAGACCAGAGTGCAGTCTGATCATATGGTTTAGCGGAAGCTACCTGCAAATCTGGTGGTAATGCATATTTCATTGACCCCATGAGATGATTAACCCGGGCAAAACTTTACATTGTCTGCTAGGGAGCAGATGATAGGTTGGTCAACAGTGCAGAGACAATGAACCCCAGAGGGACAGAGAAAGATTGTGAGCTACCACAGAGATTTCGGTGCTGCTCTTAGTCATCGTACCTGTCTTAAAGTGGACCGAGCAGCAGCTGAGCCACACATCCAGGACGGAAGAAGCAAAATAAGTTTACTGGCTCCTTCATGTCCAAGAGAGCGGAGTGCACAAACCAGCTTGTCCATTCTTTTAACATCCAGATGAACCCAAAGGAGAGATCCTCTGCCCTCCCATGTTTCTTTCGTCTCTACAAGCCTTTGTCACTCTTCTTTTTTCTCTGTTGGTTTTTCTTTACTTCCCTCTGTCAGCAGACAAATGCGCACAAACTGAAACACCCGAGCAAGCCATTGACAGTAGACTTTACACCTACTCTTTATGAGTTCAAGGCCTTTTATGAGTGACAACATGTGACAAGCTAATTGGTGTTTTTGAATAGAGTTCTATGAATATATCAAGATTAAGCTATTTCCTGTACGTAGAACCAAAGAAAACATTGGCTTGTTGATCAACCTGTTTGGGAGGAGTGCTTGTGTTTGCCCTGTGTGAACCTTGATTTTCAAATGATAATGGAAAATGCAAAAGGAAATGCAATCACATGACAGTCCTAAACACCTCCAAACTGCACTTTTTCAAAAGGTCTCAAAAACAAGGTGTTGTGATGCTTTAAGAATCTGGACTGAACATTAAGTGCAGCTTAATTACTGCAGTGCTGCATCTTCTGCACTAGAGGTCACTGTCAGCCAATGTCATACTTATGTGAGTGCTTTTAAGAGCAATTAGGCTCAACTGATTTTGTATATGGCAGGCATAGCTCCAGAAAGGTCCAACAAGGAATTTAAATGCTATTATAGAATAAATTGTTTATTTCTTCCTGTAAGTGTTTGGATACAGTTACAAACTTTACAGCTACATGCAAATTCAGAGCATGTGAGGAAGAGAATTGTTGTACATTTAATTGTGTGATGGATGTCAACAGCTTGCCTCCTCTTTTACCATCTCACTTCCTAAAGTTTTAATCAAACTCTGCCACATCATCATGCTGACTGATGGCAGGAGTGATGATGCTGGAGTTTGAGAAATGTCTGAGGATATACCTGATTTTTTTTTTACATTCTTTGTTACATTTTTTGACTTACTTTGTTTGTCCTGGAAATTTCTCAACACTTTAAAATGCAGTAACTGATTAAAGTGAAACTGTCCCTTGGTTTCTCTCCCACCTGCTCTGATTTATCTTGTAAAAACGTCTTTGGCCAAAGATGCTATATGAAGCCCCCTTGATGCATAGGGCACATTGGGAAGTCTGAGCGCTGCTTTTCATGATTTCGGGTTTGTTTTTTGCTGCCAGCCCACATATTTGAAATGTGTGCATTTGTTGGATGACTTTAAATTTCAGTGAGTTGCTCAACCATTCTGAATTCCTTCATTATTTGAAGGAATCAATTACTTATTTCTAGAAATAACACACTCTGTTGCTTTGCTTTGTAAGCCAACAAGTGGCCTAAAGCGACAGGGATCATGATAGTCTGGCCTGGAGGACAAGAACTGGTGTGTCATAGTTCAGAGGTCGGGTGGTGGAAGTTGACAGCCAGTGGTTAGTTTAATGACTGAGGAAATGCACCCTATAGCCCCATATTTGTGTAAACCCTACATTAACAAAATTACACTTTCTAAACCTGGAAAATAAAATAAAAACTACAGCCTGGCGCACCACAAGCACGTACGCTGAATACAATATTTACAAAAACAATTGGGTCTTAAATCACTGCTTCTGTGCTGCAGCTTTGTTTTTTTTTGTTTGTTTTACCAAATATTGGATTAATCTATTGTATTGTCTATCTATATGTTATCTATTATTGTATATAAAGGAAATCTTGGGCTGCACAATCTAGGCTGATTAAATTTCCTCACAGCAAGAAGGTTTCCAGTTCAGATTTCCTCCCACAGTCCAGAAATAGACTTATTACATTAGTAAGCGATTGTAAAATGCCAAAATGTATGAGTCTCCAAGGTTGTTCGTCTCTGTCAGCGTTTTATTGGATTGGCAACCTGTCCATGTTGTACCCTCTATTTCGTCCAATGGTGGTAGGGATAGGCTCCAGCCACCCACAACCCTGAATGGTAGAAAGAGGGGATCCAGATGAACCGATGTTGAACACACTTATTGTAAGTCGCTTTGGATAAAAGCGTCTGCAAAATGACCGTAATGTAATGTAATGGGATACAACTTGAATGAATATTTCATTATTCAATCAAAAGAGTACAAAGACTCCACTGATATCAAGCTGACCTCAGTGACATTTTCTGTAAATTGGGAAATTATAAAATTTCCCAATTCCTGTGGCTCACGACTTTTAAGAGTTATGTATTCATGTGTCACTGTGTGAGCCCTCAGCTGCCTGGCTGCGTGTGTTCCTGTGGAATCTAGGGTGGCATGGCGACACAAAGCAGATTAGGGGTGACACTGGCTAAATGTTTGCAGATGAGGGCTCCCAATATTTAATCACCACAGTAACAAGGGTCACCAGGCTGGGCCAGCAGGCCAAGTTGCCCAGAGGTATGATATTTATTTCAGAATCCAAACGTGGGCATGTGAATGTGTGAAGGAAGCTGTGTGTGCTTGTGTGTGTATGCCCTCAATTGTCCTCTGATCACTTGCCTGAGGGGAAAGTGTTCTTGGTCACTGGTCTTCCAAACTTCACTTAACACAGTACCCCCGTCTGACCTCAGCATTATCCGCAAAGTCAGAGTCTTGGCAAGCTGATGAGTGTAGACACTTCCTGATGCACAACAACTCTGTGCATTCTCGTGATGTATCCACATTCCTGTGGTCCACTCACAGCCATGTCACACATGCACAACATAAGTTGGATAGTTTACTGTCCCACAATTTGTGGTAAAAAATTTAGGTCAAAATGGCTTGTCCAGTAAATGGCTTGATTTCCAGAGGAATAAAGTTGGAGTTACAGATTTTTTTTCTCCAACAGTTTAATCAAAATCAGAAAACTTTACTGATCCTGGAGGAAACTGCTCCAATTGCTACTGTACAACTAGATGTTCATACGAAAGACAAAATAGGAAAAACAAAAAAATAGAAGGATTAAAATTATTTCATAAGAAATAAGAGGAACAAAATGAAAATAAAATGCAACAAAAAGTATTTAACTCCAGTACTGAGTGTGGTGGTGATTGCACATGATGACAATGATGATATTATCTATGATTGTGCCAGAGCAATGAAAATATTGCACAAGGTGATACATCCAAGTAATAAAAACCAAGAAAACAGTAGTACTGCACTTAACAACATAAAGATATTGCAGATGAATTATCTTATTAGGTAATGGATATTGCACATGCGTATCAGAAGAAATTATCACAGAAAGCCAGATGTAGGAGTCACCATAGCTAACAATGTACAGAATTATAGTTGTACAGAATTACAGTTATAGAGTCTGATGGGTGTGGGAAGGATGGTTTTCAGTGGCGTTCAGTAGAGCACTTATTGCCAGTTAGCCTATGACTGAAAGTGGTCCTCTGTCCTGCCACCACATCATGAAGTGGATGATCATTGTCCATGATAAATTTAAGTCTCAACAACATTTTCTTATCTATCACAGTCGAGGTCCTTTCCATCAGTTTCTTAGATCTTTTAGTTACTGCCACCTTCAAACTGCCACTTCAACACGCCACAGCAAATGAGATGGAACTGGCGAAGTTCCACAGACTTGTAGAACATCTTTAGTATGGTGTTAAAGACTATCGGGACTCTGCGTGGGAAATATAACCTATCGAGTTCTTTGACCAGTCCAGTCTATTGTCCACGCACACACAGGTACTTATAATCCTGCACAGTCTCCACGTCCATCCACATCGTAGTCATAGGGTTAACTGGAGACCATGCTCTTCTCAGATCCACCACCAGTTCTTTAGTTTTACTAATGTTGAACTGCAACTAATTCAGCTCACACCAGTTCACAAAACTGTCCATAACCCCCCTTTACTTTATCTCATCCTTGTGCCTGATGCATCTGACTAATGCAGAGTCATCTGAGAACTTCTGCAGATGGCAGCCCATCAGAGAACCTGAGGGAACCTAGGAAGCTTCTGGGGCTGAGGAATCTGATATCTGCGGGGCACTCACCACCATCACTGAGGACGACGTGAGGTGTGAACTAAACATCATGCCAAATTCCGATGCCGAATAAGGCGCACCTCAGTCCCCCTTGGGGGCACTCATCTCACACTGCATGACAGTCCTGGAGATATTAGTGCTTAAGATCCTCCGTCCAGCACTAAATCCCTTGCAGTTTGCTTGTCAGGCCAAGATGGGTGTAGATGATGCCATCATCTACCTGCTGCACCATGACTACAGCCATCTAGATAAGCCTAGAGGATCTCTAAGGGTTATTTTCTTTGATTTCTCCAGTGCTCTCAACACCATTCAGCCAGCCCGACTTGGGAGTAAGCTGTCTGCCATGCAGGTAGATGTGCTTTTGGATCATGGACCACCTGAGACTACGGGGTAGTGTGTCTGGTACAGCATTGTGTAGCACGGGAGCTCCACAGGTATGGTTCTGTCATCATTCCTTTTCATCCTGTACATATCTGACTTGGAGTCACCCTCCCCAGATTGAACTAGTTTGCCCTCTCCGAGTCTCCGTCTGTCCCCCTGCTGCTGGACTTACAACCAGTGATGGTACTCATGGCCCTCTAAAATTCTCTGAAGCGATTCTGCGGCAGCCTCAGCTCCAGCTTCCTCATGTTGCTGTCCTACCTCTCCTTGAATTTCACAGATAGCTGTCTCTGCACCTCCTTTAATGCCTCCCTGTCCCTTGATCTGAATGCCTTGTTCTTCTTGTTCAGAAGGGATTTGATATCTTTGCTAACTCATGTCTTGTTGTTGGGGGAACAACAAACAGATTTCAGAGGCACAACACAGATGTTTTTGTATGCTTGTGACATGGGCCGTGAGACTGTCGATGTCATCACCGTACAGCTCGTAAAGGGCCTCGTAGTCCGTTCAGTGAGATGACTCTCTGGTTTCCATTATTTTTTTTTTATGATTTTGATGGTTGACTCCAGAATATGCTGGTATTTGATTGAATCTGTTCCTTTAGGGAGCCATAGTTTTAAGGAAACTTGACCTTTGTAACAATGTGGTCCTGTCATGAGATCATATTTCTCGGTGGGCCCAAGCTTTGCAAGCTTCACATTTTTCCTTTGTCTTCTTTTTTTTCCAAAAGTTACGAGCAAAAACAATACAATAGATAGATAGATAGATAGATAGATAGATAGATAGATAGATAGATAGATAGATAGATAGATAGATAGATAGATAAATACTTTATTCATCCCAATTTGGGAAATTGTTTTGTTGCAGCAGCATACAGTAAAAGATATGAAAACAATTAAAGTAGTAAAAACAAGCAAATAGAATAAAAAAAATAAAATAATAAAAAAAAAAAAAATAGTGAATAAACATTCGCTATGTACAAATCTACAGTATGAAGAGTTTTTTTTGTTATAGTACTGATAAAACTATTAAAAACAACGTCTCATCTTTAACTTTAGACCATTTGGACATCACTTCGTCTTCTGCTTAACTGCTCACAATAACAGACTTTATAAATAGCATTTGGAATAGCATTGCACAAAGATGAAATGACAAACTATGAAAAGACATCTAAAATTGTATGACAATGTTGCATTGAGGTCTCAAGAAAATCACAGAAGTAACATGGTAGGCAAAAGGATTTTATCATAGAAGTATCTGAATGTTACTGCTATGCTGGGTTGTATTTGGCTGACTGACAATCTGTTGGTAGTTTAAAGAATATTAATAGAAACAGCATTGCAAAATCCATGAAGCAGCATTGAAGTACAAGAGATCTACAGAAAGAAGAAAAAGCTTTTGCTGGCCTCAGTGTCATCACATCAGTCCCATTTCAGTTTATAGTTTAATGTGAGCTGATGTTTTGTGTGTGAAGACTTTCTGTGAAAACTCTATTAATTCACAAGCTAAATATTGTGATGTTTAATTCCAAAAATAAAATACTTTATTTTGTCCCCTGTTTTGACTGGACTTGGTCATTGGTGAGGTCAGTGGATGGAGATTTTACAGTTTGATCGCCCACATTATGTGTTAAACTGGGTGGGTTTTATTGTGTTTTCAGTCTATTCTTATAACACAAACTCAAAACAGTTTTTGTTAGTCCTTCCCTGACTCTTTTTTACAATGAATTCATAATATAAAATAACACAGCCACGCAGAGATAAGGTAGATCTCTGTTTCACTGTTCAAAAAGACCTGCTTTACATCCATTTAGGAAATTCCACAAAAGCGTTGTGGGGATACTGTGGGCAGGAATACCTCAAGTCTTCAGGGAAAACCGCAGGAGAATATTTCCCGGAATTTTGGGGCCTGTACAACCACAGCAGCAGCTCATTTTAAAAAACTTTTTTGTTTGTTTTTTTCTTTTAGTTCAATGCGGCTCATTTTGAGATAACACAGGTAGCGAAGCTTTTTGTTTCCCTGACTGTTTCTCTCTGGAGGACGTGGAATGAAAACAATAAATGGAGAGAAGAAGACAAGAGGGGGGAGTAGGAAAATACAGGGGGACAAGAAAAAGTGCATTTTTCAAATGGTGAATAATTTGTGTGTCCTGACATGATGCAGCGCAGGACCACTTCCTGTGGCTCAGGTTTCACTGTGTGTGAGTGTAAATGTGCTGTGGGGGGAGGGTCCACTTCCTGCACCAACCCCTGATTTTGGGGGCTTTAGATTTGTGGAAAAGTTGGAAGGAATTTGGAGCAAAAGACTTAAAGTTATAAAACATTACTGTTGGCTGTGGAGATTTAGAAATGGGTGTAGTGAGAACAAACAGACATTGAGCTGTTACATTTAATGGTATCAAACAGTAATAAGATATATTTATATCATAAACTTTGGGGTTGAATGAGTCTTTTCTCTTTCTCTGGCAATACAAGTTGCATTACATCAGTTTCCAAGCTTCCTCACACATTTATTTATTTATGTTTGTGTGAAAGGAGGGGGATTTGTACATTATGTGAGCAGGTGCTGATTATGTGTGGCCTCGGGAAGTGTTACATGGTCAATTCTAAGCTGAACAACCTTGCTCAGACATTATACTTCCCACTCTTTAATAGTGCAGTTAATGTCCCTGTGGTGCCTTTCCTAATACCCTCTGTTTATCTTAAAGGTATGCAGCCAAGATTTACCATGCTCAAGTAGGGATCTTGTGTAAGACACTTCCTTTAAGTTTCCCATCTTATTTATCCTTGGTATCATTTTAGCTTAGTTTTGCTAAATTGCATGACCTTTTTTGATTAATTTTCTGTATGTGTGCCTGTGTGTGTGTCCGTGCGTGCGTGCGTGCGTGTGTGTGTCCTGCTTTAGGCCTGGCTGTGTCTGTTTTGAGGTTTCTGTGGCTGCAGGTAGCGGACTTGTTCACTTAAACACTGTACCTCTAATGTGCTCCAGATGATCCCACTATTTATAACTCCCCAACATGCATGTGCTCTCATGCACACACACACACACACACACACACACACACACACACACTCCTTTGCCTTGTTGTTATCCTGGCGCCTGGGTTTTTATTATGCTATAGTTTTTTGAGACTGTTGTACTATAAATACACAGTCATACAACCCTGATCCCATAAAAAGTTGAGCACTTTGTGAAATGTAAAATTCTTTAAATCCTAACCCTTTTTATGAATGTTGTAGAAATCAATCAATGTTGTGTCATGCCAAAAGATAAATAAAATCTTGGTGGAACATCACAGTTCAGGTAACTGGCAGCAGTAAGACAAGTGAGTCTGAATAAAGCATCCCAAAGAGTTAGTCTGAAGTAGAGATGGGGAAGGGTTCATCGTTCCATGTCTGCGCAAGTTTACATTTCTCATTGTAACATTGCAATGAATGAAAGTATTCAATCATCGAGATATTAAGATGGATGCTTTAGGACATCCATCCATCCATCCATCTGTCTATGCACTATCCAATTCAGGGAGGGTTGCAAAGTGGCTGGAGCCTTTCCCTAGCTGTCATCGGGTGAAAGGCAGGGTACACCCTGTACAGTTTGCCAGTCCATCCCAGAAATAAACAACCATACTTGCTCACTCATACTGTTAATTTATTAGTTAATTTTTTGTTTTTGGACTCTGGGAGGAATCCTTTTTAAAGGATGGGAAAATAAGTCTGAATGAAAGGGAAATGGTTAAAAGTTTAGTATCTATTTAGTTTCCTTTTCTAGCCAATAATAGGACTTCTTGGTATTAGCTACCTGAGCCATTTAATTAGCAGTTCATCACAGGAGCCATCCTCCCAACTTATTCCTAAATCTTAGTTCTTTAATCCTTGATAATAGCGCTAATGCTCACTGCCCAGCCTCCCTCTTTCCCCTTAGTGTACAATCTCAAGATGCTGGACTTGGGGTGAAACCCTCCATGGATTTTGAGACGCTCTCTTGTCTTGATGTCAGTGGCTTCTATATCTTCTTTGGCCAGGTAATTATAACAATGAGGTATCAGAAACAGGCAAGGGCATACGTGTTAATGGCTCAGAATTTGTTCTTTCCATTCAACTGACTCTTCAGGACCTTCCTTACTCTTTGTAGATTCTTGGTTGTGTCTGACTTCCCTACAGCCTCTTCATAGTTGTCATTTGCCTGTGGGATCTCCAAGGTATCTATGGCTGTCCTGAATGGCGACTATGTTGCCATCAGGTCTTTCAGCCTCATCAATTCAGTTGTGATCATTTTAGCTCGTTGATAACCTCCGGCCATATTTATCTGGTCTAAAAAACATTCTGATGTAATTGCTGTATATCCTGAGTGAAGTGAATCACTGAGTCAATGTCTCGCTCAGTCATTGGGACAGGTATTCATATCCACTCTTTATGATGACCTTCATTTATGGTTCCACAATGATGGAATGAGCTACCAAATGCTATCAAAATTGGAGTGTCCCTCTCTAAATTCAAGAATCTCTTGAAAACTCATCTCTCATCTTTTCCAAACACTTTTAACTCCGTAACCTGCTTAACTTGCTGTTACTTTGCACTTTTCTACTAATAATAACTTTAAACAGAGGTATGCATATGCCACAGTTTACTACTTAGCTGAAGTCTGAATGCTGTTCCTTGTTTGAAAGTCATTATGGAAAAATCATCTGCTAAAAAACTCATTGTTGCTGAAATTGAATGGGCTCCTCTTCTTATAGAATATCAATATTTGCAATTAATTGTTGGTTCAGGAAACCCTGCCTTTCCTGTCATATGAAACAAGTGACACATTCACTGACCAACTAAAGGAGTCTGACAACAACTTTTTAAGATTTTCATGTGAGTTTGTACTGTGATACTGAAACTAAACAGAGCTGAGGTCTGACAGGATACAATTTGGGGATGGAGAAGCTCTGGCATGGGCTCAAGAAAATTTAAAACTAGAGTACAGGGGTGGTCAGTGGCGTAGTGGGTTAAGCAGGCGCCCCATGAACAGAGGCTACAGTCCTCACTGCAGTTGGCCCCGGTTTGAGTCCCGCATTGGACAGCCCTTTGCTGCATGTCATTCCCCCTCTCTCTGTCCCCTGCTTCCTGTCTCTCTCTTCAATTGTCCTGTCCATTAAACGCATAAAAAAGCCTCAACAAAAATTTATATTAAAAAAAAACTAGAATACAGGGATATTCATTCAACAGATTAATTTCATACTCAGTGAACAGGCAGGCTATCTGTGTACTGCAGCTACCTGAAATGAGTCTGATGAGCAGACCTAGCACAGTAACTATTTAGATAAGAAAACTCACCGTCTGTGAAGTGCGCACTCTTTAGAAACTGTGAAACCAGTGGTGGAATAACCAGTCACTGCAGGCATGCCCCAAAGCTGGCAGCAAAATGATCCCCAGCAAAACTCACAAGTTTGAAGTATGCAGATTGAATGATGATTGCTTATAACGGCAAAATACACACACATTCATACACACACAAAAGTTCCTGGAATAATAAGTAAGAATTTACACACTGTCTCAAACTTCTTTTTTTTTTAACCAGGGCTTTACAAACACACAGCTTTTCTAATGTGCACTCTCGTATATTTACTGTGTGTACTTTTGGTCTCAAGACCTTTTGCCTCTTTTTTAAAGAGGTGGTGTTACTTTACACTTTTCCTGTCAGTTTGCCATGACTAGAGTTAATACGTGTGCGTGAGTGTGTGTGTGTTGGTATGAGAAAGAGTTTGGAAGTTGGCACTAACCTTTACCAGGCAGCTGAGGGAAGAGAATTATGGGGCATTTAGGCCAGTTTTACAGGAGTTGAAAAAACATGCAAATGGTTCAAATAACACCAAACGCCAGGCTTATAAAATCACACGACCAACACCTTTTGAGAGGGGAAAGAAAGAGAGGCGCAGACAGGAAAACACCAGCCAGAAAAGCAAATACAGTGTTCTAATATTAAACTTTTTGCAAAGTCAAAAAGAAAAACAAGAAAAAGAAAAAAAAAACACCCACAGAGTGAGTCAGAGCACAACTGTCTCGAAAAAAGCTGGCTGGCAATAACCACTTGATCAGCAAGACTTTGTTTTCTTACTGTCCCAGCATCTTTTTCTTTGTCTCAGAGGAGTTTTTCTTCCCTCTTAAAGTGCACTTACACAGACTTTTAGAGAGCGATACTTGGTGAACAGCCAGGCATGATGAGTGTTTTTGTATTTGTACGTGGAGGTAAACAAAAGGAGGAGAACGGGAGGGAGTTTGAAGAGGAAGAGGAAATGACAGGGGCAGTATTAAAGAGAGTGAGGTACATTACATGATCAAATCAGAGAATATGATGAAGATCAAGAAAGGTGGGAGGGATTTGAAATGAGAAAGAGGGAGCAAGAGAGAGCTGGAAGGACAGACAGCCAACCTCCAAGTAACGAGGGACTGAGGAGATAGAAGCAAAAAAAGGTGGAGAAAGGAGCAGAGACCACCCAACAGTCAACACCAGAGGGAAGGCTGCACATTTTAACATCTATTTCGCTCTCAGTACAGCTCCCCTCAGACCAACACTGAAGCTGGACTTGCTCTTACTGCCAAGTCATCCCTCACTCCGCCCTTATGTACGTGTGTGTTTGTGCACGCTCACTCAAGACAGGGGCCCCCGGAACGCCAGTAAACTATGGCCGTGCTCTGCTTTTGCTTTCAACAGAGAAAAGCTCAAAACCTTATATAATCTAAGATGATGCAACGCTTTGTGTATCTAACTGTGTGTGTGTGAGTTTCAGACAAATCCATGTTACTATGAGCTTGGTCAAAACAATCCTGTACTATTAACACAACTAGGAAACGTGCATTTCCCCACTGAAAGCCACATTCCCTTCTCTGTGAATGAGCCTATGTTGAGTCCTACAATGTTCTCTCTCTGTGGAAATAACACACATCATGTTGTTCGTGACCCAAGGCCTTTCCATTTACTGATAGTCTGTAGATCTGCCGGTGATAAGAAACCACTGTGGTTTTATAAGGTAAACACGACGAAACCTCTTTAACCTTTATCAACAGACCTCCTAAAGGTCCCTGTTTTCAGCCAAAATTAAACATTTAGAAAGCTGAAATCCAATAAAGGCACTTTGTGTAGTGTGCAGTAAATTAAGTTAGGAGAAAGAGCCTATGTGTTTGATTGAGCCGTGCTGGTCTTTGATAATGCGCCTATGTTTATATTTGTAAAGCGGGGCCACTGTGATATTGTCTGGTATGTGGAGAGTTATGAGGGGCTTGTGTTTAACTCAATCTGCAAGATAAACAGCCATGGGCAAGAGAGCTCAGAGGATTCATATAAGTTTGTTCCCTTCTTGCTTGAATTCTCTTCTGCTTCATCAGCTTATTCATTTTTAACTCTCACCCACCATCCATGTCCCAATCTTTCTGCTGTCCTCATGCTCTGTCTGTGCATCTGAAAAAAACTGTGAGACAGAGTGGGCATTTTGTTGAGGTGAATGTGATGGCTCGTGGTCCAGCTGGGGGTCGCTGCATTCTGGGGAGACGGGTCAGTTTGAGAGGTCGCAGGTCAAGACTGATGGGTGTAGTTGGCACCGACCTCAGGGGATGTGTGCAAGCAAATGCTCATCATTTTAGTAGGCTGCCTGGCCGACTGGGAAGGCACCTTTCAATTATAACTGGGTCCCTGCTCATATGCTCTCATTGTTAATTCCGACTCGAATTAATTACAACCCTGATTCAAAAACAGTGGAACGGTGTGTTAGAAATATAAATAAAATCAGAATGCAATGATTTGGATATTTTACTCTATATCTATCTGAAACTAGCCCAAAGAAAACTTATTAAGTATTAAAAGTGCAAAACTGAGTTGTTCTTTCTCTAACATATTAAGTCTTGTTAAATCTGATGCCAGAATATAAGTTGCGGTGGTGCACAGTACAATTGAAAAATGACTACTCCACAACAAAATTATTGTATGCCCATGTGCCTCTGAAAATTGTTTCCTGCTTATGTTCTGCATCACATGATATGGTCACAAATGTGACATTGCACAACTATTATATGTTCAAGCATGCTTACAAGAAGAGAAAAGAAGGTGGAAAGTGGGGTTACACCACAGACAGTCATGCAAGAGAACCATGTTTAAGTGGCCCAACACTGTCCAACAAATTTTCACTTTACGCCTTCACTGTCCATCTCATTTGATTAGGGATCAAAAATCCAAATCATGATTCAAATAACTTACAGACATCTGTACAGTGAAAATGGTTTTGCTTATATGAACGATGAGAGAGAGGTGGAATGTTTTCTCACACAGTCCACAGTGTTGCAGAGTCAAACATACTTCAGTCACTGACTTGATTCTGCTGCCGTGCGTGCATACTGGGACAAGGACAGTGATCCAATTAAATAGCCAAGTTGAACTTTAACCATAGCTAAACATCACACCACTATGCAGCTGACATGGTACCCACGGTTTCCAAAGAGAATTTCAAATTTTGACATTTTTCTCTGCACCTCCATCCAGAATGAGGATCTTATCTATGTCTGCTTAGGCCTTTTTTCTTTGTATGGATTCAATGATGATACGTTTAATGACAAGGAAGTGTTCATGAGCTCAAGCAGTTATTGCTACTACAAAATTGTGTTCACAATCACCAAGGCAATGGGCCGAGAGGCAGGATACGCCCTGGACAGGATGCTGTCCATCACAGGGCCACACAGAGGCAAATGAAACAAACAACCATGCACACACACACTCACACTCACTCCCACGGTCAATATATAATCACTAATCAACCTAACATGCGTGTTTTTGGACTGTGGGAGGAAGCCCACGTATGCGTAGGGAGAACATGCAAACCAGGATTTTTCTTGCTGTGAGGCAACAGTGCTAACCACCACACCACCATGCAGCCCCATGTCTTTCAATTGATTTATTCATTTGAATTATGCAATCTTTCTGGAGTTTTGTTGCCCTTGTAAAAAAATGTCTGATACTGGCATCCAATTCATCTAATCCTTCTTTTTATTTCACAGCAGGAAGGTGCCCTGATTGAATTCTTGGCTGTTTCTTGGCTCTTTCTGTGTGGATTTTCTTATGTGCTTATGTGGGATTTCTCTAGGTGCTCTATGTTTCCCCTACAGTACACTGACATGGCGCTAAGGTAAATCTGTGAGGTAAAAGTGTTTTTTTCCTGCTTCGACCAGAGGTTAAAATGATCCGATATTTAATGCATGAAATGGACCAGATCCTACAATGTAACTCCGGATGTAACTCAGCATCTTTGAATGGACCGATCCACCTCCAAAATTCATTTTTGACATAGAATGTGTCAAGTGTTCAGATTCCCATGACATGTTGGGGGTTACTTTCGAGGGAATCTCCTTCTAGAGAGACCTACAGCATTACAGCTGTGTAAAGTGAATCTCACGTGCAAAAACTTTCAGCTAAACTAAGACAGTTTTGACAAGGAATGAGTGCACTTCACCAAATAATACTCAGGCAGGTCTATGTTTCTACATTGTTTGTTTCTTTACAGCATCACACTAAGAGGATGAGCCGTATTCCACCTTTACTTTCATTGCACCTTTGCACCCTGAGTCCTGGAAAACTGGAAGCTAAAAGAGCTGTTGTTCAAAAAGATCCATGATAAAAAGAAAAAAAGGCCAGAAACTTCCAGAAGGAGGACTGTTTCATAAAATCTGCTGTCAAACTGAATATGCTGCTCTGTTGCAAAACCAAATTCGTAGCTGTGCTCTGGTGAGGCCAGTTTATTCCACTACAGACAGGGAGAGATGGAGACTTCAAGTGACATGTAAGAGTTTCATCTCAGCTCACAGAATGGCCTCAGGTATGAATATCTTGACTTGAGCTGTTTAGGTAAAAGCCACAGATCACAAGTAAAATTAAACTTAGACACACACATGAGCATATACACTTATACACACGCACTAACTGCTTAAGGTTGAGATGAAACATAGATAATTAACTCTAATGGAAACCAGACTTGCAAATCAAGTCTCTCTCTCCCCCCTGTCTGTCCCAGCCTGACTTCCTCTACCCCCTGGTCTTTTTGTGGTGTTGAGGGTTAATGTAAACCAGGGCTTGTTACCCCGTAATGGGAAACTTCAGAGAGAGATTGGAGGTAAGGGAGATGCATTGCTGGGAGAAGTAAAAAGAGACAGGTTGACTTCTGTTAGAGAGTTTAAACAATCAAATAAACTTCAACCCAGTCTTGTTTTCACTGTATAAGAGTCGGAAATCCATCTCTACAAAGCTTTATAGCTCTTGGCGTTATTAAAATACACAAAGTCCTGTACCTTTGGCTTGGATCAGTTTAAGGACTGCAAGCTCAAAAGCAGGGAGATATAAAGCATGATTAATGAAAGGGAGAGAGTGTGTGTGAGTGTGTGTCAGTCATCAAAGAGTCTATAAATCATAGCACACTTAAAACTAGAGAGCCAGATGCCTTCACACTGATAACAAGCGGTCATCACATTACTTTTAAACATCAAAGTGGTGCAGGAGCTAAGTTGCAGGAGCCCTCTTCCCCCTCTTTCTCTCCCTCTGTGTGGAATGTATTTCCCTGTTTCATAGGCGTGAGAAATCTCCCTGTGTGTGTGTACCACCTATATGTGTTTGTGTGTGTGTTTTGAAGCCTCAAAGGTGACATTCCTCTGTGTCAGAGCAACAGCCTCAAGTTTAAGATAACACGGCCACGGTGATCTAAGGGTGGGAATCGATTCCCCCCGTCGGCCGGCAGGGGTTTCAGGTCAGAGCTGATGGCTTTACCTTCCGCACGCAACCCGTGATGCAAAAACAGAGTAATGCTCCCATAATCATCTGTTAACAACCCTGTGGAGAGATATGCAGCTCCCTAGAGTGAGACTTTCATCTCTTATTGTTCAAACCAATGAAACTTCAGCATTTAAGCCTAGTCTTATTTAAATTTAGTTTTTTTGTAGAATATAGTGGCCTTTATGCACAAATTCAAGACTCCTATTTTCACATGGTAAAACCTCAGAAATGTAAAGGCACTGGTTTAGCCTACTTCCTCTTCTAGTCCTCCTCTCTCTGATGGTACATGTTTGTCCGGATATATAGATATATCTTTTGCATTTGCACATTTTCTTTCTTTTTTGTTTTGTTTAGAAATCTTTTAGGAATGTCGATTTTCTACAGGTTCATCTGTGTGGTCCATGGGCAGACAACTGTTTACTACAAAAAGCCAGATGTCTTATTTATCCCATTCTGCACAGCAGTGGACAAAGCTTTTGTGGCACAACCTGAATTAATCTTCATTTTATTGTGGCATGGTGGAAAACCACTCGATGAAAATGTTTTCAACTTTTAAAGACTCCAGAAAGAATTGATTAAGGGCAAGGGTTTCATCCAACAACTGCATTGATATTTGATTGTGTAAATCTTGTTTTCAGTGAGATTGCAATAATATCGATTACCCTTTGATAAGACTCTGTCTGTTCAGCATGGTTCGTGTGAATAGTCCCTCCCTTTTCACCAGAATTCTGCATGTACACAATTACATGGTCTATCCAGTTTGCATTATGACCCATATCCACCCTATCTATCTGTCAAAACTCTTGAGATATAGCTGCTGTAGCACCTGCAGGCAGCTCACATGCTGACCTGTGGCTATGAGGACATCTGGGAATATCATGCATGCCTCCCACAGCTCCAAATTCACCATGTTCAAACAGACCACCAGCTAATTATGGCTTTCCCAGATCTCTAAGCTCATGAAATCACCACAGAATACACCAGAGGTATGAGATGTTTTCTTTTGCCCCCTCTACTATGGTTTAGTTAACTGGGGATTCACCAACAACCAATGAAAATAAACGTTACACAGGCTTAAAGTATTGAGACCATAAGATTTGTGTTTGTTTAAAAAAAAGGTATTAGGTATTTCTAACAATTCAAAACTTCAGCTGACAATCCTGTAATTGTCCTTTTTATTTAAAGCAACCTCTCACTAAAGCTTTAATGAATGTCCAGGCAATTAAAGGGAAAAGAAAGATACCTTCATTTTTTATTCAACACGTTAACAAATATTTACAACACACAAAAAACTCAAAGTTTAGATCCATTATTATTTCCCAAAAATAAATAACTTTTATTCGAGCTGGGGAAAGGAATTTCCTACCTGTGTATAAAAATAAATACAAAATACTTCATTTTCTGTGAAACACTGTCACAGGGAATGTGGAGTGGATTGTCATTTTTCTCTCGTTTCAAAACAGAGTAGTTTGTCAGAGTTTGTTTTGTTTTTACAACATTCATAGTCGCAGTGGTCTCTCTTTCTTCATATCCGTCCTGTCTGTCTTAAGTGCTCCCTTGCAAACATAGCAGTCCATGCAAAAGGGAAATATGAAAAGGCTGCTTTCCTCTGAGGCCTGAAGCACAGCGGTTGAGGCTGTGTTTGGCCCGTTGGAAGGATTGACCTGATCCACTGGTTCTTCAGTCTGGATAATCTGTGAGAGAAATGGTGCTTTTATTGACAATATCAAATCACTTAAATACATTTCTTGCTGCATTTTTTGGATGTATGTGAAGTGAAATAAGCAGATAATGACCTAGGATGAGCACTGTGAGAATAAAACTATGTTTTCACGTGAAAAGGCATTTCCTTGTTGCTATATATGCAGCTTTTTATGTGAGGGGGGAAATCTTGTGGTTGTTTAACACGTTTTTGTGGCCTCTATGGCCACATTCATGCCCTAACAACCATATACAACCCAAATAATGTTGAATATCCAAATATTACCACTAAAATATGCCTACTGGAACAAAATAAATCATTTGATTTCTGGTGTGCAGACTGTGCCTATGCGCATACGTTCAGTTCATGCAGATATGCTGTTCTTGCGGGATGAAAAGGAAAAAGTGTCTCTGCTCACCTTGCTGTCACATCACCAGCAGCCTTGCCCCAGCTAGTGGGACGTTGTTGACAAGGACCACGCGCCCCCCATCCTCCAAACAGAGAACGCGTAGCTGAGACGCTCGTGCGCCACGTAGCTGCAGCTGGTCCCTCGCGCGTCCAGCTCGTCGCTCTGTAGAACTTGGCACAGGAAGTCAATGTACCGGGCCGCCAGCTTCAGAGTCTGGATCTTGCTGAGTTTGTCAGACGGAAGGGTGGGGATGATCTTACGTAACGACGTGAATGCTTCGTTGAGGGACTGCGTCCGTTGCCGCTCGCGGATGTTGGCCATCACGCGCTGCGTCTGCAGGTCGTCGAAGGACCGCGCGGGGCTGCTGCTGGCCTCACTGCCGCCGCTCCCGGCGCTACCGCCTCCTCCGTCGCAACTCTTCCTGCACCTCTTCTTCTCGGGGCTCAGACTCTCCACGTCCCCCTCCTCCTCTTCGTCAGTGCTCCTCCGCGCTGTCCGCCTCTTCCTCGCGCCTCTCCGCGGCAGCTGACGCTCGGTCTCCTCCTCGCTGTTGCCAGCGCTGTCCATCGGGGAGGAGTCGTTTTCCCTCATCGTCTTTTCAGAAACCTTTCTGTGGTCTTTTGGACCGTTGTAACCCCTGACCTCAATCCACTGAAATGGTCACAACACCAACAGACGCGACAGGTATTAAAAATAACGATGGCACGCTCTGGGGTGTGTACTTGGATTACGAAATATCATGCGCCACTGAGATGGAGAGGTGTCTGCCAGACTGGGACGATCCAAGCTCTTATAGCGGAGAGCGGGCAGGAGGATTTTGGGGAGCGTTGTGATTGGGTGAGGAGGGGTGTAACATAATACTACAGGAGAAGGAGACTTCTAGCTATAATATAAGGAATAGAGTTTAAAACACGCAAGCTTTTTTACACTTAGCGGATGGGTAAGGGCGGGCGTTATTAGGCTAAATCGTGTGGCTTTGTGCAATCACAGTAAGAAGGTTTTTTTTTAAAATAAACATAATTTCTTTATTTTATCCTAACCTATTTCTGCAGTACCGTTTATTTTCTCTTGGATTTATTGCAAAGTAAACAAAGCAAGCGAAATTCCTCTAAATTACACATTTTCAAGCTCATATGTCTTGCTGTAGTTCTCTGAAACAATTTCTTTTTTTGTTGTTTTCTTTTTTTTTCTGATTTGCTGTTTGAATTTCTGCCATGAAAAACAGCGGGAACTCATAAAGCTTGTATACTGTTCCATAACCTTGCTTTTTTTTGTTGAATAAATCTAAATTAAATAAACGCATCGAGAATACATGATTCCCCTCAGATGCAGGCCTTAAGTTTCTCTGCGCAGGTTAAGACGCCTGAGATGGGAGCAGTGGTGGTGGTGAAAAACATCAGACCTACTGAAACACAGGAGGTTATCCCAGCAGGAGGTCGCTGCTCTATAAGCAGACCAAGGTGTTTATTTTCCCGTCAGCGGCCCCGCGTTGAGGTATGCACTTAAATAGCTCTGACTCCCCGCGGGGACCGCGGCACCGCGGCTCAGGTTTAAAGGACGATCCGTCCCAGGGAACACTCAGGGCGGATCCGTGCGCACAGCGGGGTCGCTGAAGGCTGGAGCACAATGCAAATACTGGGAGTGATGAAGACGGGCTGGGGACAGAGCAATTGCGCATATGACCAGCTCTGAGGCCTTGTGGTATATCACAATTCAACAGAAATCCCTCTCCACGAAGCTGAAACTAGATAAAGCAACTTTTTAAAAATTATTTGGTAATCACTTGTCATAGGAGACACCGCTATAGTATCGCCTTTCGGGCTCACATCTCCCTGCTCTAATCTAAACACAGCAGCCCAGAAAAGGGATAGTATGTCTGGGAGTCAGTTTACCTATGCAGAGCATGCTCCACCTCTTTAACGTTTAATTTACGTTTAATTTACACCTCAGTGCAAAATATAATCACTTCACGCAGTTAGCCATTTGCGATTCAAACCTGCACCATTTTAACGTTGGTGCTGATAAGGTCCACAAGGCCAAATAAACACTTCTTATTTGCTCTAACGTTCTACTTTTGAGGAAAACTTTGAATTGCTCTTACTGCCTCACCTGCATCGGCCAGGTGAGGGCCGCGTAGCTCTCCGAGGTGCTGAAACACGTAGTTGTGGAAAGCGGCCTCCGCAAAGCAGGTTGAATTGCAAGCCATGCATTTAAAAGCAAAACATGCACGCTTTTATAATTAAGCTGGATAAATGAACACGATGAAATCGCAAAATGGTTATTGGCCACGACGTCAGATTCACAATCATTAACTTATCCAATTTTTAAAAAGTATTTATTTATTTTAGCAACATTAATTCACATATAGAATATTCAATTAGACATTCGAAGTTTCAGGCCAAAAAATCCGAAACAAATTATTCACAGATGTAACTAATTTCTCAATAACGTCATTCAAACACCCAACAAAAAGTCTCTCGACTGAAAGCTGTCTTGTTATTTGGATTTCTTGACCCTGTTACCGTTCAAATAGACAATCAAAATAAAGTCTATAGAAGTCAACGCAGTTAATTAATTCATTGCTGCAATCAATGATATAGGCTACTCAGTTCAGTCTCCTTAAAATAAAGTTAATACTGAACTCTTCTGTCTCAGGTATTCTCCAGCAGGTCCGTCATGAAGGAGATGTAGACCATGGCCAGGCGCAGCGTTTCAATACGGGACAGTCTTTTTTCATAGGCGAAAGTGGGAACTTTTCTCCTCAATTCATCAAAGGCCTCATTCAGGCTAAACATCCGTTTTCTCTCTCGCACATTGGCCGCCTGTCGTTGGACTACGGTGATGATCCTCCTCCGTTTGGACTTATGTGCGTGGCTCCCACTGCTGTAGAACCTCGGTGAGCCCATTACCAGGTGATCGGTGCAGAGCTGCGTTGTGCCGTCCTGCAGCTCTCGGCAAGAGTCGTTTATCCGCATCTGGTTGTTTGGACAGGATGGAGTATCATCCACCTGTTGTATTGGACCTAAAACGTATTCCTGCGGAAACTCCATCAGGTTCATGTCATCAACAAAATGTACTAAGGTGGCGTCCTGTAAGTGGCCTTGCATCTCCATATTCAGCTCCTAATTGCATCTGCGCAGAGATGCCACTTTTGTAGGCCAGGTATCCAGCCAAGTGAAAAAAAACTGACGCCAATCAAAGCTTTCAGATGAGCCAAAACCGGTCACCAGACAGAGGCGAAGCAGAAGGGCATCACAACAAGTGCATCCAACTTTCTCCAAATCCGGTCAGCGCACGACATGGTGAGATCCTATTTGGCTGAAGTCCAAGGGCCTTTCCCGCTGTTTTAATAAGTCGCCTACACCACCTCACAGCACGACATCTTTCATGTTTCCTCCGACTCTAAATTGAGTCTATTTCTACCGTTGGTCGGCCTGTGAGTGGTTTTAGTGAGGCTTAAAAAGACCATGAGGAAGCAGGAGGGCCCCGCCAATTGATGCGCTGTCCTCCTGGAGGCCCTTAATGAGCTTCTGAAGAACGGAGGCTCTTGACAGAAGGTCATACAGTCTTGTTTGCACTCTCCCCTCAGCCTCAGAGGCTAAATAATGACACTTTAGACACTTAAACTAGCCAGGAGAAAACCAAATAGAACATTCTCCAAGAGTCTATACACCAAAAGCTTTTCTGTTGCAAATCAAAGCAAATAACTGTCCGTTCCTATGGCAAGACAGTGTACACATTGCAGGCACTGTGGTGTAACTGTGGGCTTTAATGCCTGGTCATTACAATTACAAAAATTGTAGGTGGTTACTCCTCATGTTCATGTTTTTCAAACAACAGATCATTTTGGGCAGGAGACGTTTGGCTGTGCTAGTCTCAGTTGTAAAGATAGCTTTTCTGTACATGTTGTTAGCACTTTCAATAACACTACTTTCAATATTTATTTTTTAAAGACTCTGAAGCTAACTATAATTGCTCAATATCATTATGCTCAGGCCCAAAGGACAAAGTTTTTATTTATTCAATTTTTTGTTTTTTTTAAATGACTCTTTTTGTTAGGGGATGTGGACACATAGGCGCAACACATTGGACAACAGAATTCCTTCCTTTTTACTTACTGAAGTTACCTTTTCACAGCTATGGTTGATCAAGATCACATACCAGCAGGACGTTTCACCTTTCACATATATATTTGGAAGAGTTCAGAAAGAAAAGTGTCATGATGAGGTTGCTGCATGTGTGTGGTACCGTTTATTTTTAATACTCAATCAAAATGCCAGTGAGACCAGTCATTTTCGTTACTGGTGTAACCAAGTTCTGATTAAAATCAATGATCCCCTTGGATTCTATGAATATATATCAGGATACCAGGCATAAAAAGCAAATAAATCATTTTCAGTGATTTTGATAAAGTGAAAAGAATAATGAAAATATACTAATGCAAAAGGAAAGCTAGAAAAAAACATGTGTACCCCTCACTAATGTTTGGTTGCAGAACCTTTGGCAACAATCATATTTACATGACATTAGACAATAGAAGCTTTTTGTGTTAGTTTAATGAAAACTGGTCATTTAGATACAGTGCACAGTGAAAATGAGTACACCCCTGTTAAAAAGTAACATTTTGAACAATATTTTAATACACACACAAGTTATTCCCAAAACGTGCATAGAGTAAGTTTAATACAACATCTGTTCAGCTTACAACAGAAAAGAAAGGTCAATAATATAACTTAAATGACATATTTGTCCATTTTTGTGAAATTATGCTGGTGCAAAAGTGAGTACACCCCTATGTTAAACTCCCTGAGAATGGGCCGTGTTGGCCCGAAATGTCATGAAATGAAAAGGCATTAAAAGGGAGGTCATCGTTGTGCGTTTCATCCTTGCCTTACATTGAAATTTTACATTTTGAGTCTGCACCAGGCTAAAAGAGACGTGTGTGAGATTTGACTGAAATCCTATGGAGAGTATCATGATCTGCTTCAGTAGTCACAGTACATGTTGACAAGCATGTTTCTTTTGGTGAAATTCAGCTTCCTACTGTTGATGGCATCCATACAGCCCCAAACCATGTCACTCCCACTACTATGCTTGACTTTAAGCATGGGGCACTTTTCTTTGTACAAATCACTTTTTACCACCACACATGCTTGACACCATCGAAAGCAAATTTGTTCATCTTGGTGTCATCAGATCACAGGACATGGTTCCAGCAATCCATATCCTTAGTTTGTTTGTCTCTGATGAGACAATGATAAACAAATTTGCTTTCGATGGTGTCAAGCATGTGTGGTGGTAAAAAGTGATTTGTACAAAGAAAAGTGCCCCATGCTTAAAGTCAAGCATAGTAGTGGGAGTGACATGGTTTAGGGCTGTATGGATGCCATCAACAGTAGGAAGCTGAATTTCACCAAAAGAAACATGCTTGTCAACATGTACTGTGACTACTGAAGCAGATCATGATACTCTCCATAGGATTTCAGTCAAATCTCACACACGTCTCTTTTAGCCTGGTGCAGACTCAAAATGTAAATTTTCAATGTAAGGCAAGGATGAAACGCACAACGATGACCTCCCTTTTAATGCCTTTTCATTTCATGACATTTCGGGCCAACACGGCCCATTCTCAGGGAGTTTAACATAGGGGTGTACTCACTTTTGCACCAGCATAATTTCACAAAAATGGACAAATATGTCATTTAAGTTATATTATTGACCTTTCTTTTCTGTTGTAAGCTGAACAGATGTTGTATTAAACTTACTCTATGCACTTTTTTTGAATATTTTGTGTGTGTATTAAAATATTGTTCAAAATGTTACTTTTCAACAGGGGTGTACTCATTTTCACTGTGCACTGTATATGTAAACACGATTGCCTGACTGAAATTGCACTAAATTAAATTTCTCAAGGATGGCTATGCGGTTGGAAATCAAATTACACCTGCATGTATACATCCAGTTGGACTCAAATTTCCTTCTGCCCAAGCTCAACAGTTCCTAATCAGGGCTTTGACTAGGAAGTTACAGAAGACATGAATGCACAGAAAAAGAAGAAGATAAAGACATAAACAACAGAATAACCACAAGAGATAATAAGCAACTCCATTGTAAAATCAGTAAAGAGCACAGCAAATATGAAATGTCACAGCTCATTATGGCATGAATTTGCTACCAGATACAAAGTTCATGAATTTGTCAAGTTATAAGGGAGCATGCCACCATCTATCAGAATAGAGTTACATACTTTGGTAAATAAATAAATGTCCCTCATCTGTTGTTCTGCATGATAATGATGTATAGTTCATCTCAGTTGTGTATGTAAACAGGACTGCTCTCCCAAATAGAAACCCATACGTTGTATGCTAATTCAGGCGTAAACAAGCTATAATTAAGTTCAAATAATAGAGGTTGTGAGAATTGAAAAAGAGTCATATTTCCGTAATGGCACTGTTAAAGGATGTGCTTTAGAGGACATCGCTATTGAGAGTATGAACAAAGGACCTATGTGGTTGTTTGATTGGAGGAGTTGTTGTTCTGCTACACTTCCATTGCTACGGTTTCAATTCTTTAAAGTTTGAGGGAAGGTTGCAATGGCACATTTCTGCTGTTTTAAAGGTTTTCATTGGGAAGACTCATTTCTGGTCAACACAAAACTCCTCTTGTGTGCTCTTTGTGTATAGTCCAGGTGGTTGACCTTCTAGAAGATGAAAGACATTTATCGCAAGTAGGTTTTCTGAATATATGTAACACTTTTTGCTTTGAAATGCCTCAGTAACCTTCTGAGTTCATCATTCTTTTGACACATTCAAGGCCAACCATAGCCCGCTGGCATTATAGCACCTTTTTACAATGTGTTCTTTTCCTTATGGGCATCGTTTTGTAACTTCTTATCAAACACTTTGATTCTCCACTGTCCATAAAACACTATCGCAAAAGTTTTTGCAAACAATACTCTTGCTTGTTGTGCCAGTAACGGCTTTCTGCTTGCCCTTTGTGTCTTGTGCCGTGTGTTTGGGACAATCCGTAGCAAAATGTACAGAATTTCCTCCTGACCTGTCAACCAACAAATATGTCTGTTGAAAGAGCACACAGTCTGAATGTAGCTGCTCTGATATTATTCTAAAAGGTAGTTATGTTTAAATGACCTAATAGTTGTGTTGCTTTGGCTTATTACAAATTCACAAAATCTTCACAGCATTTAGAAGAAGTTGCCTATTTAACAGTAGACAGTTTGATCTGTCATATCAAAGTAAGCCACAATAATACCATTATTACTTTTATAAATGTCCAGTAGCTAATCGGTTGTGCTTTTGTTTGAGTAAGCAGGTCGCTCTTTGTCTTTTTACAATTCTAAGCACCATTTCATTATTGTGAAATTATTCCATACAAAAACAAGAGTGCAAACATACAAGTGCCTGTCATATACACACTCCTGTGTAAGTGTATCCTGTCTAAGTGCTCCCTCCAGCTTCTCCTTCTCCTCACTCTGTTTTCCTGGCAGGCAGATAAACATGATGGGACATTCCTCTGGTTGTCGTGGAAACGCTGAGAAAGCACAGCTGGGCGGGAGAATATGAGGTAATCTCACCCTGGGGCTACTTAGTAAATATTGGTCTTAAATAAGGAGTAAAACCCCAAAAGAGAAACACAAACACAGTCATAGCGACACACACACCTACAGGTTTTTATCCCAGTTTTAGTCAGGACAAACCTTCACACAGACAATCATAATGTCTCGTTTCCTGCCCTGCACTCTTATTACTTGTTTAGCAAAATTAAATTAATGATGGGATGTGATGCCACGAAGCATTTAAGCAGTGGAAGTTTAAGAATTAGAAACTCAGCGTGAAACAGAATCTTTTTAATAAAGTCTACACATTGAATTCAGGGAGGTGCTATTCTCACTGACTGGGAATAAAACGCAGGCAAATGCACTCACAATGATTATGCATGTATAACTGTGAGGATAAGATGCAAAGTTTGCCAACATGCAGAAGACGTAAGCCTATTGGTTTAGAATTTGTGCACAGTACAGTGAATCTTCACTTTATACGTTTCACAATGTGCTTAGAAAAAGAAGCAACTTGATATTTAATCTCTGTTAGATAATGGGCCAGTGAATCTACACACCCCAATAGATATGAGTACACAGCCTGGAAGGAACACATTCTGTGGGTAGGCAAACATCTGAGTGTCAACAATTTAGGCTGAGAAAAAAAACAAAAACATTTTTAACGTGCAAGTCTTGACTTTTTTCACTAAAGTAGCCGTTGTTTTTAAATATAGAGATCACCTGAGACCAGCATGTGTCCTGTGTGCTGCTGCAGAGCAGCCAGAGCTGTTCTCACCATGTAAATCTCTCTTCCTACTCCTCCTCTGGCTCTGTCCTCAGTGCGCTGTCAGGGCACGGCCAAATCTCACCGACCACCTGACACAAAACGCTCCTCTTTGGTTCTGTTTCCATCTTTTTCCCTGCTCGATGCTGCATCCTCCTCCATTTTCAATGATGGTAATGCCCCAACTTCCTTCCCTCCATCTGCCTTTTCATCTTTGATTAGGAAAGTAAAACCACTCAACCACTTGATTCTATCTGTCTGCCCAGCAAAGATGGAAAGCCAATGTTCTTATGTGTTGTTTGTGTTGAAAAGAAGAACGTCGTACTTGATTTTGAAAGCTTTAAACTTGTAAACAACTTGTTATGTCATTAGTGCCAAATTGAATCTGAACCTTTGAGAAAGAGGGAGTCGAAGGGAGACAGAGGGAGTAAAGAAGATGTGTTTAACTCCTGACCTATCAGCCTCTCCTTCATTGTGTCACTCTGACTCTCTCTTCTTTCCTTCCTCCTCTCCCTGCACCCAAAAGCTTACTCATTGGTTCACTTGTCCCACCCTCTACTACATCTCGCCCCCTGATTGGTGGGACACTTTTGCCAGCAGCCAGTTATGGGATGTTTACACAGCTGGGTGGCCATGTGAAAGATAGGGCTCAAGATTTGGACAAACTCCAATACCACATCATATATCTTCTTAACCCCCCTACCCCTAAACACACCCCCGCACACACAGATACGCACACACACCTTCCCGTTTGCAAAACCACTGCATGCCTTCAGCTCTTCCTCTCTGAAAAACCCTACTTTTAATCCGACCTTGCTGAAAATGTCCCCACGTGGCTCGTCGACTCGCCCACACCCATGTCAGCACCTTGCCTTGACTCACCTCCCCACCCCTCTTTTCTGTCTGAGCTTTGTTTATTTTCTGAAAGAGGGTCTGCCACTCTTTGCTGTGTACTTTTCAGGGTGCCATGTTTCATTTGCTTTAAGAGTCATATTCTCAACTCTGAGCTTTCTTGGTGACTGATGCCACATTCAAATGAAGTGACGATAATGGGGATGATGAAGATAGGAGTGGCATGCCTTGAGCATTTTAGACGCCCTTGTGCACTTGTCTACAAGTGAAAATGTTAATTCAGAGTTTTGGAGTTTTTTTTTTTGTCTTTACACTGAGAATATTTATGTAAAAAAAGATTTACACAAGTTTTCCATCAAGATCAGGCTCTCCCTGGTCAACTCAGTTCTGGTGATTATATAAAACTAACAAGCTTTAAAGATATGGAGAGCACCAAAGAGAAACATAAGCGGTTCTCATACAAACAGAAGAATGTTTACTTTCCCAGCTGGGTTTCTGATTTCTGACAGCTCTTCCTTAAAACTGATTACCAGCCACAACAATGGGGCTCATTTCATCTTGTGAGCCCATTTACATTGGTGTGTCGTGGCAAAGTATGGTCCAGGACACGCTCACACTACGTTCAGACTGCAGGCCTTAATTCTCAATTCCTATTTACTGCTCAGATCCAATTTTTTTGTTGGCCTGTTCAGATTTCAGTGTAAATGGTTCACCATCGGCCACATGCAGAACAAACAACAAAGTCGCATGAATTCTGCAAAAGTTGCATGGTTGGATTTGACTGTTCAGACTTAGGTTGCATTGCAAAAATAAACTATCTGCATCCAATGTATGACCACATACTGAAGTGGCCCAAATCGGAATTGAAAAAAATCAAATTCCATGTGACTTGTGCTGCTGTAATGAAAAAATCCGATCCGAGTCACATATGAGCAAAAAATCAGATTCGGACCACATTTGACATGCACGTGAGTAAAGTGTAGTGGTAACCACCACAAAGGCGATTATGAGAACTTTGTCAGGTGTTTATGCTGTCCATCTATTTATCTGTGTAGATATATGTGGACGGGTTTTATCAGTGCAATCATTTTATGATAATTTTGTGATTAAGTCCTGAATGGATGTGATGCTGTCAACAAAAATAATCTTTCTACAGTCAAATTCATCATGATCTGCTCTAGTAGTTCATTCAAAACTACCTTTGTATTACTTCAAACAACAAAGGGTGCTCTGGGACTGTGATGGCTACACAGATTTAAAAGCTGTTTGTGCTCACTGTCCTTGAGCGCGCAAATGATCCTATGTACAAAAATGGTTGGTGGATAAGACAGTTTGAAAATATGTAGAGGCAATAGCACTCTGCAAACCATTTCACGGAATCAGGATTCATGTACATGTGTCTAACACCTCTCGTATGAGGAATCCAAACAGCTGAAGTGCTTTTCTCAGCCTGTGTACAAACACATGAGTCGCTCTGCAAGTCAAAGCATGACCACCGAACAAGTTTCTATTTTTCTCGTAATTCTTCGTCACCCCCAGAAAATATGCTTACATCTTCATTCAGACTCAGAATAAAAGTGAAAGAACAAAATCAGCTTTAAATGACTCTGCCTGGCACAACAGCCAGTTTTTTTTTTTGTTTGTTTGTTTTTTACAGTTGATGCTTTATGATAGCTTATGATGCACCTGTGGCACAGGTTCATCTATCATACAGCACTGACTTCCTCATGTCAGCTTAGCCCACCATGGTAAACCTTTGTTTTGGTGTAAGCTTTCAATTTGAAGGAAAGATGTTGTTTTCATGAGCTTTTAGAGTTCCCTTCAGTAAGAGCACTAACATTTTCTAAATCTTAATCTCTGAGGTTATTTGTTATATGTAGTCTGTGGTCGTTAAAATTAGCCTTCTGCAGAGTCAGCGAGTGGTTCGCTGAGCGAGGGAGTTTCTTTCATCTTCATGTCAACGACTTTATAAGTGCTTTTCCAGAAATGTGCTCTAATGTACACATGATCAGCAGCAGTGTCGGCCACCCACGTTTCTTTTCATCTCGCTGCTTCGCCTATAGGTACCATCCGCTCTGCCCTGCAGTTTGACAAGGTCGTCATAAAAATATGATAATAAAATATTTAGTCGTGTCCTGGGTATTGTCCTGTAAAGCTACATGACTAAGTGTGAGATCATTTTTTCCAGACCCAGAATTTTTTCTCTCTCCCTCTTTGGCTTATTTATTCTTCTGCGGTTTTGGGAGGTTGTGGCTACAGGTCTGATGACATACTGTGTGTGTTCCTCCCCTTATCCCCTCCCTCACACTGCTCTCCACTTTGCTGCTTTTCTTTTAATTTAAATGCAAAAGGTATGGGGAGTGTTAAAAAACATTAGTTTGTTGTTCAATAATAAATCTTTGAGCTTAGTTTTGCCCTTACAACGGTTGTGTATACTCATCTGTCCTCACACTTTCAACATAAGCTATGTCTCTGTAGATGATGTTGTTATGATAAAACAAATAAGATTATGAGAATAAGTTTTAGCTTTTTTTTTACCTTTTGTCCTTTCTTTGCCATCTTTCCTCATTGCTTTGGGTGTAGGAGTTAGAGTTTGGTCTGCACACTGTCTAGACGCCTATGAGCCTCCCATTACCTCCTGATTATACTGAGCCTTATTAATCTCACTGTACTGGCTGGCCAGGGCAAACACATACTCACACACAAAACTGCAAACTGCCAGATACACATGGTTGTTACATTGACATTTGCCACCAATCTAAACATTTTTACAGACCAGTGACAACCCTCAATATGGCAGCAACACACTCCTACAGTAGCAGTTTTCCCCAGCAGGTCAGCAGTGAGCCCCACAAAAACTGCATATGAGGGCTAAAAGAAGAAGAGTATGATGTTTTCACCCGGCCTCCAAACTCAGATACCAATCTAATGGAATATGATGGCATCTGTGAGAAGCAAGCTTAATCCACAAAGAGCCCACCCCACAACCTACATGGCCCAAACTATTGCTAACATCCTGCTGCCAGACACTGCAGGACACGATTTGATATTCTTTGTCCTATTTTTGTTAGGATGAAAAGGACCTACTCGATATAAAGCAGGTGATATTAATATTATGGTTGATTGGTGTATTCTAGATAAGAATAATTTATAATAAATAAATAAATCAAATATAAATAGATAAATAAAAGAAAATATTAATTGAAGTAGAAAAAACATCTTCTGGAGTGAATATTGCTGCAGTTACCAAGAAGGTATAGAACGATGTGGAATTAAAGGATTAGGATGAGAAGGAGTTAGGGGTGTTAAATAATCGACTAAATCTCATTATTGATTTATTATGTTTATAAGATGAAGTGCTGAACTTGGAAGCCACGTTTTCTAAAAAAGTACCTGCTTCCTGGGAGGATCATATATATGGGGCCGACAAGACGAAGAGGGCAAAGTTTAGTGAGCTGGTGGAAAAATGCAGAGGAAACTGGTGGTGAGGGAGCTGTGTGCATGCAATAGGTCAGCCCCCCTGCAGGGCCTGCGACATGCTGGGCTGCATGTTGACCGGTAGGTGTATGTGCCATCAAACTGTTGAGATACTGAATGAGTTATTCTCACTCACAGAAAGAAAAACAAACAAAAAAAAAAACTGCTTTTGAACAGCCTTATACCTCTTGCAGATTGTTGTCCAGCATGGCCCTGTTTCAGAAAGTCTAGCTGTGTTGCAGAAAGAAAATAAAAGTTTTAACATGTTACATTTGGTGTACCAATGGTTATATGTTTACTGGGTTTTATTAGGGGGGGGGGGTTCACCATAAAGCTGAGTTTTAAAAGTGCTCCCAGGAAGATATCGTTATCTTTTCAATGAGCTGTGCTGACTGTTCCAAGAGGTATTAACTTAACTAGACAATTGAAATTGGAAAAAAAAAGGAGACAGACATACACACACCAAACACAATTCCCTTGAGTTAAGCACGTCACTAGGGATCACCCCATCCGTCGTCACCAGGGTTACTAAGGGCAAGACTGTGGGTGTCGGATGCCTTGGAAACAAACTAACTATGGGAATCCAGCTCACCAACCAAATGCAACGTTTACTTTTGGGGTTACTAGTGTGTGCATGTGCGCCTTACATGTTTGTGTTCGGAAACTGATCCTTTGAAAAAGGTTTTAATGCTTCGTCCCGTCTCGCTCTGTGTGAGCGTGGGCCATTTGCCCGTTGAGCATAAGAAACAGAGACACAAGGTTGAGGTGCCAAAAATCTCTCAGAAATGCCTTTGAAAATGTCTTTAAGAGATTTCATAGATGTCAGTTGGCCTGTGAGAGATGGGCTTTGGTACAAGTCAGCTCTGCCTAGGCTGTGTTGAGAGGATATATGGCCACAGTTGCACGGCTCTGACTGGTGGAACACTTAAGGTTTTATGACCTGCTGCCATTTGGGGCTCTGGGACGGAACAGAGTGCCGACCACATAACTAATTAGGCTTGGCCAATAGGGGTGTGTAAGGATAGGGATTTGTGGATTGTGGGTTAGGGATATGAGTGAATGAGCGAGAGATCCAATGAATGTGTGCCATGGGTTGTTGTGTGTATGAGTCGGGAACCTGGACAATTGCGTCAGGCCGCCGTTAGTCCTCCACAGGCCCTTTTATGTAGGAGCCGCCAGGCCTGGAAACTTTGACACTAAAGATAGAGACCCACAGCCAACCTCCACACACACACAACAGCATCTCACACAGACGCACACCAGATACTGCTCCTATCGAGGCCGACAGAGGCTCAACCAAACACTCCTATTGTCTCATCTCTCTAACCCTCCCTCTTCTTCTCTCCATAGGAGGATCATGAAGATAAACGACTGTGCGTAGATATGAGAGTCCAGTTGAAGGAGGGGGTGTGCGGGGTGAGTGTCAGAAGTGGAATGTGTGTGAACTGCACACCGCCTCCTATAAATCAGGGAGACAAGTAGGAGGAGGTGGCGAGGGAGGAGAGGGAGAGCAGGAAAAGGGAAGAAGGGCAGCCAGCGTGAGGGAGTGATAGCGGGGATGACAAGATAAATGGGAGACCACGGAGGGAGGGGGTACAGGTGCAAGAGAGGTGCACCAGGGTTGGAGCTGCGATTGGGCAAATGAGAGTGATAACACATGACGGAGGTCATGGGAGGACAAATTATAATGAACCATCACTAGAACTCAAGATTGCAAGTTTGAAATGTTTTCTCTACTTTTGCAGTTGCACAATTTGAGGTCATTTACAACATTCTAGACACACTGGGAACTAATTGTGAAGGCCATGCGAACATGTCATTATCAAAAAAGTTTCAAAGGGAGTTCTCCTTTGGTGAACGATATGATATGTGTGCAACATGAAGTTATACTTGCCTTTTTTTCAAGGGTGTGGGTGCACCCTGTTGTGTCACTGGAAGAATCATGAGAAACATCTCTGTGAGTTGGTGGCAAAGATTCTCAGTTGCAAAAAACACATTCCTTGAAATCACGCTTTCTTTTGCAAAAACTCTTGATACAAATCCACAACTGCACAGCTCAACTCCAAAACTCCCAGCGTCCAATTCAAAACCCTCTTCTCAGAACCGTGCATTCTTGCTGAAAAGCCAAACAATTCCTGTCAAGATCTGTCGAGATAAATCAAAGTAAATCTGTAAAAGCTTGCAGTGAGTATATATAACATATATGTATATGTGCGCTTCCAGATCTTCAGATTTTTGGAAAATCTTTTCATTTTTAATTTATTCTTAGATCGTTTAACTATTTTCCCTCTGGTCTCATTCAGAACGGTGAACACCTTCCCATCTGTCCTTGTGAAAAACCCCCGTCGCATTCCATTTACGTCCGAAGTCGACACTCGGGAACAATGTCAAATCTAAATTGACTGTGTTTCAGCTGAAAGTTGGAAAACCACTAGGATTTGCTTATTGTTGTGCTGACTGACCACGCTACATATTAGAAGCAGTACAATCCGATAACAACACACTACACTGTATTATCCACAGGCTAATGAGACACAAACTGACAGAAGTCCTACAAAGTTTCTTGCTTTAGCTTTTGAAGTCATGGCGACTGTTCTGGTCAGAAATCTGACTTTGGGGATGTTGCAGGTGTTTTCTTTCTTCACAGGGAGCTGCGAGTTCAAAACGAGAAACACCATCAGCCTCTCCGACGTAATCTCTTCATACCAGGTCATGTTACTAACATGCTGCCAGTTTCCTGATAAGTAGGTGACATGTTTCACCTCTTTTAGATCCGAGCGTTGTATGACTTTTCAGGTTTTTCTTCCTGCTCGCGTTCTGGGGGTTTCTTAAACTCGTTACTGGCATCACAATCAAAAGGAGCAAACGGTTCAAAAGAGTCTCTCCGTTTCAACATCCGACGTCGTCTTTTTAAGATGGAATGATTTGCAAATGACTTTTGCCAGCGTCCTTGGTTTTTGGAAACAGGATGCTTGCAGGTAAATAGTTAGAGGATCCGACCACTTCATGCGTTTATCATGACGAGGCAACCCAGAGGAAATTCTTAAATGTGGCAGCTTACAGCCTCTTTAAGTGAGCCTTGTAAAAAGTGGACATTAAACAGGCTTTGTTGTTCGGTTTGGCTAAATTCAGTTATGAATTAAATGAGAGCAATGAAAATACAATCTGAAATCTAAATATACATAAATGTGTGTATTTATGGGGGAGCTCAAGCTCATGACCGGAATTTACTGTCAGGTGTTGCAGATGAAGAGGAGCAGAGTTAAATGAAGCTCCTTATCTGTTCTCTCCCTGGCAGCTTCCGATAAGCTCCCCAACTATTAGCACCTAACAGCTAATTAGAGTCCCCACTGAAAGGCAGGGAGGGGGTGGATTCGTGTGTGGAGGTAGGGTAAAGAAAACAGTGATCTTTAGTGCCTTCTCTTGGCACTTCATCACTTGACGCCCACTGGTTAGCATAAAAGAGTTTCTAGTGAGATCATTTCCGTGGGAAACAATAAACATTTGTGTTAATATTCACTGCAGTGATTAAATGTATTTTCATCAGAATCAAGAAGTAACGCTTTAGCTTTCAACCCTTGAGGTGCCAGTCAAAACAGGAGCAATCTGAGACAACTCCTGGGTCCTGCTCTCAGTGGACTTCAATATCTTATTACCTCTTTTTTTTAGACCAGGACAAACCCCTGATAAAACTTTCAGACGACCACATCAAAAGCTACTCGAGTAGTTGTGTTGCTGACGGCTATACGAACGAACAAACGCACGCAACGCAACCTCCTCTGCGGAGATGGTGGGATGAGGACAACATGTCTATTTTCCATTTATTTTCTTTGCCTCTCAGTCACAGTAGTCAAAACAGAAATCACAGGAAGTGAGTGACAAGACACTCACACAAAGACACTTCTCAACTGTACGGCTTTTATAAAAACTTGCAGCGGTGAATATCAGTTTTTCATGCTAAAAGTGAAAACAAACTGCATTAGACCAGACAATTTGATTCTTGTGTGCCGGTGTGTTTGCATGAAGTGGCTTTGCGCCACCATCTGGCAGCCGACTGGAATCACAATTCGCCGAGGAATAAGTCTGTCGTGCCTGCTCATTGAGCAGCTCCTGCACATCTGATTTTCACTTCAAAAGATTTTAAAGAAGTCCAGTGTGCCTCCACTGTGAGGCACTAATCTTGCTTTATAAACCGCGTTAAATCATTAAGGCACGTCAGGATATTCCTAATAAGCCATCATTATGGCCAGCCTCAGTTATTCTATGCAGTTCATCAGCTTTTCACAGAAAACTCCCAGCCAAACGTTTCTTTCTTTCTTTCTTTCTTTTTTTTTTTTTTTCTTCAGGTGAACTGCTCCATGTCTCATCGTCTCTTCTTGGATTTTGTTGGCGTTACGTCCTCACTGAGACCTGTTGTTTCATGCCTCCTTTTCTTGCTTGGCTTGTCACTAAGGTAACCGCTGGAGTCGCTTCCGTGGATCTCCATACGAGAGACCTCAATATCCTCTTCCTCTTCTTTGACATGTTTTTCCTTTTTCTTCTTCTTCTTCTTCTTCTCACCAGGTTGCGCACCATTTGTCTCACTTGTTGTCCCATTCAGCTTTGTTGCTGCGTTGCAGTCCAGCTGGCTGGGAGGTATCCTTTCCATCTCTTCTTCTGTCACCTCCTCTTTGATTTTGTCCGTCTTCTTTTTCTTTTTCTTCTTGGGGGACTTGTCCGGAGGATTCAGGGTCGGCTCTGGGATTGGTTCCGAGTCTTGTGTTTCTGGCTGATCTGCAGGACTGCTTAACTCCGAGCTCTCACCCATAGCAAGCAGCTCCTGCACCCTGAGAGGAAAAAAGACAAGACCAAACAGTCAATCGAGGGTGTAAACACATTGTAAGATGCTCTGGCTTTTGTCTTTATTTACAGGCACATTGAGCATTCATGCCTGGGCCAATCGACTCTGTAGTAGTCACAGCTATTTATCACCAACAGGTCTGATCAGCAGTCACGAAGAAACGAGACGTGAAAGGAAACACGACTTTCTGCCCCTTTTCCAGAGAGACCTAATTATCGTCAGTCAAAAAATAATCACGTCTTGTCACTGTTGTTGACCAGCTTGGACCAGCGTCCCATTTCCTTTTTTTTTGGCCTGAGCCCTCTATTATGCAGATGTGAGGTGTCCCCTTTCTTTTAAATAACATAGAGCAGTGGAAGTATAGCCCTTCACCTGAGGCTTTGGGGGCCATTGATATGGCAAGGTGACCACTGCTCCTTGATCTCTAAAAGGAGCCCATTATCTCTGCAAACTGGATGGGTAAGTCCAAAAAGAGGAACTAGGGTTGAGCCAAAGATTCCCTGGACAACATGCTAAACTCCACAAAGCAACCTATCGTTCACCATTGTAGGTTGATTTGGGATAAAATTGTCTGCCATCTTTCTGTAACGTGACGTCCAGGCCTCTATCATCTCAGAGTTCCAGGGACTCTGTTAACGCGGTGCTAAACACAGTCCATCAGCTTTGACTTTGGAGAGACAGGAGGGGAAGATATAAAACATCTGCATGCGTTGGACACCGATTGATGGAAAACACAGCACCACAAAGAGAAAGAAGCACAGATAACAGTATTGTATTGGAAAGTCTATCACAAAGCAGTTTGTCCACTTTTTTTTTCTGTGGTGTGGCAAAGCTTAAGAACTAAAAACAGTACAAACAAGTACCTGTGTGAAGTTGGCACCCCATATGTTGAAAATATGAATAAAAGCATTTTGGTTCGTTTGTGCATCGTTTGTGCACGATTGTGCAGGCAAAATCAGCGTTTGTGCACAAACCGTCTTGAAGATATTTAACTTTTAAGAGGTTGGTGACCTTAGGTCACTCAGCACCCCATTAACATCCAAATGACTTGAAAATGGTTGGAATCGTTTGTGCACCGTTTGTGCAGGCAAAATTAATGTTTGTGCACAAATAGTTTTTTTATAATTTAACTTTTAATTTTTTGAAAGTAGGTCACTCAGCACCCCATCAACATCCGAATGACTCGAAAATGGTTGGAATCGTTTGTGCAGGCAAAATTAATGTTTGTGCACAAACCATTTTTATGTTTTTTGACTTTTAAGTTTTTGAAAGTTTTGAAAGCTATTACAGCTTGAACTCTTTTGGAAAGGCCATCCACAAGGTTGAGGAGTGGGTTTTTAAGAGGTAGAGGCCCGTTCCAAACTGCTCTCACAAGGTTGGGAGCATGGAATTGTCAAAAATGTTTTGGTATCCTGAAGCTGTAATAGCTGCAAAAGGTGGACCGACATCATGTTGAACCCTATGGTTTAGGGAGAGGTGTCAAAAGTATTCACATTTACTACTTAAGTACAAACAAGTATAGATACTTGGGTTTAGAAATACTTATTCACAAGTAGAAGAATCTACTGAAGCTTTTTACCCAAGTAAAAGTAAAAAAGTATACAGTTTCCAAGCTACTTTTAAAGTAAAAAGTAAAAGTAATAAAATGGGGGAAAAAATGTCATTGAGGACAATAGTGTAGCCTATGGATGAGACATGTGACTCATAGAATGTATGGCTTCGTAAGATATTATTATTATCCTATTTTTCTCCGACTCAACAACATTGTACAGTAGTACTGTATTGATAACATGTGCCATCAGTTTTTTAATGTGTGTTTATGACTTGAGACCAGTGACCCTTCCGTGTGGGTGAGAAAGGCTTACATGAATACTCCTGAAAGAACACTATAACTTCTGACGGAGTTGAGCATAAATCAAACTACTGAAAGAGCTGAAATAGATTGTTGGTTCAATTCCTTTGGCAGTTTGCATACAATAGCTTGTAAGTAAAAGCTTACAATAGCTAAGACACAAAACACATGCATGCATCCCTGTCAGTGCTGGACATCCCACCCTTTTAAATTATGATTGGCCATGTAAGAAGTAAGAAGTAAAAAGTATGATGAAAAATAATTACTCCATTTAAGTACAAAGTAACGACTTTCTACTTAAGTACAGTAACAAAGTATTTGTACTTCGTTACTTGACACCTGGGTTTAGGAATGGGATAGCACGTAAGTTCATATGTGAGTCTAGGCAGGTTAGTGAATACTTTTGGCAATATTGTGTATTACTTAATTATTACATAATAATATTGACTTTATAATGTCACAAGGTATATAAGACCTCTTTCTGTGATGAAAATCTTTGTATGGGTTTATGAAATGGCAGCATGTCCATAGAGAAATATTTATAATACTGTGGTACTGTGACAACAATGAACACTTGGTTCATGTATGACCAAACTATGGTTAATACTATATGCACATAATGCAGAGGTTTGAAATGGACACTTGAAAACATGTAGCCTGTGAATTCCCATACTGCCTTGACCATCATGACATCATCTAGGGACTTTTCAGAGAGCCAATGATGACTTTCTGTGATTTTCCTTGGCAATACTAAAATAAAACTCCTTGTAATCCCTGTATTTCCCTCAAAACTGTAATTTTGGTTTTAACACTGATATGTGTCTTTCACACAAATCTTTGCACAAAATTATATTTACATCTTAGGCCTAAGTGTCCCGAACTTTTAGGAATTGGATTTATAGTTGTCTTTAAATCAATCATCAATATGTAGAGATATAAGGCATTTAAGATAGCAGTATCTAACAGTGTATAGATATAAATTAGTTACCTTGGCCAGATGGCTGTATGCGTGGCTGGTGCTGCAGAAATGTTTTTTGTATTTAAGGTAAACTGAGTCTTATTGCCCAAGGCCCTCCCACCCTGTAGCAAATTGATACATTTCATCATTTTCCCGGGCCATCATTTTTTGCACAGTACACATGAAGCACTTATTTCATTGTGCCAGTAAAGTATGAAGTGCATGCATGTTGCATTTTATTTGTGTTGTAGTTTACGCTATTACTTTGCAGACAAGGAGAATGAACATTGGTGTATATGCATGGTGATATACAGCTAGACATTTAAAATAGGGAGTGGTACTATTTACCAAAATTAAACTTAATCATGCTTTACCACTCTGAAAATATGAAGACAACCCTTGTGATTGCATAAATACTAATGTTTTATCAGTTGACCAATGCTAACTTATGTTGATGGCCACAATAGTGCAAAATAGGGGTATATAATCACAACAGTGTGCTACAATATTCAACATTTTTACACCTCTGGTAAATAATGACTGCCAAGACATGTTGATGGGGTGCTGAGTGACCTACTTTCAAAAAATTAAATTATAAAAAAAACTATGTGTGCACAAACATTCATTTTGCCTGCACAAACGTGCACAAACGATGCACAAACGATTCCAACCATTTTCGAGTCATTTGGATGTTAATGGGGTGCTGAGTGACCTAAGGTCACCAACCTCTTAAAAGTTAAATATCTTTAAGACGGTTTGTGCACAAACGCTGATTTTGCCTGCACAATCGTGCACAAACGATGCACAAACGAACCAAAATGCTTTTATTCATATTTTCAACATATGGGGTGCCAACTTCACACAGGTCAAACACGTCAGTGCTGAGTAAAGGTCAGCTGTTGCAAAGGTTTGACACTGCCCCCAAGTGGCAGTAGGCCGGTAAAACATGTATTCACAGATTGAATGCTGTTGCATTTGTTCCAATTTCAAGAACTAAGTATGGTATGATAAAAAAGAAGAAGAAAAACAAACACAAACAACCCAGATTCATTTAAACCCTGTCGACAAAGCACCACCACACTCACCTGGTCCTTTCCAGTTTTCCTCTGATCAGCAGCACTCCTGCAGTATCAGCATCAAGCGCAGTCACCTCAAACTCCAGCTCCGCCCCGATCCTCGGCCCAGCGTCCCTCCAGGTTTCCATGGAGACGAGATTTGGTTTGGGTAAGCTGGCATTGAAACAGCCGTGCACGAGGCAGCCCACATGGCTTACTCCCAGTTTATTCACTTTACCCTGTGGAAAGCAGTGATTTGTTTTGTTTTTTTGGTGTTGTATTTTGTATTATTATAACCACACGTGTTATTTCAATGCAAAGAAAACCAACCTCACCGAGGAAACAGAATGACAACCCATGGAAAATAATGCAAAACTTACCAGGAGTTTCTGTCCCTTTTTGGGCTGAAATACAATAAAGATGGCTTCTATGTCCATGTGGATGTAGCCGCTATCATCAAAAATGTTGCCATATTTTCCCACGATGCTTATGTTGTCATAAGCCAAGGGTACTCCGTCCAGACTGTAAGGACACAAACAGAGCAGAGCAAAGTGGGTGAGACAGAGTTTTGATGAGAATATTCAGGATACAAGATTAACTGTTACGTATACCATGTAATAAAAATGATTTTAGGCGTATGTCATATACATTAGTGTTCCTGAGATTTTTCATTTTCCCAACATAACTGTTCTAAACCCCTTGTTGCCCAGCATTTTTATGGTGAAACAAAAAAAAATGTCTGAGAAAATTTCAAGGTTTCACATATCTAACATAACTGTGTGTTATTACTGTTAGGTACAGGGGCCCTTAAGTATGCCATTTTCAACCGGGAAAACCTTCTACACGACTACAGGAGCCAGTTTAATTGTTTAGATAAGAAGAAAAAAAAATTAAATATAAACGTGGTCGTGTTTAACGCACTGCTTATAAATCTGACGTCAGCCACGGTAAACAAACAAGCTTCAGCTCACATATCTCCTGCGATGCTTGACAATAACTCGCATTTGTGTTGTTACCTCGGGGAAAACTTGAGCAGCTCGGCCTCCAACTCCTCCGTTATACCCGTCCTCTTCTTGTTCAGATAAACGGGTGGCAGGGCGACGTGTTTGCGGTGCGTGTTCATGACCAGACACGAGTACGGCGCTGACAGCAGCTCCGAGGCCGCGTCGAACGACGGGATGACACACGGGACGCAGTCCGGCGCAGAGCTCCCTTGATCCGGCTGGACTGGGGCACACACGGTGGGAATTTCACCGGGCATTTTCACATACTTTGGGTCGTTCTCCGCATGCTCCGAGTTTGCCATGCTGTTTCGGTAGACCGGAAGACAAACAAGCGACGACTTCCGCTGTGAGGAAAGGCGGCTAAGTGTGTTTACGTTGCCCTCTGCTGGACAGGAGGTGGAAGGAGAGCAGAGGGAATGAAAAGTAAAGTTGAAAGTACCCAAAAATATTTGGTGATCATTACCCAACGTATTAATTGGTTTGAATTTTGTGCTTGAAATCTAGACAAATGATTGGAAATTTGGTGAAAATGTATAATTGTACGAAATGCTTTTTGCCTTTGAAGCCTGAAACATGCCAATAAAAATAATTGCAGACTTTTGCAATCTTCAAATGTGATGAATGTGTGAAAGCAGACTAAAAGTTGTATATTCTGTTTTATCATATTTTCTGAGTGCATTCTGGAGTACTTTTTTTGTGACACGTTATTCGATCTTTAAAGAATCTGTTTGAGAGGAATTATAGCAAACAAAATCATTTTGGCAAGACGATTTACTCTGCAATGAAATGTAATGATATGGAGTGAAAATCCAACCTGAAAAGCAGTTCAGCTGCAGCACTGTACTTGCTCACAGTTTGCAATGTGGGCAAGGGTATCTGAGAATAGATGTTTTAGTTCTTGGATGAACAGGCAAATTTTCTGGGATCACAGAGGGCTAAGAAAGCTCACTAAAGGTTCATTGTATGGCTTGTGGAAATGGTAAATTGAAGTTTTTCAGCTGGGAAAACAGCCTTTGAGTGGGTCTCACTTTATTTCCCCATAGTTTCTGAAGCCTCTTAGATTATTATTCAACAGGAACACATGGATTATTAGGTTAATCCTTCCCTGCTCCAATATTGTGGTAGAGAAAATAAATTCATAATGAGCTTCAAAACATAACAAAAACAACACCAACTGCATATTAACATGCCCTTTGTTTTGTAATCTGCGAGTTGTGCACTGACAAGCCTGGCAAGAATGCTCATTGATTCCGTATCCTCTTCTTACCTGCAGTGTCACATTAAGATCATTAGGGTGACCTGAGGTGTCAATTAGAGCAGTTAGTGCACACTCACATGCACTCTTGCATCCAGACTTGCACAGATGCAGGAGCAGAAAATATCCTGCCACGTGCAGGCAGATCTAGTGTTACTGTTTTCTGAGAGAGCAGCACCACGGGAGGTCACATGATTCAGCATTTCTCTCGATATTACACACACATAGGGGGGAAATGTAGCTCTGGAGCACCCTGGGGCACCATGGCCCCCACTCCTGTCTGTTGTCATGGTGATGAATAGTGACGTGGTTTCTTAGTCAGCAAGAGCTCCCAGTGGCTTCTGCTGCTGTGGGACATGCTTGACCCAGAGATAAATGCACACGCACACACCGCCCCTTGGTGCTTTCTGGAGTAGACAAACCCCATAATTAAGTATTTAGCAGCATGATGTTGTCACAGCAGTTCCATATCTTCACAGGGGCTCCCAGCTGTGTGTATGTGCATGCATGAGAACGCATACGATGCTGCTTTCTATAGCTCTTTCCCCTTTTGCTGCGTGAAGCTCTTCATACTTATGGGTTTGAGGGGAGCCATAAAACAGATTTACTTCATCTGTTAACTTTACGATGAGTGTCGGAACCCAGAACAGAGCCAAAGACATAATTTTGTTAAACTGTGGTCTCATAGGAATGCACTCATTTCTTAAACTACTGTATCGACTGCGTGGCATGCAAGCTGTCAGAGTCAGTAAAGTGGACGTTTGGGTTTTATGACAAGTGACAATTATTTAATGGAAAATGAAAAAGAAATATGTATGGAATGAAATGTAACTGTCTGGCTACGGAGAAAGAAGCAACACCACACACACGCACACAAACTTGTTTTTCTATCTTTGTGATGATTCACCTTAAACATAATGCATTCCCTAGCCTAATATCGAAACTCCAACTCTCACCATAACCCTAAACCTAACAATAACCTTATAATAATATTACGGTAACTAAAAGTCACTTTGTACGCATACAAACATGCACATGTCTGATCTTCATTTTGTCACAAGCCAAATTAATCTACTTTGTTAGTGTTAGCTTGAATTAATCCTGTAACAATGGAAATAATTACAATAAACACTTTAATAATTCATCACAGTCCACCTCTCAGATTAGCCAGACTTTATTTTAATTAACTTTATAAGAAGCATTATATAAAAATATGTTTGATTTTTATAGATACCTGATATACAAGCATGGATATACTGTAAAATACATTGCACATCACTGCATTTTCATGTCAAAGCATTCCATTATCAGACAATACATCTAGTTTACTGTTGACTGTCTCAATCTGCATTCCATAAACCAATAGCAAGATAGAAAGAGTGAGAACAAGGTCAATGAGATTGAATTAGCGGTACTTTAAAAAAAGTAGATTGGCTTCATGCTTAGTTTGTGCTCATGGTGCCGAGGATGCTGACAGGATGAGATCTATCGTCCTGCTCATTAGTGTAAGGATCAGAGACAGGAATGTTTATTACATGATTTGTCACCCAAACAGCACTTCACTATCCTGGCTTTGGTTTGAGTTGTACAGAGGGCGTTTGAACCCATGTTTGCATAATAATTAAGAAGCACAAAAGCCCTCATTATGCTGACTCTCTCTTTCTGGAAGCAGCAAAAAAAGTGTCCAAGGCGAAAGACCTGGTTCACCTCCAGCAGTCAGGATACAGTCGTGGGACATGTTGAGGGGAGCACAAGCTGTATCTGCTGTCTGACAGTGAGTATTTTAGTAACCGTCTCTGTTTCAGTGAGTGCAAGTCGCTCTCGGTGACAGATCATCAAGGTGATGCTGTCGTGTGTCCATTGTAGGAAATCTGAGGAATGCCATTACTTGAGTTGTCAAGGATTTCCTGAAAAGGACAAATACTTTTGATTTTATGTGTTTTTCTTTTCCAAAACCATGTGACAATTTTTTTCTCTCTTTCCTGGTGTGTCCTACCTTCTCTGTCATCTCATGCGAATGGTGCAGTGAGTGTTCCCTCTCCAGAAACATCCTCTGCTGCTCTGAGCTAGCCAGTCGACAAGTCAGCCATGTGGATAATGTACAGGATGAGATCCCTGGACAAGACAGGGGATATTGTTAACAGAAAAACCACAATTCCCTGAGAACATATCTTAAAGACTCAGCTGATTCTCTCCCCTTTTTCAACCTGATCTTACAGAAGTTCCTAATACCCTTTTTAACAACACATTATGTAAGAGTGGTGTGTTATGTGTTTGACTTGAGGGCAAAATGGAAATGCTAATGTAAATTAAATCAGCAGATCTTTCAACATTTCTTCCTTTTCTCATTTTTAAATCCATCAGTAAAGCCGGGTATAGAATCATAACATAAACAGGAAAAAAAAATCTCATTCTTCTACATGTCCCAACAATTTATGCGACTGGGTTTGTAATACTTTACAAGTAATTTGCTCTTTAACGTTTTTAAAGTCATGCTTGGGCAGAGTTTGAGGACGTTGAGGAGAACTGTTTCATTTGAATCAGGTTTATTGGAGCTGGGAAACATCTAAAACATGCAGGGCAGTGCCCCCTCCGTAAACTAAGTAGATCCATCATGTGTGAACCCGGGTTGACGCCCTATGTTGGTTCTAGCTGGGCTTCTAATGGGAGATCAATGCATGGGCAGCCCAACTGGGACCCATGGGTTTGGATAATTGGGTTAGACATGGGCAAACACTGTCAATCAAATATGGACTTATGTTACGGGTCTGAGGTGGAACACAAATAGGTAATCAGTCTATGGGTTTAGAATGGTGAACAGAGATGGGGGCCACCTGGTCAAACCATGTGGACCACAGATCGGCAAACACAAGCGTAACTGACTGACTGCAGTGAAAACCACAATCCAACACGTATACACACCAAGAAATTCCACGACACGTCTTTTTGTTAGCACGTGAGCATTAGCGTCACCATCAGACATCGTATGCTCCTACTGCTTGAGAGTGGTTTGTGGTCTCCCCCACTATGGCGACCTTTCAGAGTGAGAAGTGTACGATGTTCCACACTCAAGTTTTTAAATGTTATGAGCGCATTATCCAAGTTTTCACAGTGCACTGTATGTCGTCTTATCAAAAAAAATGTTGTTGATTTGTGAAGGTTGTAGAATTGGAGTGGGATATTTGTGAGTGACTGATAGTATGTGTATATGTATGGTATAAAATACGATCAAATGACAAAGGAAGAGATACTTTGCCTTAACCCCTAAGTAGTATCTGTTGTCAGTCACTTCCACAAAGAAATATTTATAAATAAAATATTCCTCTGATAGAGTGCATTTATGGGGTGCAGCAGATGTTAACAACACGTTTCAATTGTTTCATATTGTATCACAATATAATGTGACATGCGGTTGTGTTTGTTGTTCATTTACCCAGACAGGCCAGAGTCATGGCAGCCAGGTGGATTGAGTGCATTGAGTTTGGCTGTTTGTTCAGTGCCCGTACAAACTGGAAGTTGAGAATCCCCCCAATCAGACCACAGATGCAGCATGCTGAAAAAAGGATCATCTGAAAGACACACACAGAAATGGAGAGAGAGATGTTTATGTTGATGAAAACGACAAAATTGATACTCCATCAACAGAAATGTAAACCACCTGAGAAAATGTGATGAGATAGGAGATATACAAACTGCTACCGAGCTTCCATCTCTGTCACTTTGCTGTTTTGAACAACGGCTGTGGTGATGAGTAATGCCCATCAGTCAAAATAAATCTTATTTCCCATTAGAAAATTGGATCCCTCTCAAAACAAACAGTCTCTTCCAGAGATATTGCGCAGCTTTTAAATAGCTTGCATCATTCACTTGCTCTTTATTTGAATGAGCTTGTTTGACTTGTGGGGGTGAGATTTTAATTTGATAATAAAAAAAGAATGTTTAATAAATAACATTCTACAAATTACTTCTTCTTTTTTTTTAATTCAAATCAGCAAAAGGAAAACTCAAACTCAATTGGAGATTTAAAATTTTCCCATGAGAATCTGATTCACAAAAGACTGTAGCTACATTACTCTGCCATCATACTGACAAAATGATGCACTTCTATCTCCCATTCACTGGGACTGCATATTGCTTCAGTACTGCAGGTATTTTCTCAATGCTCCAAGTACAGATGCCGTTAGTGCCTTTAACCGCATGGAAAAGGGCATCTCTGATTTCAGTCATTACCCGAAGAATTGTGGAAAGCGGCTGGCAGGGGTCCGGAGCCATACCAACCTAATGCAATCACCTCCCCACAGGCAGAGAAGGAGAGAGGTGGATGAAAAGAGATCAGGAAAGGAAGACAGAAAGAGTGAAAGTATTAAAATGACAGGGTGAGGGGGAGGGTGTGACTGATTGGAGAAGGCAAAAAGGTGGATTGGAATGATGAATGAGGGAAAGGCATGAGGAGAACAACAAAAGCTGGGAACAGCTAGGGTGAGACAGAAGACTGTCTATGTTACAGCAGATCGGACTGACATTGATCCATCATTAGTGCCCTGCCTGCAGGAGACAGGGAGTCAAAGAGAAACACGAGGACCTGGAGACACGGAGAGACTGTAAAAAAGACAGAGAGAGCAACCGAAAGGGAAGAGAGGTGACTGCTTGTCTCCTCTGATTTCCTCAGACATCTCTCTCAGAACCAACTGTGAGCACCTGCCTCTGGGACAACACACATACACTCCTTTTGGTATTTTCTATCTTTTCTTATAGATTATGCAGACTTTGTATGCATTGTTAATTTCAATTATATACATCAAACATATGTTTGCATAATTAAAAACACTTACTTACGATATGTACATGTAGGGATAAACGTGATCTTTGATAGGTAACAACATCTAATATTGTTAAGTGTATTATTGAATAAAGCTGGTCAGGAATTAAAAGATAAAACACAACATTCTTCATGAGAGACAAAGCTGATGATTATGTTGGTTTCAGTGGCAGCACTCAAGGGTTTGCATACATCCGGTGTCTCAATCAACCAAATTTTAGCCTTAGTAGCAGAAGACAGGGATATCATCAATACTGACTAAATTAAACGGGTTAAAAACTTGCAGCAGACAAAAGAATAGTTAGATGAGAGGACAGATAGTTGACCACATGTCTGTACAGTAAATACAAAGTGCGGTGTTAAGTCTGTATGAGGATAAACTCCCCTGACTTGGTACTACATTTTATCTTCAGAGACCACAGACCTTTTAAATTGGTTAATCTCAGTTAATTCAGACTTTAATGTTCACACAAACCTGCTTTCAAGTACTTTTCCATTCTGCTGGGTACCACAAGAATCTATATTTGGAACACTTCTTATGTGCATCATACATAATTCTTCCCGTGGGGCAAACCATACATATCCTTTCTACTGATCTCCATTGCCATTCTCATGAGATCCACATGTTTCAGTAAAGATGCATTCTGGCAAATGTCCTGCTGGGCTGAAATTAAAAACTGGATTTCAAAACATTGGGGGAAAGTCTGTCTCAGTTGTAGAGAATTTCATCTTGGGATCTTGTCCACCAGTGATACCCCACTGTGACCCCAGTGGGTTTCTTAACTTATAGTTTTGTTTAAATATCTTTTTTTTATTATCATCATTATCGTTTTGTTGCTGTTATTTAGTTTTCTTGTATTTCTTTCTTTTTTTGTAAATAACTTTGTTTCAAAAAGTGCTATTGAAAATTATGTTTACATTTTTTCAGTAATCAATTCTTGGGACTTTACCAAGGTCCCAGTCTCCCCTCTAATCTCCAGGCAATTAGTCCTGCAAAAGTTCAGCGCATTACCCCTCACACTGATACAACATTTCTGTAGTATTTCATTTTCAAATTATTTTGGACAGAGGAAACAAGTAAAATTGAACACATTAATTGGTTAATTAGTGCTCCATATTTGCATGATTTCTGGTATGGAAGGTAAAGGCTTTTTGCATATGTACATATACATATATATATATATGTATATGTACATATATATATTGGACTGAATCACTGGGTTTTGTAAGGTACATGCTCCTTGCTGAAAGTTTCAGTGTACTGTATATTTATGTACTTACAATGAGACCAGTCCTCTTTCGAGCACACAGCACTCCACACATCCCACAGACCAGGAACTGGAGAAAGAGAAGGATGACAACTGAGTTTATTGAAAAATCAACAGTCCTGAGTTTGTTATTTGAAAAAAAAAATACTAAATAGGGAACATATTTTTATCACAATTATTCCTGATCCAAGTCTTGAAAACAAAACAGACAAACAAGAAATAAAAAGAGAGAGAGAGAGAATCTGCACACTCTCTTACACATGTGTTTTCCCTCTCCAAAAATAGGACCATGCTGTCCTGGATGTCAGTAAGTTATAACAGCAGGGTGTGTAATGCTGGCAGACTGAGCTTAATAATGGGACAGCTGAGTGAGCTCCAAGCTATGTTGTTTTGCTGAAAGTTGTTGAAGCCAATAAAGAGAATATGTGTGCACACTCCTGTGAGTGCAAAGGGAGTTTGTGGTTTCATCTTATTCTTACCTGTCAGGTTTGGTTATGGTACCTGTTGTGGCTTTCAATAAATGTATTAAAAACACAAATGCACCTAAGATTTACTTCACTTTCAGCAAAGATTGAGGGTTTACTCTTGATTTTGTTCCCCTGAACAGCCATGTCCCCTTATTTGATTTATTCTGGGGCCTTCACACCGATTTCAGGGTATTTAAGAAAGGATCAAGCAGTCGAAACTGCTGAAAAAAACTTGCATTTCAGCCTTATTTCAGGATTATTTTTCAACCAAGCTACATTGATTTAGTTCCACTTTAAATGTTTTAATCTTTCTAACATTTCTTAAAAATCTCACAACAAGATTGCATTTTTACAAGCTCGCAAATTTTATGGTCCTGAGTGAAACTTTTAGTGACATCTGGTGTCAAAGTTGAAGATTGCAAGGAAATGAATACCCCTTGCCCTATCTTCTTCTTCCAAACTTTTAGGAGAAACTACAGTTGACACAAAAAAGGTCCTCCATGGTGTCAGTGATCGGTTTGTCCACAAATAGAAACAAAGCAAGATGGTGGACTGTGTAAAGGAAGCCAGCGGTAGACATTAACGCCTAATTCTAAGATAAACAAACAATTCCTATTTTCATGGGAGTCTACTGATTAAAATATAAACATTTCTACCAATAGATCTCACTGAATGCTATACTAAATCTATAATCAAAGGTTGGACATTAAATTAAAAAGATCGAACAAGTAGTGACTGACTCAGCAGACTGTGCTCAGGAGCTTTGAGTCAAACGCACATTGTCTACCACTGTCTTTATACACAGCACAGTGGAAGCAGGCACACTCAAATCATCGATTGCACCTTCACAGTTTTTCGGAATCTCCAAACTTGGAAAAAAAAAGCTACAGTTTCTTCATCTGTCGCAGCAGCAACATTAAAGAAGCAGATTTAATCAACTTCTAGGCATGTATCTCAAACTAAACTTTTCACAGTTCAGCAGCAAAATCAAGACAATGAGGCTGAGAGAGGCACTGTAACAAGACAAGACGTAAACAGAAGACTGAGCGGATGATCGGACATAAAAGCTTTGACTCTCTCAAGCACTGAGGAGCAATTCAAGCATGAATTAATGCAACTAATCTTAAGGTCCCATGAGGCAGTCCAAATGGCTATGTAAGTGCCTCTCTGACATTATCTTCAGATAGCACACAAAGTGTCTTCAACATAACCTTATCAGACCTAATTCAAGAAATCAGATATGCGGGGCAAGCAAAAGCATATTGTTTGATTAAAATAAAAGAAAAACAATGCTTTCTGTAAACAAAACATGATTATTAGCAACTTTAACTTTCAAGAAATCCTTTTTTAAGGAAGGAAAGGTTAGAATGTGTCTTCCCCTGGTTTTTAAGTGCTTTTGCACTTTTTTATGGAAACATGCTCAAGATAAAATATGTAATATTCACATAGACCTGTAAAACATTTAAGTATAGCTTCTGACCTCCAGTAATTTGCCATTACAAAACAACTGAGTTTCTTTTAAAGTAGAATTAATGTTGTTTTTCCTCTATTCGATAATCCAACAGTCTGAACGTGTCTAAAAAAACATGCAGTAGCCTACAAAGAAGGGTTTATCAAAAGGTTGTTTAAACTATGCCTCAACCTTACATGCCATCCCCGGAGTTACTTATACTCTCTGGAGGTAAACAAGCGGAAAAGTAAAGACAATAACTGTGCCCAGGACGTACACAGAGTCCACTCCAGACCGGAGAAGCGTCACCCTGCTGCGGCTTGTGCTCGCCCCGGACCCAGCTGATACCCACGGCGCCCAGGACGATGCTCGCCACACCCAGACCGACTTCCACCACGGAGAGCAGGAGCAGACTCCACAGGATTTTGCGGCTGGAGCACATCCTACCGCGGGCATCTCTCCAGCTCCAGCAGGAGGCGAACAGAAAAGGAGAGAGGAGTCCGCTTCTCCTCTTTTTTTTTTTACGAAGGCGCAGCGGCTTCACTGCTTCATATCCGGCTGGGAAAAGAGTGCTTCTTCGAAGTAGACCAGAAAGTCAAGAAGAATGTTGGAGATGATATCAACAAACTATTTGAAACTGAAAGAGGTAGAACTCTGGCGCTGCGTTTGGATGTTAATGTAAAGAGGGAGCGCTCAACAGAAGTTCTTCCTCATGCACAGTTGCGTCTGTGCCGCATGGCGCTATCCAAGGTACTTAAGCACCACTGCAAACACACGCGCGCACTCACACAAAACGCGAATTTCCTTGTCACGCACACGTGCACACAATCCAGGGCCGTAGCGTGGATGCCAGGTGTCTCAGCCTTCGCCCCCTTGTGGAAACATTCAAAAACCTGAGGCAGATCATTGTGGACAGATGTCATGTACATTCAGTTCTCCGGTTAAGCTTCTGACATCTCATGGACCAAAGCCACTGACATTGGATCAGAACAGGTTGGGCAGTATCGCTCCTTTCAACAACAACAAGTCTTACTGAAGACACATAGGCTGTGAATAAGATGCTTTAATATGCTGATACAGAATTGTTTGATGAGTAAGTTAAAGCTGCAGTCTGCAACTCTTTTTCAAGCATAATGCCTGGAACTGTCCGGGGATTCTGAAAGTAGTACATTAAATACCTCAATACAAAAAAAAAAAAGAGTTCTCTAGGTCCCCTATATGTCCCCTATACTCCAAAGCCAGCAGGTTTGTTTACAAAATTGCAGACCGGACCGGTAAAAGGTAACCAATCAGGTTACGAGCTGGGCTCTGCTGCCTGTCAATCACCGATTGTGCACGCGCGATACAAGGTAGGCTCGTCCCCACGCTTATTTATCTAGACTATTGAACTTCATTACGGGCTAGTCTACTTACTGTGTCTTCCATGATTGCAAATGACAGGTGAGTTGATGAATGAGGAGTCGTGTACGCGCATCTGGCGTGGACGTAGACGTGCACGAGTTCTCATGTGTTTTGATGGGGCGGGACAGGAAGTTGAATAACTTTTTATTTTTCGGTTAAAAAATAAGCATTTCTTGCATTTTGCGACTACGGAGGTCACCATTTTCAACTTCAAGCTTTCTGATAGATCATGTAAACTCTCAAAATGCCAAAAATTAGGACTTTACGAATGACAACAACAAATCCTGCAGACTGCAGCTTTAAGCAACAGAATGTCTGACGTTTTTTCTCTCACAATACCAAGCCTCATGGCTTCGAACATGCTTCAGTTCGAACAAACAACCTAATTCACCACTCCATGTAAACTGTTACAACAGTGGTTGTACAACCCTGTACAAAATACTGTACAGAAATAAAAAGAAAAATTACTTTATCAATCCCATGGGGATATTATACTGCTGCAGATATACATATAGGAGACACATATCTTTTCAGTAGTAATTAATAGTCAAAAATAGTCTTTAATGGTTAATCAGACGTTATTTGTCACAGGTAGTTGTTATGTTGGTTGTTGCTTCTCGAAGGAATTAACTGTTCCATTCGTTGTGCAGCACAGCTGAAGAAGCCTCTGACTAAACACATTCCATTGTTTCATTATCAAATCTTGTATGGAGTGTTCAGTATTGTCCATTTTGTTAAACAACTTATGAAGCACTCTTCTTTTCACAAACAGCTCCAAGGGCTCCAGATTAGTCCCCAGCACAGAGCAAGCTTTTCTTTATCAGATTGTTCAGCTTCTTTGGGTCAAATGGCTCCGATGTTGCTGCCTCTCTGCAAGCAAATTGCACCCACCACCACAGATTTTTAGATGATATGCAACGTCTTGATGCAGATATTGACGGAGCTAAGGTTTTTTCTCTTATTCCTGGTCCTCCTAAAATCCACAATAATCTCTATTTGTTTGGTGGTTCACTACACCACCATGCCACAAAGTGGTCAACCACTTCCATATTCTCAATCTGTTGTCCATCACGATACACACAAACAACTGCAGAGTCTTCTGAGTATTTCTGGAGATGACTGGACTCTGAGCTGTCTGAGGTGTACAGAGTGAAGATAAATGGTGAGACTACAGTGCCTTGAGGACCTCCTGTGCTGCTGACCACCCTCTCAGACACACAACCCTTCAGTCTCGCAAACCGTGGTCAGTTTGTGAGGTAGTCGATAATCCAGGTGGTTGTGGAGGCATCCACGTGTCATTTCTGGAGCTTCTTCCACAACAGTACAGATTGAATTCAATCAAAAGCACTGGAGAAATGAAAGAACATTATCCTCAGCGTGCTGCTTGCTTTGTCGAGATGACTGTAAACTTGTTGAAGTAGGAAGATGATGGCATCTTCAGTACCGACCCCAGTACGATGAACAAACTGTAGTGTACTTGTCTACCGAGGTGAGCCAATGACTGTTGTGACATTGCGGAGCTGTGACAAGGAAGCTGGGGGTACAGGAAGGGTGTGAGGTCTGTGTAGCTGAAGACAGGTGAGGAGCATGAATGCTGCTCTGAAATGAACCTATTGAAAAACAATTCATTCATTGGCTCTGTCCAGGATCAGCCTGATCCCTCTTCTTCTTAAAACCCTTTCTAATCCCTGTGTAGGTTCCTTAATGAAGCCATTAGCTTGACGCTCTTCTCTCTCGTCATCCACATCCACGACAACTCAAAAACTCCACAAGATCCTCTTTTGTTCCTCAATTTACTTCCAAAAAACATAAGGAATGGTACAGCAATGATCCAATGTGAGAAAATTAAAAAGGTGAGAGAAAAAACAAAGAAAGTGACAGAGAGAGAGAAAGGTCTAAAAACTGTGTGGCTCCACTCTATGCCGCCTGATCATAATGACTTCGGTAACCACACTCTCCTGAGATTAACAACAAATCGAAGGCAATGTATGCAATTTTTAACCTTTTTAAATAATGCACACATAAATTACCTGAATTAAACTGTAAACTTATTAAATTAATGATCTGTCTATAAATACTGTAAATAGCTCCCTTTTTATTACAATTAACGTAAATCATATTTCAACATGTAAACTCAAATAGCCATCCAAATATCAATAAACCCAAATAGGACCCAGGCTCCTACACGCTGACCACACATCTTTCCCAATGTTCTGCTTGAGCTTGCTTTCTAGCTTTTTTTTTTTTCTGTACACCTCTTTGCTATTCATTTCATAGGACATTTCTATGTAACTATTCTTTTTGTTATGTCCTTTTTTGTTTCAGACATGGGCACAATGTAATTATGCCTTTTGTAACCTTTTTCATGAAAATAATTAATCAAGTTCCAATACCTGCAGAAAACTTGTCTTCCCATTTCATCTTAGCTTCGATTTCACTGTGTCATGCTGTGATAAATCCTGTCACAAGCATTTTAAACTTCTCAGTGATCACACAAATATATCAAAGTCATTTAATTAAGTTTAGAAAATTGAATACCTAGTTAGGGTTTGAAAATAAACTACACGGACAGGTTTAGTGTATCATGCTGGCAGACAGATCAGACTGCTTTGACAGGAATTTATATGTGCTGTATAATTGTGGCTTTCAGGTAAAATAATTAACACGTTTTCCAGGTGACTGTGATAATCACAACCTAATGATGATAAACACCAAACTAGATCATGATCATCCGATGTTAATCTTTTTCTACACCAATATGGAATTATTCACACTAGCTGGGACTTTTTAGACATTTATTGTAGCATAAAAGAAGCAGGTAAACAGGTGATTCGGTTTACTGTAAAATTAGATCACTGTCTAAACAGAATGCAAATCTATTATAAGCAACAGTTTATTGACCCATTATTGCAAACATATTTCCAGCATCCCTCATGAAGGCAGAATAGAATGAAGCGATCTTATATACACACAGTGCATGGATATCAGGCTCTGTATGCCTCATTGCCTCCATCTCAACAAAAGGAACAAACTAAATCTTATTGATGTTTCTGTCAGTAATGAAGATTGTCAAAAAAGTTCTCCTGGATAAACAGCCAAGAATGGACTTGTATTTGCCTATTTTTTGTTTTGACTGTTTATTTTTTCATCTTAAACCTTTTTGAAAATGTTATAATCTAAGTGAACTGACCCGTTTAATGTTAATAACACACAACACAACACGGCATGACAATATAACTCACAGGCTTGGATAAAAAAGATAGGAACAACTTTATGATGTCAGACAGGTGAATTGACACTAGAGCATATAATAAACCTGCTCCTCACTGGATACTTTATCAGTCAAACATTTCCTCACCTAGGCATAAAAACCACACACTGCTGTTCATTGTCATGAGAGAAAGGCTAATAATGTCTGCAGGGGTTCAAATAACTAGTGTTATGCATTATGCATTTGCAAGCAGTCAAGTCATCTCATCATGTGGAAGAGTTTGTCATCGAATGTGTGGGACATGATTTATGTTCTGTAGTGGACTGTAATTCTCTGACATGCTTTGCACTAATACTGGTCAGAATATAAATAATTAACTTTGATCTTTAATGTTCCTTTTGCAGATTTGATTGAAAATGCATTTGTATGAACTTTGGTCCAACCTTCATTATCTGTTGACTGCAAAATTATGTTTCAACATTTTTTTGGTCTCTTTTTATTTTTTTTTTACCAAAGTTAACATTTAACAGCAACACCACTTTGACATACACCAAATGATGAACTGGAGAAGTGTTCATTCTGTGATGTAGATTTCTTTTTTAGGAGTAAAAAAAGAAGAAGAAAGGATTACTATATGGATTGATTTTCCTATTTTTGACGATAAACCAAGAATTTGGAGATTTTTTATGGGACAACCAAAAGTACCTGCATTGAGACAAATGTTACTTTGTTTTTAGAGCGCTAGATAACAGTTCTATTCCCACCCCTCCACTGGTCCATTTCTGTCAGCGACTGCCAACTGCAAGAAGACAATTTAGTGGTGACTACGATTTTGATTATGATTATGATGCAATCTCTGTTTTTTTGTATCTTTTTTTTTGTATTTTTTGTAATATGATCATCGTTCATCCACGAGAGGATGATCAGGAATCGTAAAGCGTTTACATGCCACAGAATCCCAATTTCTGTCAGAGCAGTTGCCCAAGGCCCATTTCTCAAAAAAGACAAAGATGGTTGTGACAGATTATCCGTAACTGTGCCAACATGATCAGAAGCAAGGATACTTTGATGACTATCCGTAAAGAAATGATGATAACCTGGTTTCTCTTATATAGTATATCATCGTTTTTTCGGCAATTTGACAAATATATTTTTTTTCAAAAAAATTATCAGAAGCCATGTGATTGTTTGGAAAATAAACAGAAATAATTTATTATCATTAATTATAGCGTTCAAGGAGAAAAAAAAGTTTCCCAGCCCTTTCACACATACAGCAACTGTGTCAGGCTTTCGACTTATGTGTATACAGAGGATTTTAACTAATCAATGAACAATCGACACAGCACAGCCAGCAGCTACCAACAGATATAGAATCATTAAGCTGTTATTCTGTAAGCTTTGTTGTTCCAGGGTTGTGTTTACATTAAATGCTCTCATTAAGCATGAGTTGACGTGCAACCCAAATACCAGTATGAGCTGTTGTCGATGAAAAGTGGAGTGCTCAGTAAACTTGCACAAACATACGACCTCCCCGATACCTGAACTCTAGTGCAAGTGACAGCCCTGACTATTTTATGGTGAGTGTGATGTTACATTCTGCTGAGGAAAGCTACCCTGACCTTGACCGACCACAATGCATCAGCAATGTTTACATGCATGCTGGCCCTCGATAATTAAACGTATGTGAAGTGCCTGCAATTCTTAAAGATGCACACAAATAGAGGGGCAGCGTTTTCTGCTTTCCAGGGAGTTTGTCTCCTTTCCTCTTGCGGGAGTTGCTGGTCCAGATATTGCCTCTTTTTGGCTATTTGATGTGATTTCCTTTTATTTTATTTTACTGTGTTGACAAATCAAACAGAACAAGCTGACCTAAAGGCTGGGACTACATTTCACTCTCAGTTTTTCAAACCAGGGCAGAAGTTGTTAAAGTACTGAGAACAAAAAGCATTATCTGAACATTACAGATCTGTGATAATGGTGAAAATTCCATCTGTTACTGGCTTACATTTTCAAGAGTTAGTTACAGTGAATATACCCACTGACAGTGAAACAACTTGTAACCATTTATTTAATGTCTTAGTTTACATTTTGGGTGGAAAGCTTTCAGGTGAGTATTCCAAATTTATTGTAGGTGCAGAATTTTGGGAAATGTTCTTAATTGGTGAAAAGTAAGACTGGGGATGCTTGTATATTACCCATTCTTATCAAATCTATTGGCAGAGTGATGGTAAATTTGGAAAAGGACAAGTCTATGTCCGGCCTGAGAGGATATGAGATTGGTTTGTAATATCTCATTCTAGTTCTAAAGCTTCTCCTTGTATATGGACAGTAAACCATGAGAATCTTTTTCTCTTTAAAGAAAACATCAACGTGAAATTGCACTAAGAAATTTTTGCAGTACTGGATGGTACATCAATTTTCAACCTTGTTTTTGAAACGCGGCAGCAGCTTCAATAGCAAGTTGCTGCTGGCTTGGCCCAGCAGAGCTTTATTCGTCTGAGTTGCTGCCTTTGGCCTCTTGCCTGTGTACTGTAGGTTTGGATCAATGGCAGACTTGATGACACACTGGATTTGTTCTCTCTCTACTTCTATCCACCTATTCAATGCTTCATCTCTGCCATCTTGTCATTTTATTTTTATTCTTTTTAAACCAAACTGAGCACACTCTAATTAAAGTTCTGATTTCTGTTATTGGCAATGACCTTGGTTAGTGGCCTCTTATTGATTTCAACACTAGTTTTTTTGTAGATAGATAGATAGATAGATAGATAGATAGATAGATAGATAGATAGATAGATAGATAGATAGATAAATAGATAGATAGATAGATAGATAGATAGATAGATAGATAGATAGATAGATAGATAGATATATAGATAGATAGATAGATAGATAGATAGATGAGGAATTAAAATTACAGGACAGTGTCTAAGTATGTGTGTGCAACTGAGTCCCGAGAACAGTCAATTGAACTATTTTTGACTTTTTGCTTGGCTGCTGTCTTCTTCCTGTTGCTCTCTGAATGCTTGATGAGTTCAAAGGGACAGTAAAACTTGCTCATTCACATTATTTTTTTTGTGTGTTTACTGTGTGTCATTCTAACAATGTATAGCCCTGACTTATTACAGTGCTAAAAGCTCAAACACCATGAAAAGTATAATACATATCAAACCTACCTTTTCACATCCTTTCTGTTGGCCTAAGGCAGCAGTGTGGATAAATACATAAGATATATATAAGTTTCTGTTCAGCTAAGTGGATAAAAAGAGGAGATAGCTGGCGGTGCCAGGAACTACAGTGTCCCTCGAGACCTATTATGTGACTCTGAGTTGTGCCTCTCACTTGATGTGTGTAAGAATCATTAGGAGATATATAGCAGCTTGGTCCATAATGAGTGTGGCACTGGGGACATATCAATAAGCGAAGGAGGCTGAAGCTGCCACAGGCTACATGGAGACTGTCTTTGTATCTCAAATATTTAATTGGTGTGAATTAAGGTAATCTGGGATTTTTTCTTATATCTTTTTGAAATGACCAAAACACTTCATAACCACAAAAATTGAGTGGATACCATCCCCAATAGAGATATGCCACACGTCTGTACGTAATGTGTAAGTTACTTATGTCATTGTTATGCCTGAATGAGCAACCCAAGTGCTTTTCCACAACAGTTTGCCATGGCAGTCTTTGAATGAAGTTCTTACTGCCATTTACTCAGTCACATAAACAGATGGGCTCACACAGTATCAGTGGGTTTTAAATAGGCAACTGATCTGTGTTTTAGGACAATCTGACTTGCATGGACAGCAGTCTGCCGCTTCAGTCATTCATGTGAGAGGGCGTATTACACACACATCATTAACTCAGTATCACAGACTCACACATCCACACAGACCTGTGGCAACAGTGAGACATTTTTCAGGCAGAATTAACGGTACATTAGAGGTGCATTATGACCTCAAATATGATAATGCATCAGTACAGCACAAGGAAACACAAACACTCATCCACAAACACTCATCCTCTTTCTCTCTCTCTCTCACACACACACACACACACAAACATACTGTTTTAAATATTTCCAATAAGTGCTATAGTTTATACAACATTCAAATATTTGAGTCCATTTCCATCCTTGTAAATACTCCACATGGCTTTCTGTCCCATTCTAAATGGCTAAAAAGGGAGTATGGCAAGTCGATCAGTTGCCGCAAGTCCAGATGTTGCCTCTCATGTAGCCGCGTAGCTAAAAACTACAATAAATATATTGCTTCTTTTCTCTCGCATAGTTCTTGTACCTTTCTTCTGTCAAGAATTGAAAGAAATACACGACAGGTTTGTATTTCACCTCACAGTGAGGTCCTAAGAAAGGATTTGTGAGAAGCAAAGACCCTGCTAACAGAATGGGTGTATGACTGGAGACTTTAGTCCGGGCGAATGAAGAATAGAGGAGCTGAGGGATGAAAGAAAAGGGGAAAGGAAGAGGAGATGAAGAGAAAATGGGTAATGAATCAATACCTTTCTACCACGTGTGCTCTGACCAAAACGACGTGTTTTTGTGCATTTTAAAATCAATTCCCTTTGTGGGGCTCACTGTCAGACTTTCTCTGGATTCTGCCTCTCTTTTTACTCTTCTTCAGTGTTTTCCTTTCAATCTATATACACTAAAGTTTAAACAATTGTAATCAGAATCTGATCTAAATGTTATAGAGGGGAGACGCATATGACTTCTCTGTCAACGTGAGAATAAAACATAAATGTATTGCTGCTTGCGAGATAAACAGCAATGCTGACACGTTTACAATGCACCATCAAATCCAGAATCTGGTACGATACTCACCTGGTGAGAGAGCATGGTGAAACCTATGGAGAAACCATGGATACTAGTAAATTCAAGCACAAACTAAAACAACACACATACATAAACATTTTTTTCTCCAGCCCCAGCTTGGCCACAACTCAGAAAGCTCAAGGTTAATTACAGCTCCCACTCCACATTTATTGGAAATGGTTTTGAATATTTCTCCTAGGAAAGTAATACCTGCAGTGGCTGCTTCAATAAACTTTAGAAAAACATAGAAGTATCCATCAGCTGTCAGAACTGAAACACTGAAGCGGAGGGGCCTTACAGCTCAATGCCACCAACAGCTGTGGCTTCAAAGCATCTGTGTCTGCCACAGACTCCCACTGAAAAAAAGGTGAAATTCTTTCACGATTTATACAAAGTCAATCATTTTTTTTCTCTCCACAAGTCTTTGGCTAGTTTCACTCCGGTTGGTTGTCTTTCTGAAAATAATCTACTTCATAATCTACCTGAGAATACGTCCAGCCAGCTGTGAAGGACCACTCTCCAGTTTCACATTCTTGTCAGACAAAGGTCTCTTCTGGCTTCAGAAAGACCAAAAAAGCCAAATGCTCAACTCAGAATTTGTTCAACAAGAACTGGTGCCACCACAGCAGCACTTTTTTAGCAATTATTTACCGTTCATGGTTATTTCTGAAGTGATTAATTTATCTCCCATTATTTTATATGCTATCAAATCAAATCAAATCAAATTTATTTATATAGCACATTTCATGTACAAACAGTTCAAAGTGCTTTACATAAAATAAAAGCATTGCAGCATGGAGTGTAAGAAGCATTAAAAATACATAAAAGAATATAAAGAGAAACAAATAAAATAATTTAAATGAATTTAAAAACAAGCAACAGTCTAGATAAGTTAAAAGATATTTCATGCATAGACACATGAGAACCGAAATGTCTTTTAACTGGATTTAAAAATGTCTACATTTGGTGAAAATTTAATCTCCACTGGCAGTTTGTTCCACTTGTTTGCAGCATTACAGCTAAATGCTACTTCTCCATGTTTAGTCTGGACTCTGGACTGGACCAGCTGACCTGAGTCCTTGGATCTAAGAGCTCTGCTGGGTGCTATGAAAAATAAAAAAACAACTTGTGATTTCCTGTTTTTTTTTTTTTACCCTCTTTGTTTTTATAAATTGAATATATATTTTTGAACCTAGCAAGCCAATACGACGTTTATAGAAATGACCTGTTTTCATTCTATCTAAGTTAAACAAACCTAGGAACTGTATCAGACTGCATCAAATCAAATGTAAGCAGCAATACATGGATAATATAAAAATGTATCGTCCTGAAGTGTTTCATTTTCGTATCTCCATTTTACATAAATATCGGATTGAAAGATATGAAGCTCTAATATAAAGTAGTTACCCACAAATCTTAATTCTTACGAACTTTTAACCTCAGGATTGAAAGTTATATCCATGCAACCATCCACCTCTGTCGGATCTTGACAGGACATCTTCACAGTGAGATGGTGTCAGTCAAAGGTCACATGGATGGCTCACTTAATTAATGCCTTTGTGGTGACACAGGTTAAATGACCAAGTTTCTTGTGTGAAAAGTTGACACACTGTCTTATGTAAAGTGACCAATTAGCGTGTCTGTATGTCTTTCAGTGAGTGTGCGGACAGACTGAAAGTGTGTCACCCCTCCATTGTGAACATGATGTGACAGAGGATTTTAATGGCCTGTCACATTTGTCAAGAAGCATGAGATAAAGAAGTCATTTCACAGCACTTTCTCTTTCCCTGAGTTGTGTGTATAGTTTTGCTGGCTCCAAGTGATGGGCATGCAGCGAGAAAATGTGCATTTCTACCACCTGCAGGGTGTGTTGCCACGGTCAGTGCCAGGAAACTGGTGTAGGAATGCCCTTGAGCTCTGGACAAAAGCAACACCCACACTAAAGCACACCACACATGCTGGCGGATACTGGCTTCACGCCCAGTCTTCCAATAGAACCATGTTTGAATTCAAGCAACTGGCTCGGCTCCACATCAGCACTTTTCAAGGAATGACTTCCCAGATAAGACTATCAGGTAAGCCTGGTTGAAATAAAAACAGACAAAAAAAGCCCCCCTCAATTTAAGTGGGGTCTGCATCTATATGCTACTATTGTATGTTCGTCTGTCGCATCTAATCCTATAAGAGGTGAGGCACGACCCGTTTTAGAAGTGACAAACTTTTGATGATCTGATTCTGGAGCCAGGATTTCTTTTACACAGCCTTTGTGGAAGCTACTTACATCTCTGACGGCTTTTTTTTTTAACTTATTTAAAATTATACCTTGCTCTCATCATAGACTGCTGTTCAAATAGACCTTTCTGCTGGGAAACAAAAGCTGTTATTTTGTTTTCCTCAAACCAGGAATGATGAATGGTGACTGCTGATTGGTCAATGTCTCTGCACCAGCATACGCACACACACACACACATACACACGCACACACACACACACACACACACACACACACACACACACACACACACACACACACACACACACACACACACCCACACACTTATTCATTGTATTGTTGTATGAAGTAATTTTAAAGCCGGTACACAAACGCAAATTATGAATGCCTCATTTATGTGTACAGGTTGCGTGTGTAAAACTAATGAATACGTGAGCATGTTTATCAACCACCAGAATGGATTTCTGGAACATATTTTTTAATGTGCAGATATGGTGTATAAATCTTTTTGTCACGTAAGGTGAACTAACTTCACCTTTCGGTCCATTTATACCTTTCTGACATGTCATCTTAGCATGCATACATTAAAAACATTTGAACACCCAGTTCCTGTAAGAATATTGGAGCTGTTCACTGTCTAAGTTCTGTTCTTACAAAGAAAATCTTGGATAATAACATCTTTTTTCCCATTAGATACACACAGTCCAGCAGCAAACAAGACATAGAGGTACCGCATGTGTGGTCATTATGCTGTGTCTTTCATCACTAAATCCTGCTTATTAGGTTAAGAGTCATAGAGAGGTGCTTGTTAGCGTTCAGATATATGTTAAAAAGTCAAAGGTGGAGCATAATGATGCAGCTGCACTTTGTAGCTGCTCTGCCCTCGTGGCCTTTAATGTTTCAGTCATAGAAAGTCCAACAAGTGGAAGGGGTTGACAGACCAAAATAAGTGCATGGAGAGATGATTTAATGGTTTTTGAGTGAGAATGTTAATCACGACCAATTCAGACAATGTTGAAAGGGAACAATGCCAGATCAACACACTCAGTCTGCCTTACAAGTATCTAAGAGTATTGCCGTATCAGTAAAAGGAAAAAGAGAAAGGAAAAAAAGGACAAAGAGTTGCACAAAAACTACAGTCCATGTGAGAGCAAAATAAATAAATAAATAAATCTGATGACCTAGAGATGTTACTCAGCTGGATGCAATATTAACAAACTGTTGACCATCAAGATGTTCTTTTTTGGAGTGTGACAGGTTTTGTATGGATGATAACACTCATCATGGGTGTGATTGCATTAGTGCAGTTATAGATTTGCATTATAATATTTAAGCTATATCTGAGCGCTAAGGGATTGTATTCAACACTCTCTTTTATGCCCTCACCCATAAAAGTAGAAAAAACCCCACAAGATTTAAAGTCCACTTCAGTTTCTTTATGTATTGTAATTTTGTATTCATGTACTGTAAAAAAAAGTCACATTTATTCATATATGTTTAACGGTTAGCTGTCACAGTCAGCTTGCCGAAATATTGTTTGTCATCCAAACCCTTAACCCTAAAACAATAATGTTTAGATCATGCAAATAACTTGGAGATTGCTTCCACCCCAAAAAATGATTTATTGAGACATGATTTATTCAGAAAATTTCCCTCCAGCTGCACAGGGAGAAATATCAACATCAGAAAAAGCAGAAGCAGTAACTTCTCAACTGTCAGTTGGCTATAAACTTTTAATTATGGGTGTTCCCTACGAGAGGGAAAAAAAAGAGGAGCCAACAGAGGATAGTTTGCCTTTAAAAATATCAACGCGTGCAGAATAAATCCTTTATTTTCTGCAAAAGTAAAAAATGGCAGACGTCGCTAATCCTCATCGAATGCTGTTATAAAAAAAACCTGCAGCAGTACGTAGGAAAAACCCCTCACCTGCTTGTCTGTTAGCACATTACGCCGCCTTTCTGTCTATGTTTGTGTTCCTCAAACGTTTGTGTTTTTGCTGTTGTTGTTTCTTTTATGGCTCTCCTTTGTTCTGAGTCCCGACATGACTAGACTCACCTGTCAGCAAGGTGATTGTTTTGTCGTGGTTACGTCATCACCTTTAAATTTTAAGCAGCCATTTATGCATTATCCATCAGTATAGGGTACACACACAAACAAGCAGGTAGGATGCCACAAGGCTGTGCCTCTAACCTCATCCCTAAAGGACCACACCAGTAATTTGGCTTTGTTGTTTCTTCACAACAATTCACACTTATCCTGCTTTTGTTCTCTGACCTGCACGGAATCAAATTTCCAGTAATAAAATCTAGCTTGAGGGGGATTTGTCACGACAAAGTTATTTTCATTTGACAGTGAAAGAAAATGTGAAGATTCACCAGATACACAGGATCTTTAGCAACATGTGTCTTAATGAAAATGTGGCATCCCGGCCAGAGCAGAATCTCAGAGGAGACATACTGAACAAGAGGCCAGTTGATGACAGACTCATTTTTTTTATTGTGCGCACATACAGTGAATGTGTGTGTTTAAGGTTTAGACGATCCATGTGAGATCTCTTTTTCGCAGCCACCATGTTATTTTGGAAATATAGAATCATACATTGCATTCATATCTTTGTTTATCTACTCATTTATTCAATAAAACAATCCGAATCAGACACAGTGTAGTGCATCACATGTGTACCATTCCTTATGTCTACATATTAAGAGGCTATGATGGGAAAAATCGTCTTTCATTTGTTAAAATGTTTACAGAGAGATGTATTTTCCTCCCTCTTGGTTTTAGAAACAACAAGAGTGTTCTCCAGTTTGTTCCAAACTTTTAAACAATAAGCGCTGGTTACACTGAACTTTGTGTTGACACTGTTAAAGCTATGTTTTGGATCTATTTCCTGTTTTTCCCAAATTGTATCTCTCAGCATTTGTGCAGCATCTGCAGTGTGGGCAGCAGCCCTGCCAAGTAAACAAGGTCCTTATAAACTATTAAACAGTTCACGGTAGGGACCGCACACACACTGAGCGCACGCATTAAAGCAAAGATGCACAAATGCAAATACGTTTGAGGAGTAAGTGAGAGTCCCAGCGCAGAGTCTCTGGCCTCTTTTTTCCTCCGGTCACAGTGAAATTAGATCTCTCTCTATCTCTCTCCCCATCCTCTGGAAGGAGGTTGTACGCTGAAACATCAGGCTGTCTGTGTCCCTCTTGGCTTCTAATGATGAATGACTTAGTAAGCAGAGTGTGAGCCAACCTGATTCAGCTCTACTACAGACACCTGAAACTCTGAAATATGTTCTTTCTTCTGTGTAATGTGCAGTTATGTATGAGACTAAAGAAGCCACCTTTCAGTTGAGTAAGGATTAGGTGTTCAACATATCCCCAGTGCAGCAGCCTGACCATTAATATGTATCTGTACAGTCACGAAAACCTGCAATCACAGGATCACTAAACGTTAAAATGCACCTCAACGTTTGTGTGTGATTCCTTCCTAAACTTGCCAGTATTGTAGGACGTAAGATTACACTAAATGGATGAAAACAATCAAAATCCAAGATAAATTTCACCTTGCCTTTAACTTCACGTAATCACTACTTTTACAAGGTGATACCACTAGAGGGCACTGTTCCACAGTCCACATAAAGGATATTTGCTGAATCAGAAATCCTTGACTGTAGCTTTTAATTTCACAGATGTTTTTGATATTGTTAATGTATCTTAAAGTATGAATTCATTTTTTTTATTATCATTTGTCAATTTAGTCTATGACTTGAATTGAAACTATAACATTTCACATCACAAGAACTCAAAGACCTTTTCAAAAATACTGCCTTTTCTGCCCCAAACAACAAAACAATCCCAAAATAAAATCTTCTCATATCTGATGAATTAGAGATAAAAAAGGTTGCATTTAGCTAGACTGAATAAGATAAATGTTTAAACCATGGTAGATTTGAGAGGTGAAGCACAAGTTAGTTTACCTAATTCACTTCTACTGGCAGAGGAACCTTTTCAAGGATCAGTGCCTTTTTAATCTTATGAGGTGTTTTTCAATTTGACCTAATTTTGTCTTGTTTTGGAGCTTTTAAAGCCTTTTTTTCTGCCCCGAGTGCAAAGCAAACAAGTTAAGCCAAGCTGTGATTATACTGTACAGTGTAAGAGCAGATGTGAGGAGGAGGATTCTGGTCAAACTTGTGAATGTGCACAGCCACTCTGAGGGTGAAAAGTTTATTTTGATGTTTTCATTCTTCACGTCACTCCTGGCTGATTCTAAACCACAGGAGCAGCCCACTGAATGACAAAGAAACTAGCTCACCCAGGAAGGAAACTCCCTGTCTTCCCAAAAGACGTCAGTCCAAAGTCCACTACAACAGCTGTGTGTGTGTTTGTCTGTGTTTCCGGGAGAGAAGAAGGAGAGAGCGGGACTGTGTCAATAGACACATAGTTGATTCCCTCAAGTGTGCCGTAAAGCATCAAAGGCTGAGAGTCATACTGATACTGTACAGTTTGTTTTAAAGTTATGAGAAACAACCTCTTTTACATTCTCACAGCAGGTCTTAAACCCCCTGTTGTATTTACAGGTGCGCTACCAGTATAAGTCAGGCAACTGGGAAATACAAACCAAAGGTGTGCAGTTCGGTTTTAAGATTACATTTCCATGAATGACGCATTGGAAGGCCGAGGGGTGTACACATGGATCAACACACGGACACGGACACACACACACACACACACACACACACACACACACACACACACACACACACACACACACACACGCACAATTGTAGAGATGGTGTATTATCTTTCTGGAGCTGCTGGTTTCCCAGAGCTGAATATGTGTTTCAGGTCTGAGACAACAGTAGGACAGTGGTTACAGAGCAACAAAAGAAACACAAATATAATAACGCCACTCCCACAACTAGCTTTATACTCCCAGTGCATTATGCCACGTGATCTTTTTCTGTGACCTTCCTGTTTAAATACAAATATGTTTTATGACTCACTTGGTTGTGGTGTACACTTACCTAGTCTCTGTCTTCATATTTCATATCCCCGTTCATGTTTAAGATAAAATAAGATAAGATAATCTGATCCCTGTAGGGAAATTCAGAAACTGTTGTTTCCATAAGTGCACCTATTTCCTGTTTACCTGGAAAAATATAAAGAAATCAGGGGTGGCTCAAGAGTTTTTGCATGGCGCTGCGTAACTCCTATACATTTCATTTAATCAAGAGATGATATTTTGTGGTTATGTATCATAATACCACGATGTTGCCAAAGGTATCAGATGGAAACAAAATTTAAAGCAGGCCTTTTAATTGCTTTAAAGTGTGTAACTTAGTGTAGTTTGATCTGCAGTCAGGAACATTACACTTCTGTTCAAGTTAAAAGAAAAGCACACGAGAGAGAAGAAAGAAAATGTTTGTAACAGGGAAGACAACTTGGAATCATGGTGGGATGTAACAAAATATAAGGCAAAAGCGTACCTTGTGCAACTTCAACCAGCTTGAAAGTCAATAATTGGTATAGGCAGCTTTATTCTTCAACTCAGCCTGAATCCTCTAAGACGATCTTGCTTGAATTTCTTCAGTAGGATTCAGGAATAGTTCTCCAGGCTTCCTGAAGGACACATTCCAAAGCTCTTCTTTGGATGTCGGCTGCCTTTTGTGCGGTTCTCTTTGAAGATGATCCCACACTGCTTCAATAATTTCACCAGTCTGGGGGAGGATTCATCCCTTCATAAGAACATTTTCTTTCAGTCCAGTTCTTGTGTTCTTTGATTTGTCACCACTGAGGTCATCACTGAGGTTGACGCATACAAAAGTAGAATTTGTTCTTCAAGAAGGATGGCCCTTGCAAGTGGCTGGTAGATTCTCCTAGCTCCTCTGGACATTGCTGAAGTCTGTGGACTTACACCCCTTCTAGTTTTCTTAATCTACTGTTGCAGTCGGTTATCAAAATTTAAATTAGAGTCTGATTACAGCTGAAATTTGCAGCCTGTGCTTGGTGTCATCTCATACAGAATGTAGTTGTTCAGCTGTGAGGATGCTGACATCATAAGTAAATCAACACTAAATGTCACATTTCCTGACATTAGCGTTGTGTGACAAAGAACATACGTTATAATGTGACAAAGAAAATAAGTTATAGTGTGACAAAGAACTTCAGTTATAAAACAATAGATGCGCTGTGACTTTTTGCTACATTTACATTTAATACACTCAACCAGTTTCACACTTACTGCATTCACTCACCGTTTTACCCAATACAAACTCCTTGTTTAAGGTTAGCATTTTAAACAGGATGGTTAAGGTCAGCAAAACAACTTGGATAAAACAGACACAGCATATAGATATCGCACTGAAACATCTTTTCCTGAATAACTGGTTTCGGAGTCCTGCCCCTTCCACTAAAGACAGATCACACATCCAAATGAAATACATGACCATGAAAGGTGTGCTGGATGGCATTAAAAATGCGGATATTTGACTTCTTCAGCATAAAATACTAAATGAGAAGAAAAAAAAAAAAGGTTATGTGGGAAAAAAAAGGGGATGTGATTCAGCATATTGTGTTCGATCACCGAATTTCACCAGTTCAACTTCATTTCTGAGAGTATATGGATTGGTTGCTTTGAGGAAAGGCTAACTGGGTAACCACAAGATGAAATTTGTTTATGCACAGTTCTTTCACATCTTCTTTAGCTGCCATACGGTCGGTTGAATGGGCGACTCCTCCGTCACTCACTCAACAGAGTAAAGAGGAAAAGGTGGGCCTGTGGGAGGAAACTAGCCGAGTAACTTTTTAGAATGCCTTGACCGATTTAGGTGCCCAATTCAAATAAGAAATAAACAGCAATTGAAAACGAAAGTTTAGTTTGATACAAAATCATGGTTTATCAAGTACTGAGGCAGGAAACCAACTTTGATATTGAGCAAGTCTCCAGATGTGGTTCTTTTTTTTGCCTGTAAACAATCATTATGGGACAGCTAAACAAAAATGTCACAAGAAGTCATTCCAGCGTGCGATTCTCGTGTCCATGTACAGAAAAAGTATGCCATGACTCTTTGTGTACATGGACACAAAAGTACAGATTACATTTCGGGACATTTTCAGAAACTGCTGTGAGACTGTGTTGGTTTCCAATTTAGTGTAAGGAGAAAAATACTGCAACTGAAACATCAATTAGAGGAAGCTTACTGTGAAATGCAAATATTTATCTTATAGAATTTCTGCATTGAAAAGTCATGCAAACATCCATGACTGTTTTCCCGTCATTTTAAAGCATCCTTGTGTTATGAACTAAGCAATGTGACCCGACAGTTCCCATACAGCCAGTTAAAAAGTCTTTTGAGCTCACCATCTTTATCATTATAAAACAGTACGACAGCCATTTTATCTCTGCTTTGTGAAACTGCATGAGCCTGCTTATCTTTCTGAATATTACACTAATTATTTACGGTACCCAGTGTCCTTGGCATCAGCCAGCTGCTGCACCACATGACTTATCTGTTATTTCTTAATGGGAAGGAAGAAAAAAAGTGCTGGAAAGTGACACAAAAATAGATAGTACGATAAATTTCCCTACCCTTTTCCTCTAGTCTGCCTTCAAATTGGATTGCATTCTCCCCTCTTTAGTAGGACTCTACTGCCTGAAAGGTATATGATCTTTCATACTTAACTCTCCACCATTTACCGTCACAAGCAACATGAGCAATTACTCACTGAGACCCTTTTTCAACAGTAAAAACTTAAAATAACTTCAGAAATGACTGGGAAGCCAGTGACTCGCCATTCCAACATTTATGTGAAATTTGGATTTAATTCATGTTTTGAACAGTTTTAGTAGGTTTTCCAGTTATAACCAACCATGATTCATTTTGCACCTCCTTTTACAAACCTCCTCACCAGAAAAAGGAAATAAACACTTAAATCTGTCATAAGTAGGCCTGGGCAACTATTAAAACTTTTAATCTAATTTATCACATGATTTCCCTGATTAATCACGGTTAATCGCATTTGTACACAAAATCCAAAAATGAATTCAAAAGTAGTGTATAGCTTTTAGCATTTAGTTTTATTTTAAATTTTAAATGAAAGTGCCATAACATTTGTTGTGCAAACATACTTTTAACATCAGCATTTTTATGTAGTTTTTATGTAGAAGCCTCGCTCCACTGTCTGTTTCCTTGAATGACTTGCTGCTATCAATTGTGTGTTTTGCCTTTAAGTGATATTTTAGACTGGAACTACTACGGTGAGAAGACAATTAGACTTGGCTGTGTTTACAGATGACTTTGGTTCTGTCAACTCCGCCGTCTGGAAGAACTTTAAAATGAAAATGGCCGAGTAAAAGTTCCGTACCCTTCTCCATGTTTGGTGGATCCGCCGATTACTTTCTTTTCCGGTTCCGCAGCAGACAGCAACAGACTTTTACAAAATAAAAGCCTGTCAGCAACAGACTTTTACAATAATAAAATAAATAATAAAACCTGTGCTAATGTGGCGATAAAAAAATTGTCGCCGTTAAATAATTAACGAGTTAACTTGCCCAGCCCTAGTCATGTTCATTTGTTCGACGCTTTGCTGTACACAAGTTCAAAGAAAAGATTTTGTGTCTTCAGAGACCATCACATTTACAAAAAATAGATTTAGACGTTTAAATGATATGTTTTGGACAATTATACAATCAACAGATCAATTGGTGATATGTGAGGGAGTCAGAATTGGGTGTAAAAGGAGAATATACCCAAGTGCTCACCACCTTGTGCTAAATCTGTTGAGATAATCATCAGTTACTACAGCCACGTGGGATCAGGAATACCTTTGAAAAGCATTTTCACTCAACACAGTCTGCTGCTGTATCCAGAAATGCAACCTGAAATGATATTACACAAGGAAGAAGACTTATATGAACTCTAAAATGCCGCTGAGGTCTCTGGGCATGAGCTCACCTCAGATAGACAGAAGGACACATGTTCTTTGGTCAGATGAGTCCATGTTTCAGCTGCTTTTGGGGATTTAAAAAGCAGACATCTTGTTCTACCTGCCGAAGAGGAGGTAGACCATGCAGGCTAAATCCAGCTTCTGTGATGAAATTAGGGTGCATCTGTGTCCATGACATGGATGAATTGGATATTTTGAGGATACCATTATGTATCAGGATTTTCTTTTTACAGATATATGCTAGAACACAAATTCCATTTGTAAAAGTGCAACAATTAGTTCCCAAACAATTAAAAAGTGTCATAAAAGGAGGGATTGTGTCACTCAATGGTAAACATTTTAATCTCCCAGACTTTAAAAACTGTTATTTATTTATTGCGTATGTGGCTGGCATCGAATTCAGGATTAAAAAATTATGATTTTCCGAATAAAATGAAATTGGTCAGTGAAGACGCTGGACATAATTTTTTTTTCGGACTTTTTTGGTCACTGTTAAAGGTTCAAACATATAACAGGTCTGTTTTTTCAGGATTGTTGAAAAAAAAAGTCCAAGTTTTCTGGGAATGTGGTTCGTAATTGTGTTGCTGTCAGGAAATTAAACTTGTTTCATTGCACACTGTAGAACCACTGAAAGTGCATTAGTCATCTGCTGTGGAAATGTGTGTGTGTTTTACCTGGAAATCAGATCCGACTTCCACATGACTGTTGGGTCACTTCACATCACATAGCCTCACAGCTGTGTCAGGGAAATATAACCTGGGTGGAGATTCTGAGGAACCAATAGTGAGTTTGGATGTGTGCGTGTGGATTGCACTGCACAAAGAACCACAGGATGGCATATTATTATTTCTCCTCCCTGTTATTCCCCTGAATACGGACTCTGTGGCTGGAAGTCCTTGAGACTTGTGACCTTTCTCTCCCCCTCACTATCTCCTTCTTTTTCATGTTGAAACTGGCACTGAGCCAGAGTGCAGCTCTGCTGGCCTACACAGAATTACTGTAACAAAGTGTGCAGTAGCTGGCACCCAGGATGTGGGCAGTGAAAGTAGGGACTCTCCATGACTCCCTTGTGAGGGGAAAGGGCACAATGAGGAGAAAAGATACCCAAACTCTACAGATAATCCCCTTTTACATTTCACTTTCACAATTCAAGGGCAGACAAGTGGGTATTTCAGAAAGATGTCATGTACAGTGAGTAGCAGGTGTTTAGTCTACCAAGTTTCTCTTAAGAGGAATGCAAAACAGCCTTATAAAAGAATGACTTGAATTTTAGGGTAAAATATTTAAGACTGATCTTTTATTTTAGACAAGAAGAAAAATGGTATATCTATCTGAATTAGATGATGTTTCATTAAATGGCTAATTGTTTGCATACAACACTTTTCTTGTCTTCTGGACATCTAAAAGCACTTTTTTGCTACAAGTCACATTCACCCACACATACACACACGCACGCACACACACACACACACACACACACACACACACACACACACACACACACACACACACACACACACACGTCTTTACAGTGTTACAGGTAGCTGTTGTTGGTCCCAAATTAGAATTTTTTTTTTATGCATAATTTGACAGTTTCACATCAAAGCTCTCTTTGCAGACCGGTTTCTGACACAAAAAATTATTTGCTTTCTTCAAATGTCACAGAATGTAAATGTCAAATTTTTAACATTTTGTGTCACCACAAATTTCCCCAGCAGGTTATCTATGTTACAATGACAGGCAGATCAAGTCTTATGAGCTCATTATGGGGCTGATGTCTACAATGATGTCTCAGTACATTTCTGTTTGGCATACTGCAACCAAATGGTAATAATAAACCAACCAGTCATAACATTAAAACCAGGTGAAGTTAGTAACACTGCTTATCTTGTTACAATGCAACGTCCTGCTGGGAAAACCTGCCACCACCATCCCTCAAGCTATGGGCTTACACAAAAAAAATGCACAAGAAGGATTGAAAGAACATGATAACGAGTCTGAGACGTTCAACTTAACTCAAGAATGCAGGACTGCGAGAGGAGGTAGTGCAGCACTAACTATCACTAACTATCTATGTTGTTTATCTTGTTGTTCTCAATTTCTTTCATTAAGGTGCCCTTTCTTTCTCCTTTCCAATCACTACCTCTATCTGACCATCTGACTGAGGGTGTAGCTCACAAAATGGTGTATACATACCATCATGTCATCACCTTCCCCTGATGGTTGGACAGGGTTACAGAATGATCTTGGTTTAGGATTCAATTTGTCTTTCTAACACTCTTCAACAATCTTTTGACTCTTCACATGCAGTTGCTCATTAAATCAGAGGCTGTGATTTTAGGTTGTAATTCCCTGCATGAACAAACAGCCTGTGGGGTTGTTTTTGATGTTAGAAGAGTTCCTGCATCCCTCTTTTCATACTTTATATTAGCCTTTGAACACTTGATAAAAACAGAAATTTTATCTATACAAACTCAAGTCTGTTACTTTGTGAAATGCAGTTTAAAGGATAAGACCGGTTTTTTAACATTGGGCCCTTGATTTCACATTATAACATGATGTTCTACTCACCCCTGCTTGTTGTTGAACATTTGGAGCTGTTCCGAAGATATTCGCGAGGCGTCTGGCTGCTCTCTTGAGATATTCGGCCATGAAACGGTTTCCTATGGGCAAGCTTATACAGGCACAAACTATGCTGTTTATAATTTATTAATTACTGTACACTAGCACTGATAACGTGGAGGTGCGTCGCTTACTTAAAAAAATCCGGGTTACTAATTTTGAATTTTAGCCGAATGAATAAATAGGCAGCAGGTCTGTGGGCTGTCTGTGGTAGTAGCACGACAATGACGTCAGTAATACCCACTTTACGACAAAAAAAAATCAAAATTACAATAACCCGGATTTTTTTAAGTAAGCGACGCACCTCCACGTTATCAGTGCTAGTGTAGAGTAATTAATAAATTATAAACAGCATAGTTTGTGCCTGTATAAGCTTGCCCATAGGAAACCGTTTCATGGCCGAATATCTCAAGAGAGCAGCCAGACGCCTCACGAATATCTTCGGAACAGCTCCAAATGTTCAACAACAAGCAGGGGTGAGTAGAACATCATGTTATAATGTGAAATCAAGGGCCCAATGTCAAAAAACCGGTCTTATCCTTTAAAGCAATTGAAGAAATTAGCTTAGGAATCATAAAACTATTCAAACTTCTGTTCTGACACTGTTAGGATCTTGAATTCCATCAGAAAAAAAAAAACGATTGGAGGGCGTCAGGGTCATTGAGATTTGTTTATTGTTTTATCACGATCTGAAAGAACTGCGTCGTTTGGGAGATTCGGTGTTATAATCACTGGCTGAGAGTACATTTCTTTAAGAAGAAAGAGGAAAAAAGGGTCACTGTGGTCTTGCAAGGGTGTGTTTTGTGCTGACAGTCATGCTGGTGATCAAAACTTGTGGTTGTAGATGTCTGCATAGGGCTGTGCATGTTTGCATCCACCACAAGGCCACTGTTGGTCCATATAAAATGTCTTCATTGTCATGGCATGAACCACGGGGTTTCCTTGGTTATGTCCAGGAAGCAGAAAATGGATGTTTTCTTAAATGTATGACTTTAACCATGAAACCTCAAAGAAAAATATCTTAAGCTGCTTCCCTGAATAAAAAGCATTCCGGTCTTTGATAATTAGCTTCTTCCTGATGATTTCATCTCAGTGTTTTCAATGTAACACAACCAAGTGAGCATATGCAGTTTTTTATAGATGGAATTACTTGAAACTTTTAAGTATTACACACTATAAGTGGTTGTAGGCAGTTATTAGTCGTTAATGATGTATTAATTAGTAACAGTCCCTCCATCATGCCATTTCAAAAAATTTGGGCTCTAAAGCAAATCTTTATGAAATTACATTCCTGATCCACCCTCCGCTATTGATGTCAGGCGTTATACACCACAGCATTTTTTGCCAGCCACAATACATCCAGCTAACAATATCATATGCCAATAAAGCAGTTGATGTTAATGCTTGGCTGCATGTGCCAAATAAAAGACCTGTGATTAGTGCTGGTAATATGTTCCAGATGTTCTGCACTGCTCGATAAACGCTGTGCATCCTCAACAGAATAGCCAACACATTACATGAGGCATAAATTCAAAATTCTAACAATAGTGACACTTTTCTCTCAACAGCATGCCATATAGTCATAGCCATTTCATAGTACCACGCACAATAGCAGTGAAAAAACTGACGGATTCAGCAGTGAGAAAATATCCTTTTTCCACAAGTTTAAGCCTATTGAACACTACCTGAGAACATAAGCTCTACCTCTACCTTGTATGTGGAAGTGAAACAGCAGCACCAGCCAAAACTCTGCCAAAAAGTTCTATGAGAGATACAGTTTTTTCAGAATATCTACTTTATATCTTGTCTGCCTAACAAGCACCCCTAATCGTGTTGAAGAAAACAGCTCTGGGTGGGAGCTGTTGGAAATATTTGATTAAACAGAGAGCAGAAGCTGCAGCTTAAGCACTTTTAAGCACAGTTTTCTCTTTCGCTTAGATGTGGTGAAAAAACAGCGAAGGTGATGCAGCTTATTATAGTACAAAAAAACCAAAGCTTGAACTATCTAAATGTATTGTTAACGAAGCCACCCCTACTGTGCGTGTCTGTCCGTTAACATGATTACAGTAAAGTAACGTGAGTGGCTGAGACGTGCTGTGTTTAAACTGATATGTAACTGTTGCTAGGTCCAACCTAGTAAGATTGCTCTCTCAAAATGTTACGGTTAATATCGGTGTTTCTTAAGACGTGACACCAACTCACTCAGTTTGCTAATGAATTGATGGGAAGCAATATGAAGAACTGTAATATTTCTAAAAACTGCTGCTCCCAAGCACAGTAGGGAGTCTTTACAGAAGGTTAGCTAATAGCTAAGAACTCGCCCTCTCTCCTTGGACAAAAATGCCAATGTCTCTCTTCAGAATGGGTAAAGCTATTGCCCAAAACACAATTGAAAACTATTTATTCAGGGCTCCAATATGTTTGGAGTTTGCACGTTTTTTCAGGGTGTATAAGTGGGTTCTCTCCATGTTCCTCCATGCTTCCTCCCAAAGTCCAAGAAGTTAATTGACATTTCTAAATTAACACTAGGAGAGAGTGTGTATCTCTGTGTCAACATTTCCACAGTTTATTGAGCAGCTATATATATCTATATATATATATATCTATATATAGATATATCTATATATCTATAGATATATATATCTATAGATATATATATATATTCTCCTCAAAGGCCTAAATAAATGTTTTATCAGCATCTATTTATGTGCTCTTCATTTATTGTATATATGATAAAGCTGTAACATAATGTGTCATACATATGATTGTATGACCAAATTTTGAAATAATTCTTTAAACAAGTTATTCCGGGAGCAGCATTTTTTTCTATCTAATTAGGTCCCAGTGGATCTGTATTCAGCAGACGCAATTTTTCACTGAATTTTTATGTTGTTTTGAAAAACACCATCTTGATGGGATTCACTGATGGTGACAGAGAGAATGATGCAACATCCTTAAAATGATGGGTCTGAACCAGCGGTTCAGTAAAAAGCAGAAAAAAGATAAAACAAAGAGTTATATTTCAAAATTACTATATAAATTACAGGGAACTGAAGTCAAACATACAGAGGGAGCCGACAGTAGGTGATGACTCATTGAATACACTTTCAATTCCTTCCTTCCATCCAATTCCTTCCAAAACAAGGAAGGCCATGTCAAAAAACAAGAAGTGGCACAAGTGTTCAGGAAGATGATCATCTGACAAACTTGTGGAAGCAAATAGAGGCTAGAACTCATTGTAACAATACTTCTCTCCATTATTCAGAGACTGGTTGGACAAACCAAAGTTTTTACATCTTAAACTAACATCGATCTGCTGATTACTCACTCCATGACTGATTCCATAGAGTAAGGGTCGAAGTGAGGGCCGAAAGAACCGTAAAGGGTCCGTCTTGTGAGAGTTGGACCAAAAATGCAAATTAGAACTCAGACAACTACACTGCTTCCTTCTAACCCTCATTTCATATCCGCCCTGAAAATAAAAAAATTAAAAAACAGTTTGACACTCCAACTGCACATCTCAGTACAACATAGTTCAAAGTCTCATAGCATGTTTCAGGCAGCTATTATCAAATTCATATAACAAATCTGGGATATTGCTTCGTCTTTGTATTCAATTTCACGAATGGCATATTTTTATGTAAAACAACTTATTCAAACTGATTGGAGGGATCTGTTTAAATTCAGAAGTAGCACACAAGCCCTGCTGCTGATGTTACAGCTGCCTCATCCTCTCTTCAAAATGAACCACAGACATTGACGTAAAAATGCTTTGAGAGCTGGAGCATCAGCAGTTGCTGGAGGGCCAATTAATAGTTTCCCTATTTGTGTGTTCCCATGGGTCTGATGGCTCTAATTGGGTTTGTGCAGCTAAGTTTAGTTTGCAAGCATTTAATTGTAACCTTATCGTAGTGGTATTAATCAATTTTAAAGGATAAGAAAGTTATTTCTTATAGTGGCAGGGACACCAGTCTGTTCTTGTATTTTGAGCATTTTGAGCAGGATGTAAATGAAACATTCCCACACTGAAAATGTTATTCGAAAGACAGATATTGAAGTTGGCAGGTTTGTAGTAAGTTGTATAATCGAAGTTCCCCCGTAAAGCATCACCTCTGACATATCAGAAGAACCACTCATGAAAGTGAAAGATGGGGGCGGAAGTTCTATTTTAGAAACAATGGGTTATACTATCGTCTCACAAGGGGGGGTTCAGCTTGCATTGATATTTACAGATGTGACTTAAAAAGATGTTGCACTTCTATGGGGAAATTTTCATTGTGGTTCCATCGTGGCTCCCACTGCAACTGACATTATTGATTGAAAATTATGTTTAGCTTTCTGTGTTTCCCCATGATAGAAATGACGAGGTCAAACTTTATTTTGTGGCAGTCACCTTTTAAATAAAAAAGAAAATGGTCTATAAATACTCTTTATTCCATGGATAGAAATCGTATTATTTTGTCTTTATTATTTGATGTCAGTGCTCAATCTTTCAGTACTTTTGGATCCATATTACTTACCCAAAAAACAAAGATGTCATGATCAGCACAGTGGTATGGTAGTTAGCATCATCACAGAAAGAACGTCCCAGGGGCCTTTCTGTGTGGAATTTGCATGTTCTCCCCAATCCTGTGTGGGTTGTTTCTCTGTACTCCAGCTACCGATCAGGAGTGGCCTTGCAAGAGCAAGAGTGACTGTGCATGGTTTTTGGTTATTTTTTTCCTCCGTGTTGGCCCTGTAATAGACTGACAACCTGTCCAAGGTGCACACTGACTGCTGCCCAGTGCCAGTTGGGATAGGATCTGCCCCTGCAACCCTGACTGGGATGATATGGGAAATGGATGGATGGAAAGACACCATGAAACATGACATGTAAGTAACAACCATTTGGGTTTATATTGAATAGAGAAAACACACACAGTGGGCATTTGTGTTGATTTCCCTCAAACCCACAACTGAACTTAAGACATAAGGTGATTATTGGGGTAGAAATTGAATGGATTTCAAATGAGCCAAGACAAATTAATCTTACCAGCACGTTTTTGTCCTCTAAAACCTGACCGATGTTACAATCATAATCGTTTTGTAAAAAAATGTCTTAAAGTTGATAAGACCTTAAACAAGTTTTCACCATTGTTGCAAACACTGTTACTGATGACAAGCACGATTGCTGTAGTTTAAGATTATTAAATCCCTGATTCCACACTCGACTACTCAATTTAACACTAAATCTGCCAAAAGGGCCTTAACGTATGTTCTCTGGCTAGAAAGACAAGACAAACTGGCACAGGACAAAGGGAGACGCAGACTATTTAAACACAGAGGTAATGGGGAACAGGTGGAAACAATCAGAAATCAGACCAGCGACACATGAGGGAGGGGCAAGTGACCTGAAACGAGAGGAGAGTAAAATGTCAAAATAAAACAGGAAGCCACGAGACAACATAGACGCAAAACAAAAACTAAACATAACTTAAAGTGATACTCCGGAGTAGATTCAACCTGGGGTCATTTGAACCGTGATATCCAGCCAAGTAGCCCACCCGCAGTTTTTTCGATATTGGCTGAACATCAGCTGAGTTACTGAGTTATCCCGAATAGCTTCGTACAAGGGTTAATGGATCCTGGTCCGTATCTCCAAAATTAATGCATTTGGAAGTTTGAAAATAGTCCAGGAGTTTATTATTATCAACACAAGCCTGATAGCTTCTCTGCAGCTAAAGCTGCGTCAACGTCACTTCAGGGAGCTGGGAGCTTCAAAGTAAGATGAGGGTTGATCTACTACTGTAGACAACAAAGTATATGCTATATTCTACATGTTTTTTTATGAATTTTTTATGTTGTAGAGTTGTGAAATTATTTTATCAATGGAGAAATTGAGCAGCCTTGCTTTGTTGTCTACAGTGGTAGATCAACCCTCATCTTACTTTGAAGCTCCCAGCTCCCAGAAGTGACGTCGACGCAGCTTTAGCAGCAGAGAAGCTATCAGGCTTGTGTTGATAATAATAAACTCCTGGACTATTTTCAAACTTCCAAATGCATTAATTTTGGAGATATGGACCAGGATCCATTAACCCTTGTACGAAGCTATTCGGGATAACTCAGTAACTCAGCTGATGTTCAGCCAATATCGAAAAAACTGCGGGTGGGCTACTTGGCTGGATATCACGGTTCAAATGACCCCAGGTTGAATCTACTCCGGAGTATCACTTTAACGTGACTTCTTAGACATGACACTGTCCACCAGAGTGACAGATATATTTTACTGAACTGGTGCACCAGAAACATGCCAAGGGGTCCAAGGAGTCAGTGGGCCCCTCGTTATATTCTGGAACAAAATTAGAATGTCCACCAGCCAAATTGTCAGAAAATAATGAACAAAAGTAAATGCAAATGACCACAGGGATACAAAAAATAAGCAAAATGAGACACAAAACAAAAATGAAGACAGACAAAATGACCACAAAAGACCATACAGTGATCAAAATTAAACAACAGTATGGAATACTAGAAGTGCCACTAAAGAGAATATATCTATGAAAGAATAAGAAAATATTAAGAGGAATTAATTAAAGAAACAATGGGGAAACGAGAAAATGTGGAAACATAATGGGAAATTTAAAGAATGTGGAAATGCCAAGTGTGATACTGGTAGCAGTTTTGGGGAACAGGTTGTATTACACGCACTTTGAAACCTCATGCTAAAACCCAGCTGCACACACAGAGGAAGCAAAACCTTCTCCCCAAAACTGCTACCAGTCTGACACTTTGCACTAACTGAATATGAATATGAATATATATAGTGTCCTCTTGTACGTGGTGCCAAGTTCTTGCCAGAAGAATAAAAGATTTATGTGCACAGTTATCTTATACTCGTCCCAGACACAGGAATATATTGGCAGACAATCAAGTGGTACTTTGACCCCCAGCTTCCCTAATAAGTAAGTTGGAGATCAAAGGTTCAAGACAAGACTATGGTAAAGGTATTTACTTTTTTTTTCCCCAGGTGGCAAACAGAACAAGGAAATAGCGAAAGTAAGTTGGAGAAAGAAAAAATCAAAAGGAACTGACAAAGAGAACAGGATGTCTTCGGTGTATTTCTCTCATTATTTTGTCATTCTTTGCTTTTTGCAATTGTGATATTTGTTTGTCCATTTGGATATACCTTTACATATATTTATTCATTAATTTATCTATTTATTTAATTTTTTTCCTTTAACTCCCTTTTGACTGGGACGACCTATCAATGAAGTGTCATTTTGATATTTGACCTTCCCTTTTCTGTTTTCTATGAATGAAGTATCATGCAAACTGTTGTTTACTGTGTATAAATAAAGATTTGAATTACAAAAAAGGACCAGACAAATAACAATTAAAGTAATATTAAAAGCAACTGAAAAATAGCAAATGCAAAGTTGAAGTGCAAACACAGTTGAGAAAACTGATAAAGAAATAGAAAAAGCAAAGGCTATGTGGAAAAAATAAAGTTTTATAAATCAAATACTAGAAACATTTATAGTGGAAATATTTTCTCATTTAAGCTTTCAATTTATTTCCCTTTATATTCCGCATTTTCTCATTTCCACATTCATTCTTTCATTAGTTCCTCTTTATATTTCCTTATTAATTTTCTATTCTTTTACAGATTTATTATTTTTGTGGCACTTGAATCATTTTATCTTCTAAAGATACGTCAGTCTACAAGATGAGACACAAATACGCCAAGATGAAACACCAGAAACAACAATCAGAGGACAAATGGCCAACAAGAGAGACGAAATGGCTGCAACAAATTCAACACGGACCCAAGAAAACTAATTTTGCCAAAAAAAAATCTTTGATGACCAAAGTGAGACACAAAATGATCAACATGGACTATATTTTTTTTTTAAATGTGATGCCAAATGATGTTGAACATCTGTGAGCTACAGAGAAATATTTCAGTTAGGGTGTCCTATGTCTTATCCTAGTTAATCCCGTTAGCCCTTAGACTTGGCCCTGCCCCCCTGTTTTGCAAAGGTAAGGTACCCGTAATAAGTAGTGCTCACCTAACTATCAAAACGCCTCCCAAAGAGTAGATGACCACCATAACTTGATCCCTTGAAAGAGCATTAGGGCCTTAGTCCTTGATAGAGCAAGACGGGGGCCCTTTATATGTTTGAGTACAGGGACATGTTTCAAAATCTATCAATCAAAAAAGTTTAATGTAATAAAGCGCTGTTGATTTTGATCTTTGGAATACTTTGGATGTCACAGAAAGGCAAACCAAAAACCTTGAATGGCAGTTATCGTCAGGGATATCAAAAACACTCGGCTCATAATGTTAGCTTGGATCTCAAAGTAACATAAACATTAGCCCAGCGCATGTGGAAAGTTGCAGTTACAACAAACGTTGCATGATCACTTGTTTACTTTCATTCAGCATTTGGCATCTAGTTCTCACGTTAACTGGTTCCCACTGTGAGGTTAAAAATTTTTTTAGAGTGAAGTGGTTGCAACAGAAACATGAGTGCGTGGACATGAAAGATTTCAGTTCTATGTTAAATTTCCACAGAAGGGACTTATTGTTAAACTAAACCAGTATATGTCTATATAGCTAGCCAAAACAGGAACATGGAAATGCTATTTTTGGACTTTTTCCGGTGTCTTTGGTTGGTCTGAGTAATACTCGTAGTCAAATTTGAATCCTCATGATGTATTATTTATTTAGAATGTACTGTTTTTAAAGATGAGGTTTGAGTTACCCTTTAGTGAAATGAATCTATATATATACAAGCCCATTTAGCATAGCAGAAGTAGGAGGGAGATGGCATTTGATTCAAAAGGGGAATTTATGTAATATAAGGGCACATCTTATATAGAATGATAGGGGAAATCAGACTGCAGTTTTTGCAACTGGATAGTGATGAAATGTACTTCTATGAGTGAGAATATGCCAAATATTTTTAGAAGTTTACAAATGTTAGCTTTCCCTTTAAAGTGTGTGACACAAAGACTGACATTCAGACACACAAAGAACACATTTTTCCAAACCAAATGTCAGAGTCAATATGTGCACTCAAGTGCTTCATTTGCATCCGAGCATGGGAATCCCCATTTTTCCTCCCACCTCACCTTTAACCCCCACTTTGTCCTCGTATCTGCTTAGCCAAAGAATGGGTGGCTGAGAGGAGAGTGTAGGAGATACCTCAGAGAGAAAATTGGTGTGATGAGTGTACTTTGAGCGGGGAACTTGGACAGGTGTTTGAGGGGGAGGTGTGGTCGAAAAAAAGTGGGCATTCACCAGTGTGGTGTACGTTTTTTTTCGTGTCAGTTTGTGTGAGTGTTCGCATTTGCATGTGTGGTTGGAGAGTGATGAGACCAGACCTGCGTGATGGAAAGCCCAGCCGACTGCTAACACAAACATGCCAGGGGAAAGAAAAAAGTGAGTTGGGGGAGGGCATGGGGGTCAGAAAGGTGGGGGATGAATGATACTGGGGAAGAGTGTTTTATGTCAGGTTTACAATGACAACTGTCATTAAGGTACTGATATTGAGCAGCATTGACAGGGTCGAGGATGTGTTTACACTGGAGTCCATTATCAAGTTTGCTCAGCAGAGAATACATCCATATTCTGTCCCTCAGACCCCCTCCTTCAACCCAAAGAGGAGGAACTTGGCCTCGATTGAGAACGTCTATGGGTTTTCAGAGATGTTTCACACACTTAGAAAACAGTGTGGTGTGTGTTTCCATCATTATCATAATTGAGAGTGACTGCTTGGGGTATGAATAGGGAGGTGTTTGGCTACCCCCCTTTCAAAAATCCTCATTTGACAAATGAATGAATGAATGAGAGGAGAGGCGTAGCTGGCTCGGCTCGGCTCCAGGCTCCTGAGAGACAGCTGGGGTCAAACACGGTAGATAAAGGTAGATAAAGGTAGATAAAGCTTACTGCTGTGCATTGGGTCTCTCTGCTGGCACACTCCTAATACCCATTTAGGCTCTGTGCCAAGTCAAACATGTCTGTTTTATCTGGGAGACCTCGAAAAGAGACAAGCAGGATAATGCCACAGATTAACAAGTTATTGTCATTTGGGTTTTTTTTCTGAATCCAAGTTTTGAGCTGTTTAGTGAGTATCTGGCTGAGGCTTTGCGGAGCAGCCGGCGAGGAGAGGTTACTCCATGTCATTGGAATCTGTGCACAATGGACTCAGACCCCCTCCTCCGCCTGTAGCACCAGCTTGCGAACCCCACTGCAAGAGCTCTGATTATACTACCCCCCAACCACCCCCCATCATCCACCCACACAGCAGGCTTTAGGTCTGCCCCAAACAGGAGCCCTCAGTGCAGCTAAATGGCTCCCTTAAGAAGCAATATAAACACCAGTGTTAAATTCAAGGCCATGGTTCAGCTGGAATGCACCACATCACAACTCCTTGTAGTAAGCACTTTATGCCTCTCCCCCTCTCTCTCTCTCCTTATTTGTCTCTCTTCCCTCCCTCCTTAACTCTGATACAGCAAAGACAGTTGCCATGGTGTCCGCCTGCCTGAGTCAGAACAAACGTTAAAACACGGTCATCCTCCTGGATTTAGTGTGTGATGTGTTCAGTCAGCATGCTGGAGCGCGCCGGCTAAACGCAGCGCCGATTGGCACACGCGTGTGTGGTCTTCTAGCCCCGGGATGAGACTTTCCTATCAGCTGTGAAAGGTGATCCATTGTTGGAAGCACGCGGAGAACACCTGGAAATAGATGGAGGGACTCACAGTTGCCGCAGTCCAACGATTGCTTCACCTTCTCTCGTGGTCCGCGGGGGAGCGCGCTTGTAAGCTCATTTGACCCGGGGATGTGAATAGCCTACCTCTCCGGGATTAGAGGGTTATTGGGTGAACAACAATGTCCCGCGGCTCGGTCCTGCACTCCCGGCTATTGTTCGTGCGGTTCATCTCCAAAAGCTGTTCAGCTCCGCTCCTGTGTCTCCTCGCTGCATCCCTCCCGGAGTGGATAGGATGACTTCCTGGCTCCGCACACGCAGCGCCAGCGTCCCTCTGTGTGTCCTGCTCGGTTGCATGGTGTTCGCTGTGTGCACAGAAGCTTCCAGTGCCGGTGAGTGAAGGCTCATTAGGGCCAATTACATAATATCCCAACAATAAGTCATGTCGGGCAATCATCGCACAGCATCAGCTCTCGATGATCTCTTGATGTGGGTTTTCTTTTTGGAATTAAAGGAGAGCAAGCTGTGAGCTTTATAAGTTGGCGCACAAAAGAGATATTACAGCAGGGTAACAATTCAGGTGTCGAAAATGGTTTGCCACCATGAGCCAAATTTGGCAAAGTAGATATAAAAAGTCGCTCATCAGTCTGAATCCTGACACTGAACCAGGTCAGTATCTTGCCTAAATTGAGGTCACCACACATGGTGTATTGTTAGTATGTATGTATCTGAAGCTGACCAAAGCCCCCAATTGAGAAAACCTGACAATACACTGGACTAGAAGTGGCTTCCTAAAACTGAACAGCTGCCATAGTGTGCTGACATTCAGCTTCAACTGACCGGATTCACCTTGCCACCTGGGAAGCTGCTAACCATTTCTGAAGGGAAACTCCTCTTGTCTCTTGTTTCCGCATGTCCATTGATCATTCTGAAGTGGAAGTTTAATGCATCACCTATCTGGGGGTTTAACAGAGGTCAGAGTGCTAATTGGGTCAGACTGGCCTGATAATTGGTCTGCTTGTGATGCTTAGATTTGCAGCCTTTTTCTGTCCTACATTTCAGCCCTGTAACTCGATGAAATGGCTCTGGAAAATTGGATTTCAGAGGATAAATTACTTCAAGAAATCATTAATCCCATTACAGGAAGCCTGAGGTGCATGTTGTGCCTTTTGTCACCCTGTAAGTATGCCTTCTCACTGTATTTTTCTCTGAAAATATTGTAAATAGTAATCCTGTTCAAAGGACAGTTATGCTCCATTATTACATGCCTCCATGGGTAGCATTCATTCATTGATTAAGGAGTTATTGGAATTTTTCTGTGTTTGTGTGGGAAATGGTCCATTGCACCACTCCAACAACTCAGGCACCTGTTCCCACACTGCTGTACACTTGCTAATATGTGCTGAACAGCTTCATAAGATGCCAAGTGGTGCTTCCATCATCAAAAGTGTGCGTGAGATCTAAATGCCCACAGGGGCTCTGCTGCATGGCTAATGAGTGTTGACACACATATTCTTTCTTATGTTAATCACAGATTTTTCTCTATATCTTCTCTTCCTCTTCTTTTTTCTTCTCTTGTTGTCTTCCAGGTGCCAGTGTGTGTCAGTCCCCCGGTGCCACCTCTTGCGCAGATTGCCTCCGACGTGGGCCACAATGTGCCTGGTGTTTCCAGGAGGTAGGAATGTGTGCACAAGCGGGTGTTTGTGTGTGACGGACAAAAAGGGAAAAAAGCAAACAGTGGGAACGTGGCAGACATTCAGCTGCATTCCTCAGATGACACGCACCAAAGCTTTCATGGCATCCACAAATGAGAAGATAATGTGTATGTTTGAGCTTAGCGGTCTGCATTATGACCTGTGTGAGTGTGTCAGCCGGTGTGTGAATCTTTCCATGCGTGTTTTCTCAGGGACAGAGTCACTCTCTGTCCATGTGTTTGGTCTACACATTCACACATATCACTTCATCGGCCTGTGTGTCTGTCTGTCTTATGAAAAGCCCATGGATCAGCCCTGAGAAACTGTAGTGCCTCCCAGTACCACACCAGTCACCACACATACAAACACACACACTGACACCGCCCTGATTAAATCAGACTGTCAGCAAGCGTATGTTGCAGACTTCAGGTGCTTTCCCACCCTGAGAGCCCTTCTCTGACATCATCTTGCAGGGCTGGGTAAACTGCCATGTGTGAATGCTTTCAAACATCACCTCAGGAACCTCCTACACGCACACAAACTCACACTGCCATGCTTGAGCAAGCATTGAAAACAAAGCTGCAACAGTGCTCGTGAATATGCATGTCCACGTAAGGCTGTTAGAGATTGCCAAGGGGGCAAAATCTGTTAGGAAAGTCCCAGGAAGTCAGTTAGTTTGAAACTTTCTGGTACTCAGTGCTGTTACCGGTCAAATTATTGCCACAGGGATGACCAAAAATAGACAGATGTCAGTCTGGCTCTCAGGTTGAGGTCATGGTCATATATTTAGTTACAATCTCCGTTCTCGTTGTAGACTGTCTACTGTTCCGCTCTGGTGGTTTTTCTGTCTGAAAAGTGGCAGAAATCCCAAGTGTTTTTGCTATTTCATTACTTGTCTGCCTGATTTTTTTTTGGCTTTTTCAACACTTTAAATCAGATCCATGAGAGATTAATAACGCAGTGCAAATGTTCACATTTAACGGTCCAATTTTATGCCTCTGGTTTCTCTGTATTATATTTCTGTGTGTTTATCTCACAAGTACCAAAGGTTACTAATCCACGCCAAAGCCATGAGGCATGATGCTGTGCTGTTGCGGCAACAGTGAGTTAGCTGCAGCAAATAAATCACATACTTGGAGATTCGTTTAACAAAATGTTGGTCAATTTTCATTCAGTATGAAAAAAAACCAAAAAACATTCGCCTGTCTTCAATAGTGGGAAACATAGACATTGATGAGGAAAAACAAACCAATACTTCCAGTACTTCCATCACAAATCAGTTAAACACGATAACAGAAAATGAAACCAAAGTGAGTAATAGTGAAAGTGGTTTCAGTTTGTCTTATGTGTGATAAATCCAAAGGGTTTCTAAGAGAGAGCTTTGTCACTGTGCTTTACACAGACCAAAGATCATAAAATATAACCAGCAAGTTGACGATTAAATACATCATAACCTGTAAACCGTGTTTATGAGCCACTGCATATATTTGTGAATGGGTCTAGTGCGAAACTGTGGAAAGAGTGATCAGGAAATTAAAAATTTTCCATCTTACCTTGAGACTTTCTACTCCCCCTGCATCAGAGGGGCTCAAGGTGTTGGGATTACAGCACAAATGGAAAGACTGCAGCAGCATAAACTTTACATACAGAACGTCATGGACCCATTTGTTTATGTCAGTTCTCATTCATTTAGATTATAATGATAACATCTTAAAAGAAGGCTAACTTAAAGTTTGTTAAGAAGTTATTTGTTATGTTTTTTTTGTGCAGGTGTGTAAAGTTTTTTTTTATATCTGAATAATTTCTTTGTGATGAAATATAAAATGTATTGAATGAGGGTTATAGGAAAGAAAGAAACTCATCATCATTTTAAACCTGCTCGCTATCCAGGACTTCTTGCATGGGGCTGAGCCGAGCCTTCGCTGTGACCTGGCGGAGAACCTGCACAGGAGAGGCTGCGAGCCGGAGTTCATGGAGCAGTGGGAGATCAAGGTGGAGGTCAACACTACCCTCAGCAGTACACAAGTGTCCCCACAAGACATCAGCATCTCCCTCAGACCAGGTAGATGACCTGCAGCTTGGGATCAGCGCACTTTTTCAAATGTGTACTTGACTGGATTTCTCACTTATAGAGAGAACACAGAGTTTTCTTTCAATTCAATTCAATTCATTTTTATTTATATAGCGCCAAATACAACAAATGTCATCTCAAGGCACTTAGATAGTAAGTCCAATTCAAGCCAATTGGAATTCAATTAATTAATAATAATCATAATTCATAAAATAATCCAATTCGTTCATATAGAGCCAATTCAAAAACAATTTCCTAGCTAAGAAAACCAACAGATTGCACTGAAAACTTTTTGTTTTTCGGTCCAATCTCCCGGCCTGAGCGGCGTGCCTGAGGCGACTGTGGAGAGAAACGACTCCCTTTTAACAGGAAGAAACCTCTGGCAGAACCAGACTCAGGAAGGGTGGCCATCTTTAAGTTGAGGTCAAATCTAACATTAACATTTCCTCGTTTATGCTTTATGTGTGTGTGCTGCTAGGTTCAGAGGCCAGTTTCATTGTGGCTGTGAAGCAGTTAGAGCGTTATCCCGTGGATCTGTACTACTTGGTGGATGTATCGGCTTCTATGCAGGAAAACCTCGATCATGTAGGTGTTAAGACTCTCAGATATCACTTAACATCTCAGTGAGATGTATTTCACTCCATTTTTCTCAAGGCAATATGCAAGTTATAGCCAAGATGTTTGTTTAGCTCGGAATCATCACATCGGCTTTTTTTTGTTTACACAAATCTCATCAAGAAGAATTTTTTTAGACAATTGTATTATCTTATCTATAAATATGGATACAAGGAAATTTAGATGTCTTTTCCTTTTTTGTGCATTTTATCCTTCTTCATCTTCTCTTCGTGTTTTTTTTTTCTTTTGCTTGAGCATCTTCTTTTCTCTTCTTTTATTCTGCCTCATCCTCTTGCACTCTTCCTGTGTATTCTTTCTGCCTCTCCGTCTGCGGTGCAGCTGAAGACGGTGGGTGTGGCTTTGTCTCTTCGTATGACGGAGCACACCTCAGACCTTTGGCTGGGTTTTGGCTCATTTGTGGACAAACCCGTCTCCCCTTACATCAGTGTCCACCCCTCTAAGATCGACAACCCCTGCAGGTAAGACAAAGAAGTTTGTGGCCTATTCTGAAAAAACAATGTTTTTCAATCCTCTCATTGCAACCCATCCATCGTAATTTACTTGCTATGAGTAGAGCAGCGCTGTAGCACATACTGCACAGTCTGTTCAATTCTTTGGGTGACATTTTTTATTTGAGTGATTTTTTTATTTTATTTTTTTTTTTAATCGTAGCAGGCTGCTCTCACTAGTTCCTACTGGTCTTTTGTGGCACATATAGAGGCTCATTAGTTGTTGGAGCAACATCATGATGATGATGAGCTGTGCAGTGAGACTAAAACAACAGCTCTGCATTCCGGAATGTTGCAATGAAAAACTTTTGTCTATTTTGTGTTCCTCTCCAGCGATTATGAGATCCGCTGTCTTCCAGCGCACGGTTTCCACCATGTCCTTAGTATGACTGGGAATATGAGCGAATTCACACGTGTGATCAAACGCCAGCGCATCTCCGGGAACATGGACACACCTGAAGGAGGACTAGATGCCATGTTGCAAGCAGCTGTCTGCCAGGTAAATGTGTCATTTAGTGGCGCATCTGCAGAACACTGAGAGAGACTTTTGTTCTGGGATAATGGAATCCCTCTGACTCAGCAATGCATGTTGCCACTGGAATCCCATTAAGTAATGACACTACTGCTGGAGTATGGCATACACACACAGTGTCACAGTTGCTTACACTATAGCTGCAGGAGGGGTGTGAGTCAAAGCATGCAAGGGGTCAAGAGTAGCTAGTTCTCAGGGAATCACCACAGTGGTGGTCGTCCAGAAATAGACTCTCCATTAACTCATACCTACTTTTAAGCTCACATAGTTTCCTTAAATACACACATATATACATAGTCTCATTTTCTCACACTAACTCTGATGAGTCACAGACATTAAGGAGACTCTCTGGCTGATAGAGTAATTTCTGCTGCTTTTGCCTTTTATTTGGCATTACAGAAAAACCTGATCATCAGGGAAACTAATATAGTTCAGATGAGACAAATGTTTGAGTGTGCATTTTTCTTTTACCACACTTGTAAATCTTTAAGTGATGAAGCATGCATGTTTTTCCACATCAGTTGCTTTGGATGTCAATAAGTAGTGATTTAAGAGGAGAACAATGGGGAATTTGTGGACTTGCTCTCCAAATCAGATTGTAGATGTAGATCTGTGGTCGCCTTTGGTTCCAATACAAACCCACTTCCAAAACGGTCGGGATGCCGAGTAAAATGGGAATAAAAACAGAATGCAAATTGCAAATTCATCTAAAACTATATTCAGTTGAAGACATTTCAAAAGTTGCAACTGATATAGTTATTTTTTTCTTTTTGTTTTTGACCATTTTGAATGGGATTTTGACACGGAAAACAGTGAACTCTTGCTCCAACACTTGTTTAAATCAGTCACTGTCAATGGTACAAATTACCCATGTCATGTGCTCCCATGCCAGCCCATGCCACCGTAGAGGCCAACTTATGAACTATGAGCTAATAACATGCTGGATGTCCCTTCTCCTCTTTGGCCTGGTAGACGTGGCATCTGTGATTTCCAAAAATAATTTTAGCTTAATGTTTGCCAGATCACAGGACAGCTGTCCACTTGTCTTCAGTCCATATTAAATTAGCTTGGGCCCAGACAAGGTAGCAGTGTTACTGGATCTTGTGAATATGCATTTGACAGTTTTAGTTTACATGTTAGAGGTTTTAATGAAAAAAAAAAAAAAAAAAAGCTGTTCACTGCCCCTGCGGTTATTTCCACAACAGAATTGGGACTGTTAAGAAAGTGCTGCCTGAGAACCTGAAGATCAAAAAATAATTAACTTGGATTTTGACCTTGCTTGCATGTAGAGATTTTGACAGATATAATCCATATGTGAGCTTAGCTCACAATGTTCACAATGTTGAACCTCTCTCTCTGTCATCTTTACTTCTGAGGGACTCCGCCTCTCTGAGATGTTCTCTTTATACCCAGTCATTTTACTGACCCATTATCCCACTTCATGATGAGACGCTCCATTTTTAGCATTCCAAAGCATTCCTTCTTCAGTCTTTTTGATGTTCCTGCCACAACTTTTCAGAAACATGACGCATGTATACTATAAAAGAACATTTGAATTTCAAAATGTGACATTTAATGTCTATACTATTGTTATTAGATAAAGTGTTTAAGTGACTTGTGACTTCGTTGCAGCACTGCTTTCAATACATTTCCACACAACTTTTCAACCTTTTTGTTGAAAAATCAAATCTAAATCAAATCAATCTTGAATATGTGTGGCTAAACACATCTCAACTTCTTATTCGCTTCTTTCAGGGTGAAGTTGGTTGGCGGCCAGAGGCAAAGCGCCTTCTGCTTGTGATGACTGACCAGCCGTCTCACCTTGCCCTGGACAGCCGGCTGGCAGGGATCGTGGTGCCACACGATGGCCTTTGTCACCTGAACAATAACATCTACACTGGAACCACCAGGATGGTGAGAATGTTGGCAGAATCTGAATCCGACGATGCTGTACTTCAGTTGCAGATTGGCACGTCGGGATCGTAGGTAAATTCAAAATTGAATGCTTTCATTTTCTCTCTTTCAGGACCACCCCAGTCTGGGCCAGTTGTCAGACAAGCTGCTCGAAAACCATATCTACTCCATCTTTGCTGTCGAGAAGCAGCAGTACCAGTGGTACAAGGTAGTTTGTGCGATATGTGTCCTTGCATCAGTTTGTCAGAGAGAGGACATTACTAAATGAGCGCTGTCTGTGCTTGCAGTTTAAAAGCATAACTTTCATCTCTCTTTTCTTCTCCAGGAGTTGGTGCACTTTCTACCTGGCTCCTACTTGGGAAAGTTAGGCCTCTTCCAGGCGCCTAGCCTTATAGACCTGGTGGTAGATGCATACAAGGTACTAACCAGTCAACCCCTTCTCTTTAGGACCTCTCTAACCTTCCTCTACATCTTATTAATTTTTTTTGTTGAGCAAGACACAGTGAGAGCTAGATTCACAAGCCCACGCATTCCTTCGTCTGAGTTGATGAAGCATTAGTCGGCTCATTTGCCTGGGGCTTTTGATCTGTTTAATCACGTAGGCCAACAAGCGAATTCCTGTTTGCAGAGAAGGCTTTAGTGTCAGTGATGTCATATTTCTGATCGCATGCGCTGCCAACTATAAACGTTCGAAATCCAACTTACATTTCCTGCAACTCTAGGTTCTGGAGTTCTTTGGTTGGACTAATGAAACAGAAAAAAAAACAGATGAGAACAGGAGGTTATGGAGTAGTAGGCCTTATGTGTGCCGGTCGGTGTTTGTGTGATACCAGGGGTTAGCTCAGTTGGCAGCGGTCTAGGTTATAATCTTGCCTCCGGCACAGCGCTCCATTGTTTGCCTCGAGAATCTGCCGAATCCACAGATCTGGGTGTGCAGCTACGTGTACGTGCGGGGACACACACACACACACACACACACACACACACACACACACACACACACACACACACACACATACACATACACACACACACACATACAAGCAGAGCCTGAACAGAAGCTGCCATTATAATAGCTATCAGATCCCCACGGAAACCATGTGTCCTAATCATGGACGAACACAAAGATGCTATTTTTGGCCCCACCTCCTCATCCCCATAAACCCCCTTGTGTTTAAAGAATGAAAGAAAGAAAAAAAAGAAAGGGACAATAACAATGGCTATCTGGGCACATGTGGGAGCTTTAATTGTCAGTTTTCCCTCCCTGACTCTTTATCTCAATTGTGTTTAACTGCCATTCACACAGAGATTGTATTTGATGAAACTTTGAATTGCCACTGTTCTTCCTCTATCTTTTGTCCTGACAATCAGCACAACAAGTTGGATCTCTCAATATCAGGCACTAAACTTAACGTTGCATTTTCATCTCTATGTACCTGCTCAGAAGTTGATGTCAGAGGTGATGGTGTCAGTGTCAGTGGAGGACAAGGCAGTCAGCAGGTACTGGGTGTCTGTGTCTCCTCTCTGTTCCAATGGGTCCACTGCTCAAGGCCAGAGTTGCTCGGGGGTGCGGCCAGACCAGACGGTAAACGCAAAAGCACGCGCATGATTGATATTGCACAAGAATTAGCTCAATAGACAGAACAGAACAGAAATCTTTCAATTAGGCTCCCAGAGTTGTCACAGAAGAAATATTAGTTGTATCGGATTACTTTGACATGACCTACACAACTTACACAAACACATCAGTGAGAGCTTTACGTGACAGAGAAGATTTGGTAAATAATCCAAGCTGAGCGGATTATCGCCTGTATTTAACAGCAAAACATTTCCATGTGATCCATGACCGTTTCAACCTAACATTCTTACCTTCCCTACTGTAACGGCCTTTAATGCAAGCAAATGTGACATTTATATTTAGAAATAGGCCATTGGATGTTCCCTGCTAGTTCACCTGTTGTAAAACCTCAAAAAGTCCTCAGCCCTGCAGAAAGCTGTTTTCAAAACTGTGCTGGAGTTTGTTTGTTTTTTCTTCTTCGTTTAGTTGCTTCCTTGTTTTTGTTGCAATGGTAATAGTACCGCCACTGCAAAAAAAAAGAGTTTACTGAACATTTTTAGTACATTTGGAAATCTTCTGTTCACTCCCTATTCTTTGAAGGAGATTTCTCTCCACCGTAACCTTTCTGTGCTCTTTGTTGAACACCAATATACTGAATCACTGCTCCATAGTTCCTCCATTGTGAAAACAGACTAAAGCTCGGCACTTTAATCCATGGCTGGATTAAAGGGAATTATGGAAAGTACTGAAATTTACCAGAATAGTGATAAAAATCAAGAGAAAGGCTTGTCTGTGGATTCAAAGCTTTGGTATGCACAGTTTTCCACATGAACAGGATAATTATTCAGATTCAGTCTCACTCAGGATCCGGTTATTTTTCCAACTCTGTAAGACGTGTGAGAGATTTTTATCTTCAGGCAAAGAGAGATTACTAAACTGATATAATTCCATGAGGGTTTACAGATAGATTTTCACAATTATTAGAGATATTTTATTTCTGTAAATGCTTCGGAACTCCTGTAGAACTGTGTTTAGGCCCTCTGAAGCAGCAGCACACTCTTACATACATCAGTAAATGAACAAAAGTCATGTGTTTCTGTGTCTTACTTTGGTCTGGGAAAATAGGAACTGTGGTGGTCAGACAACAGGAGAGGAAGGAGTGTTTTTTAGAATGTGTTAAAAAAAAAAGTAAACATCACAATCAACAGACAATGGCAGCATGTTAAATTCACAACACTCTGATGTTTAGCAGATATATATTTTGTCATTGTCGTTTGTCCCGTTTGTCTCTGTAATGGACTGGAGACCTGTATACAATTTTGTGACTATCCCACCTGTAGCTGATGAGCTAAGACATGATGAACTGACGAGAAAGCCTATAACCCATGTTCTTTTGCCTTGTAGGTTTACTTCAATATCACCATTGGTCAGCACTCCTGTGCTGATGATGGTAAAGATGAAGATGTAACAGTTATAGTCCGCCCTGTGGGTTACAATGAGTCCACTGTCATCAGGATCCACTCTAAATGTAGCTGCAGTTGTGGACCAATGGGACACTGTCATGGCGACAGCCAGTCATCCTGCATAGTAGCCCAACCTGGCGTCAATCAGCAGCAGAGAACAGATCCAACAAAGGACTCAAAATCAGATTCAAACAGGAGTTGCAGAGGAGATGGGTCAAATGTGGACTGCAGTGGCCGGGGAGTGTGTGAATGCGGGAAGTGCATGTGTGAGCAAAGCAAACTCGGGGTAGTGTATGGGAAATACTGTGAAAAAGATGACTTTTCCTGCCCATATGAGGGAGAATTAGTTTGCGGAGGTAAGGCAACACACTGACGTTTTTAACGTACATTTAGTTTGCAAATATCACAAGTTGTTGTGCCCCTGATGGAAAATATTAATAGCTCTTTGATAACCCTTTTCCTTTTGTTTCTTTGTGTCTCTCTCAGGCCGAGGTGTGTGTGTGTCAGGAGAATGTGCGTGCAAGGATGGGTGGACGGGTGATAGCTGTGGCTGTCCCACATCCACAGCAACCTGCCAATCACCAAATGGCTTGCTTTGCAGTGGGCAGGGCAAGTGTGTGTGTGGCAAGTGTGTGTGTGATGACCCCAAACTGTCCGGAAACGTCTGTGAGAGGTGTCCTACTTGCCAAAGCACTCACCAACCCCACTGGTACTTATTTTCTATTTTCCACCATAACGCATAATGGACGCTCCAACAGTTCATATACATTTGAAATGCTCTTGAAATCCAATGCTCTTGTGACTTGTGTCTATGTGTCTCATCTCTCTCTCCTTCAGCAAGAGTGCGGACTGCCATCGTTCTCATGGTCTCTCACAAAAAGAAAATGAGCACTGCAACAACACCTGTGCACCACTGATCGGCAGCAGGGATGATATGTCAGGTACATCCAGCAGAAACTTGCCTGATATTAGAAGTGTCAGATCAATTTCCACAGAGAAGGGTGTTGGAAAGGTTGAAAAGGTTTAACATGCCATGAGCTATTTGATGAGGCGAAGTGTCCTTCGACATGTGGTGTCCATGTTTCCTCTGTAAATCCATCGGTGTGTGATTGAAAAAAAGCACTGCGTAGCCTGTAACACTGTATAGACCCAGAAGTAATGTATGCATGTGTGAATGGGTGAACGTGGCTTGTGGAATAAAAGAGCTCTGAGTGATCAACTAGACTAGGAGAGTACTATACAGACACAGTCCATTTATCTGATATCATGTGAACAGCTTAAAGACTATTCTTGGCCACAATGAAAGACCACCTACTGATAATAAGTTGTATGACACATAAAATAATAAGCACATGAGACACTTCTAAGTCAGGGACTTTGGCTAATGTGTATGCGTCTCATCTGGATTTAACTTGTAGATAATGAAGGGAAATGGGTTGGTTCCAATACTGAAATATGCGGGTGGAGACAGATGTTGATTTACAAAATTGGAACCATGCGGGTTCTGGCATTTGGTCTTTACAAACAAAAATTTTAGATGTTTATTTGCTTGCTATCACAAATGGTCATTTAAGTCGGATGTAGGGATCCATTTTATGCCCTGTGTCAACTGACAAAATAGGGGTGCCCACTTGTGATTGCACCACCCGAGGTATGTTAATACCTGGTTTAAACAGGGCTCGAGGCTTTAATATTTGATCATTTCTTGCAAGTTTGAAAGGCTGAAAGCACAATACTGATGTCTAATATTGTTATGACAAACAAATTTGCATACAGTAGTCTGTTTGCACATCCAGCAGTAAAAGAGCAACATAATCAGTGATTTAGACAAACTTCTCTGGCCACCTCATGAATATAAGCCTAATATTCAGGCTCTTAGTCTATTAGTCTCTTAACACTTTCCGAAAACATGTTGGCCCATCTTTACTTTTGATTACAGTATGCAGTTGCTACGGTACAGTTTCAATAAATTAAACTGACGATGTGAGGTCCGAATCCGTGGTTTAAATCTTCTTCAGCTCGTCCTAAAGATATCCAGTGGTATTGTCTGGAACGTGTCCAGGCTCCCTGAACCATCTTTTCACAGTTTGAACTTGATGAATCCTGGTATTGTTATATTGGGATGATTCTGTGCAATCAGTGGGGAAAAAACGAAAAAAAAAAAATTTTTAATGGAAAAAACTGGTCATTCAGCATATTCAGGTAGTCAGCTGACCTCATTTTTGGTCATAATGGTATTCTGGATGTTTGTTTTGGGAGCCTCAGGGTTGCATCAATGTTTTTTTGTGAAGGATGTGGTTCCCAGCTGAGTGTGAAGCAGACTGGATGAAAGTCAGTCTCTCAAAATCTGAGGCCATGGCTCTCGATCCAGAAAAGAGTTCAGTGCTCTGTGAGGAAAACAGACTTGTCTCTGCCTCAAGCAAGGCTCCAGTTGGATTGTTGTCAAAGTGGAGAACGGTATCTCAGGATCTTGCTGACAAGTGATTAAGTAAGATGGAAAGATTGGATCGATGGACTGGGGCTTCTTCAGCAGTAATAAAGGCGATGTGCTTGTCTCTTGTTGTGAAGAGGGAGCTACGCCGAAATGTGAAAATTTGTACTTACTGGTCAATCTTCATTCCAACCCTCACCTATAATCACAAGATTTGGGAAAGAATGAAAGTGTAGATACAAGTGGTTCAACTGAGTTTCTGTTGGAGGGGGGCTGGGCTCAGCCTTAGAGTTAGGCTGAGGGGCTTGAGCATCCAGGGGAGCTTAAAGTTGGGCTGCCAGTCCTCTGCATCGAAAGGACTCAGCTGAGGTGGTTTGAGTATCCGATTAAGATACCTTCCGGTCGCATCCCTTTGGAGATTTTTCAGTCATGTCCAACTGGGAGGAGGCCTCAGGGCAGACCCACAAAACGCAGGAGGGATTATATAGCCCTTCTAGCCTGGGAATATCTTGGGATGCCCCTGGAGAAGCTGGAAAATGTTACCTGGATGGATGAATGGATGGATGTTGCTAAAGCTAGACCTGACGTTCCACCACAGTCTTTTTCTGGTTCTTCAATCGTGGTGTTGTTCGTGATCTTTAACATGTCTGAGATGTAGATTCACTATCGGTTTCATACCAGCTCACAGTTCGGTAAGATCCAGCTTCACATTAGCACAAGAGCAGGCATAATACGAATACACACACACACACACACACACACACGCTCTCCTGCGAGGTCACATCCGTTGCTACCATAGCTGCACTACTACACCCTGGTGTATTTGAATCAGCAAGCCTGCTGTCAGTGTTACAGCTGAATTTTACATTTCCCCCCAGTTCCCAGCTTACTTTCTTGGTTTCAGCCGTGCACATAAACTCTCACACAAACACACACCTAATTTGAAACCCACCAGCACACACTTGCCCTGGGTTACACACACAGTGTTGCACATCCAAGTGTTACAGTTCATCCCCGCCTTCCAAATTTTTGGAACAGCACTGTTCATTGTGTGTCCCACCCAAACCCCTCCATCCGTCCCCGTCTCCCCTCATGCCCCCCCTCACCCAACGGGACACTCTCTTCCTGCTCACACCCACTCCTCCCTGGGTACAGTAGGAGCCAGGTCTCCATGGTAACGCTGTTACAAAATGTCAGAGGACTCTTTGAGCTCTTTGTGTTGAGCCATCAGCTCGTCATCCACACATGCTCCCCAGCAGATACACAGCCAGCCAAGTGTTCAGCACTTCACCTCTGGCACAACTGCTACTGACTGAGTTCTCTGTGTGTGTGACGTGTGTGTGAATAGATATAGGTATGATTTGTTGTCTAATGCACTATATTTAGGAAGACATTTTTGCACATTTTACGCAAATATATTCACTTTAATACATCATAACACATCAGACACTTTTATGATAAATACTTTGCATCTCAAAAATACTGCAGAATTCGATCAAGTACAAAGGACTATCCTGGAGAGGACAATCTTCTAAATTAGGAACCATCAGGCAAACCTATGATTTGTTCAGTAATAACAGAAAATTAGCTTTATGATGCTAATGAGATGCTAAATGAGATGCTAAAGGAGATGCTAAAGGAGATGCTAAATGAAGAGAAATAAACAAGCAGTGCTTCTGTGTCATTCTGAAAAACATTATGGATGATATGGGGGTTCCAATTGGGCAGCGCAGACTTGTGCATGAGGGACTACTCTCACTTCCTGTTCGCTAGGCATCTAACTATAGCAAGATAGTTGGTCATATCAAGCCTTCATCACAGACCTATAAACTTGTGAATGTATCTAGATCAATCTAAAAATTGTTTGTAAATATCATTAGCGCTACCTTTCAGAGATACTGAGGTGTCAAATGTTAGCATGGCATTGACCACAATCACTTTAATGTACTTACGGTGTGCTGTGGCAAAATATCTGATTAAGACTGTATCTGCATTTACTTCAACTTAAATTATTAGAATCGGCATCAGGGACAAAAAATCTTGAAAAGGACATCTCTACGTATTACAGTTATTATACGTTTCAGAAATTGTTGGGGAGGTCATCTGTGCTAGGTTTGCTTGTATTAAGGTTTAGTTCCTGTCACTTGTTAAGCCCTCTTTGCTCTGATTGGTGGAGTACAAAGCTGCTCATTTTCTGTTTGAGGATTTGCCAAACTGGCCTTTAGGCAGACATTATGCAAATGTCTGCCATGATGAGATCGTTAAGTAAAGGAAGAAAAATCTGGACTTCAAACAAGGTATTTAAAGCAGTGCGGAGCCAGTGCTTTCTGTGGGAGATGAATTTGTCATTTTGCAGACCTTTTACTTGTATGAAAGCTATAACGTAACAAAGAAAAAGGAAAAAAAATAAGTTTTTGATCTGACTACTAAACCATTGTTTCGCAGGATGAGAAGCTCTGGGGTTAGCCGGGTACTTGTAGTTGTGTTAGAGTGAGCTTGTTCTTGTGTTATTGTTATCTTTGGACCTATAACTATATGCATTTTTTTTATATTGTACAAACTGCATTGGATTTGTAAAACATTTGCATTTTTGCAAGTGTGCCTTCAGATTCCATATAACTGCATTGTTTACTTTTTAAAACGTATTGCCCATTACACATATGAATGATCGCAGCTCTCCATAGTGACATCATTTGTGTGTTCACAGGGCGTGTGAGCAGTGGCCGGCTGGTTGGAACTTTCCTGAGCGTGTGTGCCCTGACGGTGCTGTGCGGCCTGGTGGTGGTGGCCGTATCCCGGCTGCTGCTGCAGAAGAGAGGCAGGTCACCAGGGGGTGCCGCTGAGGAGGGAGTCTACCATTGCACTGGAAAGGTTAGCCCTTAAATGTCATCAACGCAGCAGGATTTTAATTGAGGGGAGGTTTGGTGTCCCCGGAGGCCTTTATTCTTAAAGATATTTATGTTAAAGAGTGATATCCACTGAAACTGAGAGCGAGAAATACGAGTCTCCTCCTAGAGGCACAGCTGTGTTTTACATTTCCTCTCAACTCCCAGCTCACCATCTAAAGTTTCCAGATTTTGACCTTGCCATGACATACAGCACCTTTGAGAAGAAGAAGTGGGAGGAAATTTGTGGATGCGGGAGAGGTGGTGTTATAGGGACGTCGCTGCTAAGATTGCTCTACATTAAATTTGAATCCTCTCATTAAATGTTCATGACACACTTGCAGATCATCTTTGTGAAATTTAAGATTACAGATTATGAAAACTGATGCATCTGTTTGGGTAAATCTTACGTAAGTTACGAATCTCTGCTGATATTTAATTTGTAACGTTATACTCTCAGGGGAGATTTAACACACGGTGATTACATAACATAACAAATGGATACTCCCTGCTTTTTATGCAGAACACTTATAATATCCACCTAAACGGGGCTGCTGCTGATAAAGGTTCATTCCACCTATTTTACATGCCAGACCAGCTGTGAAAATAGTTGTTTAAAGCAGAGAGTTTCAAAGTGAGTGGCACTATTTGCTCAATTTAGTCAATTCCTGGATGGCAAAGGCATTGTGATTTATGTTATGAATTTGAACCCATATGCATATACCTATACGCTGTCATATACCACAAGCTCTGTACTTTTTGTTTCTGGCTTTTGGAAAGTGGAAGAAAATAATGTAATCACAAGCTGCTATGCACTTAAATTGGATGTGAAAACCAGGCACGTGTTTGCGATCCAACTGCACATATTTTTTATGAAGTGGATATATATATATATATATATATATATATATATACAGATCAGTATTTGTGAGCAGACAAGTATGCTTGTGAATATAGTCAATATGATCCCTTATCATGTTGACTTTTAAGACTTTGAAGACAGGATACTGGCTGACATTCCCTTTGTTTGATTAGATAATATTTTGTCCCACATTCCAGTCAAGCCCGTCCAGTTGGTGGCAATATCAACAGCAGAAGCAATCGTACACAACATTCCCTTGGCTTGTTTTGACATTCAAAGTTTTGAGACAAATGCTTTGTGTGCTCTCCTTTTGATAACAAATTTGAAAATGTATGCACCATCTCTTTGTCTCAATTCACTGAGGCTCGCAACTGTCTGGAGCCCCCCTGGGGAGGCCCACCTCCCACTTTGAATACTTCTGGTGAAAGCTCTTCTGGGACCCCCTGGGGCTGCTCCATTATTACCAAGAAAACAACCCATGTGACATGTTTTAGATACACTCTACGCTTGCAACAGATTTTAGACAGAAAATGAATATGTTTAACCACATGATCATTTTGACCTCTCCATTATAGTTGCCACTTACAAGTGAGAAACTTCTTTTTTTATGCACCCCACAAAGCACAAACAAAGCATTGCAACAATATTTTTCTTTTATTGTGGGCTAAGGTGTCAGTTGAGTTGGTTTGGGCATCTGGTTAGGATGCCTACTCGTCGTTTGCTGGAGGGATTATATATATCTCTCTTCTGACCTGGGAAGACCTTTGGATCCCCCATGGGGGAGCTTGGTAGGTCACTGGGGAGATGGATGTCTGGGTTTCTCTCCTGTACCTGTTGCCTCTGCAACCCGACCACGGATGGATGAATACGATTTTTTTTGTCTAAACAGTGCATCGATGACTATCAATGATTCCCCCAACTTGACCCACTACAACACAAAATCCAGCATCAAGTTTGAGGTTTCATTAGTGTCTGTGTATATCCGTGGACTGAAACACATTTTGTATGTGTGTGAGACTGCTGCTGACTAAACATTTCTGTTTCCCTCCAGGATTTGTCATATATTCCTACAACCAATGAGAAAACAGTTACCTACAGGAGGGACCGTCCACCTGACCGCTCTGTGGAGATGCACATCCAGGTTCCCAAGATGCCCCTCAATGACCCCTGGCGCTACTAAACAGCAGTTGGACATCGAGGTCTTAAAGAAGGCAGCAGAGACACACAGAACACTTCTTTTCTGACTGGTAACCTTCATAAAAACACAGAAAACTGCCTGTGGAGACTCTGATGATGGCAAACCATGAAACCTCCATGGAATCATAATTGTGAAACGAACCGACCAAATTATTATTAACTGCTTGACTAATGTGGCCAGTATCCTGGAAACTTAAGTTGAAACAAAGAGCACAAGTCCCCAACCTCTTCTTCCTCTGTAGCAGCAAGGAGGCTACTTTTTCTACAGGGTAAAGGCTGATCATTCCTTGCTTTTTAGCCATGCAGCGAGAACTGCTCTAACTTATGTATGTATGTGTGTGGATGCGTGAGAATGTGTGTTTGGCGCATGTATGCTTTCTATTTATGATTTTAGAGATTAAACACTACATTTACTCGTGCCTCATGAAGTATATGTTTCTGTGAGACGTCAACCCACTAACTCTACTGTCTCCCTGTGTTAGTCTGCCCCCATGTGGTCAACATAATGTACAACATTTTTTCTCAAACAATACACATTATTGACCTCAGCTTATAAAGCCTTAGGTACCAATGACTCCATATGCCTTTATTTTTACTTTTTTTAATGACATGTGTTGCTTTATGTTCCATTTGTTTTTTTTTTTTGCTTTGTTTATATTAGGCAATCAACTGCATTGTAAATGAGTGTTTGCGGCATTTTTCTTTCATAAGTGAGAGTCTAGTTTCATATGATTGCCTGTTTTGATCAATCTTGTTAGACTTGCACTAGAAAAGTTGCATTATACTACTGAAAGCTATGGGGTCTCTGGTAAAGGAGAGAACCGAGAATGAGTTTGATAGGTTACACTTCGGGCATTAGAAGGTATGCATGTACATTTGACGCTGATGTAACAAATCCACCGGAACACTGGAATGACAAAGACTGAAATTTTTGTTTCAAATATGAACATACTAACAGTGGCAAATGTATCGTTGAACACGTGACCTCTACACGAGAGCTGTGTCTGCATGCTCGTGCTGATAATCTGATGCTTTAAGGTACAAATAAATCAGCTCTGAAGGAATGGAGGTCAGAGGCAGACTTTCCCTCTGCACCACCCTCATGCACTTGAAGATATTATCTGCATCCAGAGTGCCAACCGCATGGCATGTAGTGAGACTTTCACTTACCGAATCCTGCTCCTCCTTTGGATTTTTATTTAACACAATGTTGTTTACGGCATTAGCTGCTCCATTTGCTCCATGTTACTGTAAATTGGAAACACTAGTGATAATTTATTTTGATTATGTTGAAGACTTGTTTTCATTTCATGATAAGGTAATAGTGCTATTTTATGAGACAGCCACTGGAGTTAGAGGTCTGAAGTAAACTGTCTCAAACCTTGAGAATTATTCAGCAATAAGGTAGCTTATTAATCATCTCATCTAACCAGGTACTGAGTTGGGAGTAAAAAAAAAAACAGCACTTTTTTAGATAGTTTTGCTGTAACTTAATGTGACTATTGTGTCTGATCTGTTTTCAACACAATAAAAACGTGCAAGATTTTTTTTCAACAATTGTTTGTGTCATCAGTCTGTTACCTTTACTGTCCAAGAAGGCCTGGATGTGCATTTGAATCAATGATTAGGAACACGTAAAAAAAAAAAAAAAAAATCCATAGGGTCTGTGTGAGGGAACAAAGATTCACTACAAGACAGCACTTGATGAAACACCAGTTTCGTGTCAGAAAACTTGTTTTTTTTAATAACTTCTCTTATACTGTATTTAACTTTAGCCGTAAAACCATGCAAGTGTAGTGAACGCTAGGTGGAGATGCAAGCTGAGAGGAGTGCTGATCGCTGTAAATATCCAGAGAAATGAGCAACTTTGCTGGTATTACAATATCAAACAGAACCTCTGATAAAATCAGCCTGACACGTTGCTCTGTGTGGGTGAAGCTCAAATATTTCCAAAGCTTTAAATCAAGCTTGTGGTCAAGTCAGGAAAATTGACGGGAAATGCTGCAACTGGCTGGAAGCACCAGCACACTTCAAAAATTACAACTGGTCACATTTCATCAGCACGCCTGCGTTGGTATAACGTCTGTTCATATGCACCCGTAGGCCTGCAATTTTATAAGCAAAATTTATACCCAAACATTGGAGCCCTTCGGTGCTTTTCAGTCAGTAAATATTAGCCAACGTGAAATGCTATTTAGCTGATTAGACTAGAAGACCAATTTAAAAGAATGGTATGTAAACTAATTCAAAAGAATGTTGAAAGTTATGACAAAGAAGACTTTTTTTTTTTAAATCGCAAATCGTCTTGTTTTATTGATACAAGTTATCATCATGATTTAGGCTACAGGCATAAATTGAGAGATTTAGTCTTTCAAGTGAACGTAGCCTATTTCACGACAACATACGTCACCTTAAATATAAACATGTAGGCTATGTCATGATGTCAAGAAAAACTGCGAATCAAGAAATAATGCTTAGAATAAATTAACATGTTCCCACAGAACACAAGAACCTGTCGAGTAAAAAAGGAAACATATTTTCAAGTCTGAAAATATCAGATGAGGTAAGAAGATTGTTCACAGGCTACACAACTGAAGCTAACTATAAAGTGCCATTTCAGTTTTTTATTATAGGAAAAATAAGATTTAAAAAAATAAATGTTTTAAAAAAATAAAAAGATACAGTGTAATCAAATGCCCACGTGTTGCTTTGTTCTTGTCTTGCTTTGTAACTTATTCCACCGCCCTCCTCCCCTCGGTGCTCTGGGCGCCCTCACGCGCGTGCACTCAGGGAGACTGACTCGGGCTGCCGCTGGTGTCCGTGTCGCTGTTGCCTTTGCCGGGTCCCGGTTCCCCGCCGTCCTCGGCGCCCTCTGCGCTATGCGTCCTCATGTGCTTGCTGAGGTGGTCGGAGCGCATGAACCGTTTGTAGCAAATCGAGCACTCGAACCGCTTCTCCCCCGTGTGCGTGCGCAGGTGGCGCTGAAGCTCGTCGGAGCGCGTGAAGCGTTTCCCGCAGAAGAGCCAGTTGCAGACAAACGGCCGCTCCCCGGTGTGCCAGCGCAGGTGCGCCTTTAGGTGAGAGGTTTTGCCGTAAACTTTACCACAGCCCGGGATGTGGCAGCTGTGGAGTCCCCTTCGCCGGGGACTTGAGCTCCCCTGGCCCACACTGTCCGCCTCTTGGCAGTTTGGGCAGTCGCACGTGGCTCTACCGGAGTAGCGTCTTGATGAGGGGCGAGAAGATGCGGGCAGAGAAACTGCCGGGCTTCCCGTCAGAGCAGGTGTCGTTGTGGTCTTGGACTCTGTGTAATGAGTTGGGACAGGTGGCCTAAAACCGTCAAACAGGTGCTGCGTAGAGGGGAGCAAGTGCTGAGACGTACCGGCACTGAAGACGGAGCTGTAGTCGTTGCTGTAGCTGCTCAGAGGGGGTCCTAATCCGGCTGGACTCTGTGAGTCCACCCAGCTGGTGCCCATGGCCCCGGGTGGTGGGACATGCATGTCCCACCACCCGTTAGCGACTTCACCCACAGGCTTAAACCAGGACTCATAGCAGGGATGTATTCTTGGATATATCCCCGTGCTTTCTACAGATGAGGGAAGTGCGGTCAGAAACATTGACCGTTGAGTGTGCGACCAATCAGAAGCACTGTTGTCCTGGGTCACTGCGGTCTGGCACATGGAAAAGTCGTTTCCTCTAGAAGAGTTGGCGGCTGCCGATGAGAAAGCGCTAGAGGCCTCTGTCAGTCCGGTTCCGTTACCCCTGTGGGTCCCAGAGGAAACACCGAAGGCGGTGGGGCGCTTATTCAGGCTGTAATATCCCTTGATAAGTCCCGGGGGTCCTTCAGAAAGAGCGGGGGAGCAGCAGGCGGTGGGTTCACCGATTCTGCTGCAGGTGTCGGCCAGCATGGCCAGCGGGGTGCCAAGCCGTGGTTCCTCCTGTGGGGAGCACAGGTACACATCCATTATGACAGAGAATTTAAACTTAAAAGTTGAGATGTGCGCACAGACTGTATAAACTATGGATTTGCCGCTTTAGTTACTCTGTATGTCAGAGTGGTTCGCAAATGAATGGCAGTTTCACAACACAAGTTACATTTTCATATAATTACCGACGTAAAACTGTCATTGAACAGATTCTGTTCAAAGGGGATTACGAAGTCAGTTGGTCAGCTGTTCATCTTTTTTCCACTTTTACCAGATGTTTTTCCTGCAGATGTACCTGGCTGACATGTAGTCTAACGGTGAGACCACCAAAGGAAAGAGCACATATACAGCTGCAGCTGGATTCGTTTCGAGAAAAATCTTCTTTTTTTTTTTGTAAGCGAAGACAGTCAAACTAAAAGCAGCGAACAGGACTACAGATTAACTGATGCGTTACATTTGGATACACCAGATAAGGCAGAGTGTGAAGTTAATCATGTCCACTAAACGTCCCTTAAACACCGAGTCTTTTAATATTAAAAAAATAATAATAAAACAAGCTTCCCAGAGAAGTACATTTTCACCAGATATATAGAAATTGGAAACTTACCCCACGTATTGTAGCCATGGACTGTGTGGTTCGGCTGACTGTATGTTTATATGTGTGTGTGTGTGTGTCCTCTGTGTGGTTGAATGGAATCGGTCTGTTACGTCTCGCGCTCCTTTCGTAGTTGTAGCTGTTTTTCGGCTTTGAAGTGCCGCTGAGGATCCGACGACCAATCAGAGACCAGCTCGGACTGTCTCCAAACATCTGCGCTTGAGGTCGTCATAAATCTCAAACGTCAACTCTCGCGAGCAGGTATAGCTTCAAAGTAGCAGCAAGTAAGATAATAATTTGAAGTTTAAAAAGAGAATTTGGGTGAAGGCATTTCAGAGCGACGCTTTGAAAATACCTCCACCCAGTTGGCAATATTCCTGTCACGTTTCAATAGCAGCAAGAAATTTCATAATTCCCCCATTAGGTATGCGATGGCTTACTGAATGTTAGCATGTTTATCCCCAGTTAGGTTAACTCAGACAGTACAAGACACCATTGTAAGTCAAGAAAAGTGGGCAACTTGCAAGGCTCCAGAGGATCACAAAAACCTAGTTAGTTAGTTTGTGTGGATAACATTTAACAAACAAAAAAGTTCAGAGGGTAAAATTAGTTGCATTGAACAATTTTGTGCTTTGCACATTAGCCAAGAAGTTTTAGTGTGTTTTTAGATAAATAAAATGGTTTTGAGAGTTTACCAAGCCAGACAGGATGAACGGAACTTAAAAAAAAAAAAAAAAAAAAAAGTGTATCAGATCGACAGTTCGGTGTTTTTTTTTTTTTACTGATGTTGTGAGGTCATGCAGAGGGAGAGGCTGATGGATGAGAGGCTGTCTGTGTCCTGTACCCGGGGCGTTTCCAGTCTGCCCTGGGGGTGGGAAGGGAGGACAACAGCACTGCCTACACAATTTGATCTCTTTTAACACAAAACAAATGTCTTCAGGAAAAAAAAACAACCTAAAACTTTACTCCATTTTAAGAATCATTTATACATGCAGTCAGGATCACACACTGACTATATTGAGTGAGGAATTAAACTTTGTCAGAATGGGTAATCCTACTCTTAAACATTGTTAACCAGTATGATTCCCCACACCCTGGGAATAACCCACAATGATTATCTGCCTGCTAATATATGAGCAAAAAGCACAGAGGGAGCATTGAATTTGAATTTCAAATTTAATAAAACAACAGAATTTAATCTGTTTCCTTCGTTTGTTTGGTATTAATGGCTTCTCTACCCGCACTTCATCCCCCTTCTTCTATGATCGGGTTGAGTGAAGTCAGCTGGACACACATAATGAATAAGTTAATCAAATCCCTCATCTATTTCATCAAATTGCTACATATCATTTACATCATGTGATTGATAGTGCACATAATTATTTTTGGTGATGTTATGCACAGACAAACAGCTCCTTCCATCCAAGAGCTTACATTCAATTTACAACTGCGATAAATTCTTACAACTCTTAAACCAAAATCATATTCAGAATACATACAGAAAACATATTAAATGTTAAAAGTGAGACATTATTAGTATTTCATGAAAGAAAAGTGCTCCTTTTCAATTTGATGGCTACAAATTGTAGAGCAATTTCAGAATAATGTTCTGAAATGTAAAATTGAGAAGACATTAAATATTCCATCATCAAAAGATTCAGAGAATCTGGAGACATTAGTGCCAATGAAACTGATTACTGGCACACACAGTGTCTTTTTCAGGGAAGGCCTTGCATGTTTCATCAAGACGTTGCTGAACCACAGTCTGCATCTATTACAACAGAACGGCTCCAAAGTAGAAGAGTCCAGGTGCTGGATTGGTCTTCCTGCAGATATTTTTACCAGTTTAAAACATCTGGCACATCATGAATTGCAGAGCAAGGCCAAAGAGGACCCAGGACTGTTGAGCAGTTAGAATCCTACATCTGTCATGCCCAGAGACTCTTGTTTTTAGTTTTCATGTTTAGGTTATGCTTTTGTTTTCAGTCCATCTTTAGTTTTTTGTCATGCCTTAGTTTCCCTGCACTCTGTTTATTAGTTCACTCACTTCACCTGTGTTTTTTCCCTCAGCTGCACTCACTCCCCAATCACTCTCACTCCCTATTTAGGTTCCTGCCTCCCCTGTCAGTTTTGCCGGATCTTTGTTGTTGTTAGTTCTCATGCCACGTTGCCACGATTAAGCGAAGTGTTTTTCATGTTTCATGCCAAGTCTTATGTTTTCGTTAGTCACAGTTATATTCATGGTTTTGTCTCAGTCTCATTTTTTTATATCCGGCTCAGCCGCGCTTTGTTTTGACTTTTTTTGGTTTTTTTTAATTAATAAATCTACCTTTTTTTTTGTAAGTCCGCATCGGTGTCCTCCCTTCCACACCCAAACCTGACAATATCAGACAGGAAGGGGGCAACAATCCTCTCCCAAGGTCCAGCACCTGGATTCCACAGTTGCCAGACATTTGTGGACTGTTGTTAAAAGAAAAGGGGACTCTACAAAGATGGCTCTGTCCAAACTTTCTGGAGACATTTTGCTGCCATCACATTTACAATGAGCTAATGTTTTTCATGAAAATAAACAATGTCTCACTTTGAAATTAAAAAAAAAAAATGTATCTTCTATTGTGTCATAATTTGGTTAATGAGATTTGCAAAATCATTTCATCCAGTTTTAATTTAGAATTCACACAGTGCCCCAATTTTTTTGGACTTGGGGTCGCACTTTAAAGCTTTAAAGATACTTTTTAAGACGACAAAACAATGGGCAAGTCACATCAGACTACTGGATTATTCTTCACTCTTTTAGTGGCTAGATGTGTCAAAGTGATATCTGACGTACATAATGCAATGAACCAGATATTTTGCTTGATTTTTTTTTTTGTAATATGATCATAATGCAGTAGTGGAATAATGTAATCATATGTTTTGGATCCCTCTTTGTTACTTTACAGAGTACCATTAATCTCCGGCAAAATGACAAATGCCTAACTCGCCACTGTCGGTCACAGCTGTAGAGTTAAGGGTAGAGATTTAGAAAAGGCTTTACCAAGTCATTTTGACAAAGACATTTCAGGAGACCCCCTTATATAGACCTCTGTGAACCGGACAAGATGAGAGGCTCCCACGCTGGCGTCTGCTTTACCCCACAGCCTGAGGCATGATCGGGTGCACAGGTGGAGTTTACAGTAGGCCATCCTCCTTTAACCTGATCGCCATCCTCACAAGCCACCGAAACAGCTGTCCCTCTCTTTTGGAAGCATTCTTTTCCCACACTGAAAGTGTGTGTGTGTGTTTGTGTGTGCTTTAAAGGCCCCCAATGAAACCCTGTCTGAGCCTCAACCTGTTCCTTTAGCGATGATAATGACCACATTATCACGCGCCATCGAACATCAACAAAAAAAGACTGTCGTGTGCTTTCCAATCACTTTGTGGGCATTGAGACAGAAAGAGTGGAGAGAAAAGAGTGAAATAAAGACCTGGCACTTCTCAGGGAGAGGGGTGGGCGAAGTATTTTATTTCCCTATGCTGCCATCCCCCTCACCCTCCTGTCCTGGGTTGCTCTGGCAGCCATCTTGATCAGCTGCCCTGCTGAGACAATTAGCTGGAGAGTCAAGAGAGTCAAAAAACAAGCTGCTAAACACATCACAAAAGTATTCATTGCGACCAGGGGTTAGCCGTGGAGTTTGTGACCAGAAAGGAAAAAGGCCGATAGGTTTCACAGTCTGTGCAGTCCTCTGGTAAATGTGACAGCCATGTGTGGCTTCTTGGTGTGAACACTAGTGTAGAAGTTACTTCCTCTTTTTGTGTAATTTGTCTTTTCATGCTGTTAAAACTCGACCCCTAAAACAAACTGAATTTGTTTTACAGTTGAGGGAAGTCATCCAGGTGAGTCTCGTGCCAGGATGTGCCTGGAGCAGCTTCTCCTTTGCTTCCTGTAATTACTGCACTGAGAGGACACGTCCGCTGTCTGTCACCACCGGGCTGATGGACGACTGTGGCAACCGAGACGGAAAAATTTGTTCAGGTTCCTCTGATAAAATCTCGAGATTCCCATTAATTTGAACTTCAAATAAAGTTCTCTCCCACTATCCTTCAAATGAGCTCGTGTCACATTATTGCCAGTCCGGTAAAAGATACAATCCTTTGGACGTAGAGTCATAGACAAGATAAGAAAGCATCAGGCTCTTGGATTACTTTTTTTGGTTTTTGGTAAGTAGATGGACTTTTTTTCTCCAGCCAAGGTATTTTCAACAATCTGACTCCATCCAAAGAAGCATACTCAAATGTGTGTGTGTCTCTCTCACACACACACATTCTTGGAGACAACCACATACATGCAAGGGTCAGCGAGAGCATCTCTCATCTATCTATGAAGAAGACTAAGGAAATCCAAGCCAATACAATTAACTTGTGAACCGCTTCATTCACATTCATGTATACAGCACATCTACATACACACCAGCAGACACACCCACACTTGAAATGGGAGGGAAAAAAGTGTTGAGATCACCGCTAAGAGTCGGTTAGGCTTAGAGTTTGGGGCTGGATACGAATTGAAATTGCACTTTATGAGTAGCCGTGCTCTCTTCGTTCAGTATGCACGCACACACCCACACACACACACCCACACACACACACACACACACACGCACGCACAGACACACACACACGTGCGCACACACACACACACACAAAACACACACACACAAGGCTGGTGTTGATGGATGCTCTGGGTTTGTTAAGTCATACATCACAGAGGTCATTTGACCTGCCAACACATCTGCTGTCTCTGCCTTCAGAAAGAGAGGAAGAGGTGGGGTACGAAAAAGATTTATAAAGGCGAGAAGGGGAATTATGCAGGGTGAGAGAGAATGAGACCGTGATTAGTAAGTGTGGTGAATGAAAAGCTCTCATTCCCTCTCACACTCACAAACACACTGGAGAGCAAAAAATGCTGGCAAAGCTTTGCGTTGGGTTTCTTTTCTCCACCTTCAGCAATAGTTTGTGTCGTCTAACTGCTGACAATAAAGTTGCTTCATTATGACAATGAGCCATTCTCTTGGCCAAGGTATGAACAAGACGCACCTAGAGAAGTCTTAATGGATTTTTAGAAAAGCTGTTGGTGTTTTGGAGATGCCATTGTAAAGTGAACATGTATGGGTTTCATGCAGATCAGGTTTACTGTTAACATAAGGACTTGGTTACAGTAGCAGTATAGCTTTAGAATTGTGCTGCACTAGAGGACATATTGGACATATTTTCTTGAGAATTTCAAAATGATCTTTTTTCATAAAAAAAGTAGAAGAGAGAGAGAGAGATAGAAGAAGGAGTGGAAGCGAATGGGATCTAAAGAGGGAAAGGCCAGTGATGCCGCACGACTTGTCAGTTTTTCTGAACTTTTTTAACTGCTGTCTTACTTCTTTCCTCAACTAAAGCTTGTGATGCCCCTCAGCCCCATCCACTAAAGAGCATTCAGATAAAAAAACTCAATGCAACAAGCCTCACATACACAAACTTCCTCGGAGTCTGTTTCCTTGATTAAATCCTGCTCTGACCGTGATCTCTGTTCTCTTCACCAACACCACTGTTCATTTCTCTTCTCCACCACACACACACACCCACGCAGACACACACAGCTCTACGACAAGAAGATTAATTCAGCAGTGTTCATTTTTCAAGTTTTTTTGTATCTTCTCTGTGTTTAATGTACATGTGTCCATTGATTGATGTGTGGAAGCGCAGAAGCATAATCATACACTTCCAGACGTCATTTTTCACTTTCAGTATTGATGGATGGACTCGGTGTATCTGATCACTGTTACCTCAGTGTTGGGGGTCTAGGTCATCCTGTGTGTGTGTTTGTGTGCCTACAGTAGTCCATCTGTCTGTCTGAGGCAAGAAGTGATTGAGTGGACAACCCCCTCCAGTCCCCACCAAAAAGCCTTTTTGGGAGGTCTTTCCCTCCTGTCTGTACCTGAAAGACAACGAGCCTTGGCAGTCAACTGTGTTGGAAATGCGTTTGTGTTTCTGTGTCTAAAGTAAAAATCTTGTCAGGATTTATGCCAAGATTTGTTTGTCATAATTTTCTTATTTTGTCTATACTCTAAAGTTTGTTGACCGGATAAAATTTTACCTAATCTCCTCTGTCCTGGAGTTTTGCCCTAGAGTTAGAAAACTATCATGTTTAGGACTAAAATACACTCTTTTTACAATGCACCAACAACCGCTACCTTCTGGGAGGCCACTTTTTACAATTCATATGCAGTTGCTCTCACGACCTCTTGAGGTCTCATATTCTACGATGAATTTTTTTAATAGTGAACAAAGGCAGCACCCTGGAAATCGATGTTGCTTGTACACTTCCACTGACATCAATTGCTATTGATGCTCCTAGGTAAGACAGCTCGGCCGTTTTCATGAATATGTTTCTCCAGAACTTCCTTTTCAACCGTATTTCAAATGTTCATCACAATTGGCTGACTTGAACCTTCAGCCATTATTACTGACTCCTTCACAGATAATCAACGGCTTGATTTTTTTTAGTTTGTTTTGGATGGTTGTGGTTCAACTCAAGTTTCAGAATACTATAAAAGACATACCGTCATAACACTGCACTCATTGCTTTCACTAGAACTGGTGCCACAACTCTTAGGAGCTGAAGTGCACTGACAGGTTTTAGCTTTGGCTGTAACAGATCCAATGAATTATATTATACACTGTATTATGTGCACAGAAGTTTACAGTTGTATAGAATTATAGTTGTGAAAAACAAATAATCTAGTATATATATATATAGCATGTTCCTGTTTAACTAGGGCTCCTCCCTGTCATTCCTCTTCACCTCCCCACAATGCCTGCCCTAAAATTAAGAGGTTGTGGGAGCAGAGGAGGAGAGGGGGTTAAGAAAAGCATTGAGAGATGGCTTGATGTTAAATTGACTGGAAAGGAGCAGCTTGCTTTTTCATGCTAATTGCCAAGCAACAAATTGTTCATTTATTCCCCCACGAAATGCAAAACACCCCCAGATTTGGCTGAAACTGTGTGCAGTTTACGAAGCATGCTTAAATGGGACAAATAAACTGCGCATGTGAAAATCTAATGTCTGCACAGACAAAAGAAAATCCAGCTTTGCATGATCATCAATCAGGGCAGGTTGGGTGAAGAATAAAACACATTAGAGGCAAAAACACAGGCCAATACACATCCTCTAGTCTTTTTGATGCTCTTTCTCTCTGCCAAACTTGCACACACACAAATTCCTCGACACTTTCTATGAGCAGGTTCAGGTGGTTGCGAGGTGATTTCATGGTTACCGTTTTTCTTTTAATTTCTCTTTTTTTTTCTTGATGGTTCCCGTCAAACATTAAACGTTTCTTTTCCCATCAAAACCGCACACACACATGCTCTGCCTCTGGGCTGCGGTTCAGAACATACACAGACAGCCAGAAACAAGGGGTTGGCGTCAGCTCTACCAGGCCTGCAAGTCACGTCAAGTCCTGCCTGAACTACACACACATACACACACACACATTTACACACTTATCTTCTATCTTTATAGTGTGCTGCACCCTCCACTTAGTGCTGCTGTAAAGGTCCTCCTCAGCTCATACAAGAGTACCATCTTCAAAGAGGGCTGTGCACGCACACGCCAACACACACAGAAGGTCCATGCAGACTTCTAAGCGGACTTAATCATTTCACATTTAGCTTCAAAGAGACTGTTTAAACACATACTTGCTCACTGTCTGAGAGCAGCACAGCGGGGGTCCCGTCCTCTTTAATAATCTTCTGGTTCAGCTTAATTCAGCATCTGAGTTCAGCTTCGTTTTGACTGTTCATTTATAATGCTGAAACTACAGAGTACATCACACATTTTGTCATTTTTGCAGGTAAATGCCCTGTGTGCTTTTCACCGCTTCTGATTAAAAACGCAGCGTAAATAAGCACTTTACTGTCAGATTGGTCATCATGTGTATTCAGCTTCTTGTAAAACTCGAGCTGAGGCGATTAATGGAGTCACGGTTCAACTCAGAGTCCACCTTCAGTTCAAGGTCTTGCACCCGCCTGTCCCAAAAAAATGTTGTATCTCACAGCGTCTTATTTTACTTTGTCTTGACCTGTTAGCTCTCCAGGTCATAGAGTTCTGCAGGCTGACTGCAGGTTGACCTGTCCCCGATAATGCTTCTAATGTCACCTGTGCATGTGCATGTGGAGAGGAGGAGTGGGAAGATGCCTGAGCTGGGGTACTCAGATACTGTATACACATCCAAGTACACAGCGCTATAGATGAATGGAGGCATGAGTCGTCTGAAAGCATGGTAGTAAATATTCACTGTTGTCGCCAGCAGACACTTTCTGCACATTCTGGTCATTTAGACTTTCTTTGAAAGTGCATTCTGAAAAAGCAAGACTTGTAATTACAAACGGTGTCAGTTTCGTGTCTGATGTTGGGAAAAAGACATGTGGAAAAAGTAGCAAACGCCTAGAATTTTTCCTGTTCTGTGCCGTGTTACTATAAATCATAACCTAAAAGTCAGTTCCATATATATACACCTTCAAATACAAAAATATGTTTGAGTCAAGTATGAATCCAAGAGCTGCAGCAGAAAAGACCAAACAGTGCATAACCACTTTCTCAAACACACACTTGTCCATTCAGATAGTTTGTTTGGTCTGACAGTCGAAACTTAAGCCACAACTGGAAAATATGTCGTTGGAAAAAAGAAAAAGCACTGGAAGAAAACCCTTCCCGTGTCCTCCCCACAAAATTCTGCACCGTAATTTTGCAAGAAAACATCCGAAAAATGCTTTAGTCATTTTGCTTTAGGCTGATCATGTTGAAATAGATTGTTGGCGGTTGGTTGCACTGAGCAATTGTATTTTTGGAGAAAACATTTCATTAAAAAAACACCTTTCCAAATGTGAAGCATGGGGGCGGAGCGGTCATGCTTTGGGCATGTGTTACTGCCAGCACAGAAAACATTTAAAGAACTATTTAGCTTGTGGCAAATTAGTAACCAGGCCGAGAGGTGAATTGGATAAATTCACAGCTTTATAATTCTCATATGTGCTGTGTGCTTTCACTTCTTATTTTTCTTCCAGAAACGAGACACAGTCTTTTCCTTGTGGTTATGTTGTTCTTAGCCGCTGCTTCTTCTTCTTCTTTTGTGTAATGGCTTCTTTGGTCTCTTCCAGATCAAAGCCAGGAACGTGAACTGCGGAACATGTGCAGGATACCTCAGCCAGTTTGACATATACATGCTCCATGTTCCACTTCCTATCGCTTTATCTGGTTGTTAGTCTGACTTTGACCATTTTTATATCAGAATAACATGTTCATATATATTATAAAGTCAAGTTTAGTACATCATGTTTATGTTTATGCATTTGGCAGACGCTTTTATCCAAAGCGACTCATATCCCAGGTAGGCAGGTAGCGTAAGGGGGTCTTACCTAAGGACCCCTATTAGAAGCAGTATCTTTCCTGCAGAGGGGGAGGTCATGATTTGAACTGTGGTCACCATGAAGGGCAGCAATCTTACCACTACACCATCCAGTCGCTATCACACATCATGTAAACATACTGTCATTAGAAAAGCTGAAAGTGAAAAGCATTTCTTATTACAACAGGACAACAATCAGAACTTTTGTCAGGACCTTTGTCGCGATCCTCACAGTGCCCGACCTAAACACATAGTGCCAGAAAATATGCAAGACTTCTCAAAAATATCAAAGATGAGGAAGGATTTTTCAGTAACAATGTGCAAAAGTTCCCCAAACAAGCTTCTGCAAAAAATATTTAAAAAATTATATTTGTCAAAAACTTAGGTTTTGTGTTCTTCTTTTAAATTTATTTTGTAAGAAAAAAGATATATTAAAAAAAAAAAAGCTTTCTGTCTCATCTTAAACTGTCGTCTTTCGGAAATCGGATAATTTCTTACTCGCTCTGCTTTTCACAATAATAAAAGTTTTAAGCACTCCTATTTTTATATTGCAGCTTTAAGTGATCTTTTTTTTTCTCATTTAAATAAAGTTTAACTACTGTCCAAAAAAACATTTGGATGTTATCTGATATGCACTCGTAACAAGCTGATACAACTCAGCATTAGAATGCTGAAGTCTTCCTTCCTCTTCTGCTTCTTGGGAATTTCTATGGTTGACTCATTTCTTGCAGGACAATAAAGTTATGTGCTGAAAAGAACATCAGAACATATCATAATCTTAAATATGGGAGAACGATAAATGTGTTTTGCACATTTTACAGTATAAAGAAAGTGAAAGAAATTATGAAGATGGGTGAAAAAGCAAGATTGTTGTTATTCTTGGAGGTGTTTATGCTCAGGCTCTGTGATTTGTTGCAGTCATGTTTCTCTTGTTGCTAACTGTGGTTAACATTCCACTCTGACATTGGGGATAATTGCAAAAGAATTCCTTCAGAGACATTTCACCTCTTGACTTTAGACTGGCACAATCACATAGGCCTACTGTACACGTGACGACACACGCACGAAAACGTTGGAGTAGAAAAATATAGTTTTAATCATTAATGAATTAATGTTCCAGGCAATTTACCACAAAACGCTCCAGGCACCCTGTCAAATGCACATCCTGCTGACACACCCGTTTACGCAGAAATCACTAACAAATTAACCAAAGGTATCTTATTTCCTTTTACAGGCAGGCACACCTGCCACTCAAATCAGAGTCTTGTGACAGTTCGAACGTAGGTGTGAAATTATGGAGGATGTGACAGTCAATATCTGGTGTGACAAAGGAGTTCTCTACATTTTGGGGATGTGTATCAGAAAAGTTCACGCCCTTCTCATTCATTCTTTATTGCACAACGCAAATAAGCCAAAACGCTCCCTCTTATCCACCCGTCACTGTGTTTAAATCTTTATGCGATGTTGTTAAAATTTTCTTGGATTTAATTGAGGGGGGTTTGGATACTCGTTAATCCCAGTGACAGACTATTAATCAAGCCATGGTTTGAAGTTATCTCTGGGAATATTCAAGCATCTGAGGTTTTGGAGCAGTGGTGTGTTGGTTAGCACTGCTGCCTCACTGCAAGAAAGCTCCTGGTTTGAACATCAGCTGGGGCCTTCTGGGAATTCACATCTTCTCCTGTTTCTGGGAGCTGATGTTTTATTCCAGAGTATGTTAAATTATTTGAGATTGAATGTATATATATATATACATACATTTACATATACATATACATACATATACATCTCAAATAATCTCAATTATTTGAGAAATTAAGAAATGAGTCAACCATAGAAATTCCCAAGAAGCAGAAGAGGAAGAAGGAAACAAGCTTTTAATGCTGAGTTGTAGAAGCTTGTCACGAATACATATCAGATAACATCCAAATGTTTTTTTGGACAGTAGTTAAACTGTATATAAAACTGTATATATATACTGTATATATATACACATATATATTATTATTATTATTTAAACACTAAATAATAAAGATAATAAAGATTTTGGCATTATAGCATTTAGAACAGTTTTATATACAGTTTACGCTTAACTTTAATATTAGGAAAATAGACCAGAATGGACATTATAATGAGATGCTATTTTCAAAAATTTGCTCTCTTACATATAGGTGTCACAAAATGAGTAACGGAATGAGAAAATAAAGATCTATACTCACAGAATATGCATTGTGTTAAGGCTTGATGGTGGGAGTTCCTGATGTATGGGAGTGTAGCTGAAATGATCACATGATCAATGACGGGACTCAATTTAACTGATTCAGTTGTTTTGTCCCCTATATGTCTTTTCTGCTGCTTTTTGCTGTGGAATGATGGCTAGTTCAACCACTTTGGGACCCTCGAAGCACCTTTCCAGTTGAGATTCAGCAGAATGAAAGATTATAAGAAACTTTAGCTGAGTTTTAAGTAAGAACAGGTCTCTTGTCTTGTTTTCTTTATATAGCGTCGAACAGAATACAAATCACTTTGTCTGAAATGTAATGTAGGAAATGATGTTCGTGACACATGTTTCATCATCGGAGCAGCTTGTTCGTACAGGCTGAACACTGTATGCATGACACAATGTACTGACAGCTGTAACATTTCCCGGCTTCACAGCTACACAGATTGACATGAATTTCTTCAGAAATAAATATTAAAATAAGTCCTAAGCCAAAAAAAGGTCAAAGACCACAAACTTCAGGTGGCTATTCACAGAGGGGTGGTCTATTCATACAGCTTTGTGATATATAAAACAATTAAACAAGCTGCCACAGCGTGGGAAAAAAATCCCTTTGTCAAAGTTTTGAAGATTAGACACATGTCCTTCCCTCATTCTGAGCTGGCACCAAGCCGACTGTCGTTAAAGTGAGACTCTGCCAGCTCTCACAGAGCTCCGTGCAAATCTACGTATGTCCTCTGTGATGTGCTGTATTTCCAGGAGAAAGATTAAAAAAGATACTTCATCTGACCAAGCTATGTCTCCTCGGGTTCACAATTAAAAGACATAAAATGTAGACATTGAAGTCAAATTCTAGTTTGTTTTTACCGTTGTATAACAAAGAGATGATGTTATGATGATGAGCCATAGCTAAGCAGTGACATCACCTGTTTTCAGTCATGGTAACTTGTATAAAAGAGTGAGTTGAGAATGACCATCTATTCTATGTGTTCATATATCTGTCTATCTATAATCACAGCCTGTCTCTCATTATCAGAGAGTTATGTGAAACATACCTGTAATCGCTTGTGAACAAGTTCTCCAGGTCTGTACAGACATACAGATGGCACAAACAACAAGGGCAACTGCCAAAACGTTAACTCATGTTAGAAGTCATAAATCTCTCCGTGTTTACAACCTAACCTTTAGGAAAGGGAGACATCCTGACGCCAAAACTGCATGTGACAAATAGACACCTACGCATACGTGTGTGCAGAGGATAACACGCGAGAAATGCAACTGCACGCAAGCATGCACTGACTCACATCTGCAAATATGCTGATGTATTTAGGCACCACATCAGCTCCTCTTTCCTGTACAGAGACACACCCTCTTGATGTTATAATGATGACAGATCCGAAGGTCGGGTGAACAATGCAATCACCTTCAAACTCCAAATAAAATCCATCAACTGAGGCTGGCACTCAGAGGGGCAGCAATGGGTGCAAGGTTGATTCTGGCCTCTTAATTTGGCGTTTAACAGTCTTATTCTGCTGGGCAAGAAACAAAATAGCTTCAAAATTTGAACAAACCCCAGCTTTGATCGGTCGTTTGTTAAAGTAAAGTTCGCATTCATATCAGCTCTCACACTTTTCCACTGATTTTTAAGCCTATTTCTGCATTTTACACATATCAATTTGAATTAATCTTGAAACCCGAGACTGTTTGCTTCGCTCCCAGCTAGAGTTACTAAGTGAAAGGTGTGAGTGAACCCTTCCTTACATGAAAATATTATGACTTTTTTTTTTCTTCTCCCAAGGGTTGAAAGCATTAATAATTCTGGCTGTATTTAATCTCATAACATGCTTTATACACAAGTATAAATTATACTTGTGTATAAAGCATGTTATGTAACTACAGATTCAGATTTGTATCTACATAAAGTTGCTTTTCTGTATGCTGCACAGTTGTGTCCTCGTTAGATTGCCACTCCAATTCTGCTTATATGAACATGAATCACAAATGACTGTTCGCTCCTATTCTGATGTGACTGCACTTTTGGGCTACTTGAAAAAAAACCTTAACTATCCACAGGCATGACCGAAATGTGTTTTTCAGAGGGATGTTAATTTAAATATTATCTAACTATAATTATTGATATATGAGGCACTTTTCAGAACAGCAGTTCCACAGTTGTTTCACACTGAAATGAAAACTATACCATTTAAATCATCTCAGATGCATAATGTTGCTCGGCATTAAACATTTTGTAATACTACAGTAGTATTACAGCATGTACAGAATTGTGTGTTCTGGTGCCCAAACTTACAAGGAATATCTTTTGTAACAGTGTATTTCAATAAAGTGGCATTTCAACTTTCACACATCTGAATATTCCCTCCACAAAAAACAGGTGCAATTTAAGTGTGCTCTGTGACCCACACTTGTCAATGGCGCCATCTAGTGGCAACAGTTGGCAAACAAATATCCATACTTTGTTCACATTCCAGAAATATTGCATTCATTAGCTTCTTAACCTTTTTTTTTCTTCGTTTCCTGGACTAACAAGGAACTTGAATTTGTAGGGTCACTCATTGACCCCTCTAGTAAAATCCCTAAACTTTAAATGTAATCGAGCTAAGTTTAGTAGTTGCATTAAAGAGCCCAGTGTGCTGTAAAACACAGTGCTGTTGCAGAGAATACTTTTTTGTTAATGTGCATTGCACTTGTGTATAGCAGGCCACAGCCTTATTGTACCACCCCTTCCTCCATCACCACCACCATATATTCAAAGGCAGACAACAACCCTTCTTCAGACCAGCTCTCGTTGCCTAGCAACGCCCTGCCAAGTGGCCCAGGAGGCGGGAACTAGACACTGAGCTTCCGCAGTAATTACAGTGTGTTGTGTGTGTGTGTGTGTGTGTGTGTGTGTATTCATGTTTCTGGGCCACACCAGGTGTGCGTATGTGTATGGTTGTTATTTCACTGTGAGAGCATGCCTCAATAGAGGCACCATACACAATCACAACAAAGCGCACACACACACACACACACACACACACACACACACACACACACACACACACACACACACACACAAAGAGAGAAGCCAAGGGAGTACTGTATTAGGTCTGTACAGGGAGGTATGCTGTTAGAATCAGTGTATTTCTCTTTAGGCCAGTTTTAAAGATACATTAAATTATACATTGAGTGATAACAAATGTCACTATAATAAGAATTTTTTTTTAGCAAAATCGTATTTAGAAAATTGTCATGCAAAGATCCATCTGAAGAGCTTCAAAATACTGAAACCATGACTCTGAACTTCGATTGGCACCTTTCGATCACATCCTGTCTGATGTAAATGTGACCGTGCCCATGCAGTGCTACTGTACTGCCTTTGCTGACTGACTATAAGCCGAAGTATTTCCCTTGTGTGCCAGAGGCATATCCTCAGTTGGCTGCCCACTAATGATGTTTTCTGCTTGGCGAACTGGGGCTGTGACTCCGGTTGGCTTCAGTCACTGGGCTGGAGAAACCCTCGCCTGGGCCCATACACGGCCTACTAAAGTACGTCACAACACGTAGCTTGGTTTGCTGGGATGGATTTATATTTCCCTGTGGCAGATTGAAGAAGGTCTTACCACTGAATTTAAGACTTCTGTTCCAGTTACACAAGCAGGAAATGTTGGAACTATTGCAGCTTCTGTAAGAAATAACTTTTCACAGGGATTTTGTTTGCTCCCTTCAAAATTCTTCAGTTCTTGCAAAACAGGAGTAACAGCGTCACTCTTTTGGACAAAAAAAGACATACAGTTTTATCATTGGTATTTATTTCTTATCTATTCTCGATTTAGCTTTATTTTCTACACTGCACAGAATGTCGTATAGCTTGGAAATGCAACTGTGGCAGGGTACACCCTGGACAGGTCGCCGGTCCATCACAGAGACAAACAACCACACTCACACTCAGAGAACATGCAAACTCCACACAGAAAGGCCCCAGCCGGGAGTTATGGCATGGATTAATTAAAAATTTAAAAAAAAATTACGTTTGCGATTTACGAATGTAAGAGCAAATCTATTAACAGAATAGTTAGGTATTTATTTCCCCTTGACAAACTAAAGCACTGGACTGTGTTTGGTAGACTGTGCTTTGTGCTACAGTAAATTCTGACAGCCCATTTGGGAGCAATGATGAGCTTTTGGAAGTTTCAAAGTAGACCGTTTTCACATTGAAATAATGTCAAGTAGTGAACTGGTGTGAACTGTTATATACGGCTTTACACAGTAGGCTAAATGAAATTGAATAACTCTTCTGTTCCACACAATACTTCTTCTTTTCAAACCATTACTGTCATCCGGAAACCAGCACACACGAACGCACACCTCCCTTTCCCGTTCGCCCAACCCCCATGAAAGAGAAGCCACCACCCTTCTCTCTCGCTCTCACACCAACATGACTACCAATACCGCCGCTCCATCCCCTTAAACACGCTAGGGCATCATGGGAGTTGTAGTTCAGTCTGCCCTAGCCTGTTCGAGAAGGCGAGGCCTCACCAAAATACAACTCCCATCTCGACCCTCGCACGCCGAGCCCCGTCGTCCAATCTGAATATGTGGGAGGAGCGCGTCCGCCCACAAAAGCCACAGCTATCTCCCCGTATCTCCACTTTAAAAAAATCAATTGTGCACGAAAAACAGGGAATACACTTAAAATACAAACATTGGTGACGGTTTGTTTTCGGTGCACGACGGACGGCGACGAGGTGTCCCCGCGTCGTGTGGCAAGTGAAACGGCGGTGACAGGCAGGAGCCGCGAGGAGGGTGTTGTCCTGATGCTTAAATGGAAGTGGGTGGGCCTCTACGGTCACACACTGACAACTTCTCTGTGGAAATCGCTCTGACAAGCGCTAATATGCTCGTTTGTGGACTGTCTATCCGGTAAAAGAGACATACGACAGAGCTGCGAAGAGTTCAACGGAGCGGGGACGGTCACTGTGCTCACTGTTGTTTCCGTTATTTTGAGGCACTTGATTGTGCCTTCGCTTGGCACCGCCCTTCCTGGCCGGTGGGTGGTTTCGTCAAACGGGCAGATCCGCCACGGCCCAGAGCCGAACATATAGGCCGTCCTCCGCCTCTGTACCCGGCCGGCCTTCTACCGTGAACTACACCCTCTCCCTCTCGGTATATTAATGCGTTATGAGTGGTAGGTACCCTCCCCCTCTCCGTCTCCACCCCTCTCTGCTTCTCTCGATCCGTGTTTCAGATAGGAGGCTCCATGTCCCTTTGATATTGATGATGAGGTTACAGGCTTTTCTTCTGTCTTTATTGATCACCTTTGTTATGCTATATCTGCTGTTGTGCTCACATTTTATTGACAGTCCACAGTACCTCCGCGGTCCTTCACTTCTCTTGAGACTTTGCAGTATTTTGAAATACTCATGGGATGATATTAAATGCAGAAATACTCTAAAAAATGTAATCTCTTTTCACAGACCCGAAGAAGGAATCATCTGGAACAGAAGGAGGGAAAGCATCTAAAAGGGGGAAAAGTTCTGGATCGCAGGTAAAAGAAGAAAGTTTATTATAGTTCATTAGTTTTGTCTTGTCTTTAGGCCAAACATGTTCTCCCTCCCTCTCAGCCAGGCAGTCAGACACCTCTGGGGGCGTTTCTCTGCTAAATTCAACTTCCTGCTTCTGTGCAGCCCTGCTGAGAGCCAACCCAAAGCCTCATGAATAGGCTTATAGGGCTGTCACACTCCAGCCTCTGTACTTTTGAAATGTCTGTCTGTATTATGATCAAAATTATTCAATTCCGCACACAAATGTATGACGAAGACCTGCAGTTTTGGTATGTGGCTTTGCATCTGTGGAACTATTTTTTTAGCAAGTTGTAGAGGCTCCATACACCGTATGGAAGAGGCTGTTATTCTCATGCGCATCTTTTGTGTTTGAGTGTGTATGATACGCACTGTAGCTATGTTATTTTCCACGCTGTTGCAGTTCACGCTAACTGTTTCCCATGCGGTGCCGAGAAGTGTGTAGCATTAAAAATTTGCCTGCGACCTAGTTCCTCTGAAAGGGAGGAGAGAGAAGGCAGCATTTTCTTCCAGTGTTCTGAGAAAAGAGAAATGTGGTTCTCACACGCCCACCCACTCGCTTCCTGTAATACCGCCCACTTCCAGTGACAGCTCTCTGTCTCTTGGCTTGTTGTGTGTCTTCTTTCTGCACCATGTTTTCCCCACCCCTCGCTCTTTTACTCATTTTCTCTCCGATTTTAAAATCTTCAATGTGTTGCTATGCGTAGTTCACTCGCTCTAATCTTCCGTTTTGCCTTTTATATTTACACGCTGTACTTAATTATTTGTGTAAACATGTGAGCTCTGTGTTTGTCCCCCTCTCACTCAAGTCTCACCGTTTCACTCTCTCCAAACCTTCTCGCCATCACTCCTCCTCCCCATCTTTCCTTCTCCTCCAGGATTCTTCTCAGCCCTCTCCGTTGGCTCTGCTAGCAGCCACCTGCAGTAAGATCGGGGGGCAGGGGGCAGCTGAGGGGGCTCAGGCCCAGGCGCCTGCCCAGCAGATCCAGGTCCAAGCTGGTCAAATTCAGCTGCAGGCAGGTCAGCTTCAGGGTCAGATAGTTGTGGACGCAGCTGGGGGTCAGGCCCTGGTGCCCCAGCAGCTGGAGCTGGTTCCAGCTCAGTTCACGGGGAACGGCTGGCAGATCATTACAGCAGCACCTACTATGGCCAAGGAGAACACCAGTCAACCTGTTGCTGTTACAGTGGCCACCACTTTGACCAATGACAGCTCACCTGGTGGACGCAAGGTGAAGGAGTTTTGGGAAACAGTGGATTGGAGCAAATTCGTACCTTTTATCTAACTGGTTGTTATTCTTTGTACACTCACACCTATTTTGCTCTTTTTGTGTTGGGTAGGTAAAGACAACGAGTGGTGCCAACAGTGTTCTAGCCAATCAGCAGCAGCAGCAGCAGTTCCAGATCATCCAGGTTCAGAACCTGCCCAATGCTGGAGGCGGTGTCCAGTATCAGGTCATCCCTCACTTGCAAACTGCAGATGGACAGCAGATCCATATCAGCTCTCAGCCGGCGTCCATTGGGGCTCTGCCTGAACAGGTTCAGCTTATCCAGACCCCAAACTCAGGCCAAACCCAGGCTATCCTCCAGCCAGCCAGCCAACAGGCCATCCTACCAAGCACAGCCAATCAGACGGTACCACTGCAGATCCGTCCTGCACAGTCGTTCCCACTTCAACTGCAGACACTGCAAGGCTCCCAGACTCCTGTTATGACCACAGTACCCATAAACCTCGGCGGCATGACCTTGGCTTTGCCTGTGATTAATAATGTTGGAGGAGGCGGGGCTGTGCAGCTCATCCAATCAGTGGATGGCACATTCTCTGTTGCTAATGGCAACCAACTGGTGACAACAGCAGTGTCTGGTGCTGCTCCTGCTCCAGTTGGATCAACCTTGGCGGTACCCGAAGTGGACAGCGTGCCTGATGTGGCTCAAATGGTTTCTGCTGCATCGGAAGGTGGATCCGCTGACACCCAGGTACAGAGCAGTGAGGCAGACTCTCCGAGCCAGAACCAGGCCAACGGGCTTCAGAACCAGGCAGATACGGCAGGAACCATCCAGCAGGTGATAGTGGGCCAAGTGGGGCACCAGTTGGTGCAGCAGATCCAGCTGCAACCCCAGGCTCAGAGTCAGGGTCAGATGCAGGGCCAGCAGCAACATCAGCATATTCAGACCCTCCAGTTGGCCCCAGGACAAACCCTGCAGCCCATTCAGGCCTTCCAGAACCCAGCTCAGGTTCTTATTCGCACGCCGACCCTCTCACCTTCTGGGCAGATCACCTGGCAGACGCTGCAGCTGCCGGGGGGAGTCTCCCTGCAGGGCGGTCTTGGAACAGCTGTGCCACAGCAGCTGACACTGGCCCCGATGGCTGGTGGGACAGCAGTAGGGAGCGGAGGGTTGGTCTCCCTGAGCGGAGCTCCCTTGACACTGAGTGCAGCCCAGATCAACCCAGGCTCAGGGGTGCAGACAGTCAGCATTGCAGGACTGGGCACAGGTGGAGTTCAGGTGCAGGGTGTACCCCTCACAATTACTGGTCTACAGGGTAAGTACACACTAGCCCCTTTCACACTGCGACCCGCTATCTTAGCGGGTCCAAATTGCACCTTCGACCCGCGTCGAGCAATGTGAACGCTTGGCGTGTCAGGTGACCCATGTCGCCTGAAGCCGAGTTCAGGGGGCGTTGCCTAGTGGCAGAGCGTCACACGAAACACATAAAATGCTGGGCGTGTACAATGACGTAGGCACAAGCCATGCGTCGGAGGTAGGGTGAAATACACCTGTCTGCATCAAATTTTTCAAACAAACGATGGCGGGACACCTTGAGAACTCATTTTTGCAATGCAGTTCATGGAGATGTTACTTTACGGTGCGTCTTGCTGCGTGGGAAACCGCGCTCTCCCATCTTTCTCGCCAGCACTTCCAGCAGAGGTCCATCTTTCACCGTCCCCGAAATGTGGCGGTAAATAACGTCCTCTGCTCGGGGGCTGAGGAGCTCGCGGACCTCCTTGTCTCCCCAGTTGGCCATATTAAAAAATGTCTCCAACTTGATGTAGGCTAAAACAGAGTAAAACTTGTCCTCACCTGTCGCTGTTGTTCTGAATCAGCTGTCCATTCTGTCTTTTAAACTCCTCACGTCACGCCCACGTCCGACCCGCGTCGATTGTGTTCACATCAAACTCGGCTCGGCAAAAAGACTAGGGTCCGACGCGCCGCGGGTCGAAAGGCGAGTCGAGTTGACGCAGCAGCCCGGGTCGGCAGTGTGAACACAACAGCGGACACGCTAAATTCGCGAATTAAACGCGGGTTATTCGGCAGTTTGAAAGGGGCTACTGAGAGCAGCTGTGTGAATGTATATGTGCGGTGATAATCAAGTAATGATCCATTCACTTCATTATAACGTGGTTTATGCTGTGTGACTGTGCAATATAAGTTTCAGAGAAGTTATGGCGCTTTCATGTTGGAGCATGTGAATCTCAAATACTGTGGCACAGTTCATATGTTTACCATGTAAAGCTGCTTTCCTTCCTGCACTCGACACTGTTGGATCTTGTTTTTGGACCATCGCCCTCTGCTGTAATATTTTCTGCTGAGTGCTTGTTCTACAGTTTACTCTGTTACAAGCATTTTCAATCCTCCACTAGGTCAAACACAGGGTCAGGATGGGGTCAAGCTTCAGTCCTCTCCTGTGACCGTCACTGTTGGCAACGTGGCTTCAGGCTCATCAATGAGTCCAGACCAGCTGGGCTCCGTTCAGAGTTCTTCGGACCAGGAGGGTCCGCCGGGCAAGAGGCTTAGACGTGTCGCCTGCTCTTGTCCAAACTGCAGGGATGGAGAGGGAAGGTATAAACAGACTAGAGACACAGACCATAAAATATACATCTGAGCACTTAGGAGAGGAAAGTATAACAAAAACAGTATTTTCCCTTACAGTCGCTTTTCAATGGTGTATTAATAATTTAGAAAATAAACATGACCTGCTTTGTCCTCCATAAATCCACGGTTACATTTTCCCAATTCACAAACACACGTGAACATCACTATGAATATTTCTAAATTATTGTCCACGGTCATAATGCAGCAGCTGGTTGACAGATGCACAGCCCAGAGTGTAGTTCGAGATCCAACTTCTCTCTGCAGCGGCACAGATTGTTATGCGGGAGCTGGCATCCTAAACACGCAGCCACTGTCATATTTGTTCAGACTTTCAGTTAGTTCATTTTTGAATGCTCCTATGAAACAGAGCTTGTCTAAGGACGGTTCATTTGAATACTAAACACGAATTAAAAATGAGTTCCAAAATTACGATGATCATAACTGAACTGAAAAGCTTGGATAAAAACAAAAAAAACAAAGAAAGGAACAACAATTGTCTCTTATTTGTTCTTGAACACAGACGTACTCCAGCAGCTTAACTCAAGTGTGTGTTACAGGAACAGTGGAGATCCCACAAAGAAAAAGCAGCATATCTGCCACATGGAGGGCTGTGGGAAGGTATATGGCAAGACATCCCACCTAAGGGCCCACCTGCGCTGGCACACCGGTGAGAGGCCGTTTGTCTGTAACTGGATCTTCTGTGGCAAGAGATTCACACGGAGCGACGAGCTGCAGAGACACCGGAGAACGCACACAGGTAGAACCCCACCCCCCACACACACACACACACACACACACACACACAAACGGGGACACAGAAAGCATTTAATCTATTATCAACTGCAAGCGAAGCGAACTGCTTCCATCATTGTCATCAGTCCTTGAATTATAGGCTCAATTTTTTCTCTGATCAACCGTCTAAAATAAGAAGAACTCCCCCCCCCCCTCCCCCCAAAAAATAAACCTTCAGATTGCTTGTGACTCAGCTTTCCTCCAGAATCCTTTTGCTTTTTTTCCTCCAGGAGAAAAGCGCTTCGAATGTCCTGAATGCTCCAAGCGCTTCATGCGCAGCGACCACCTCTCTAAGCACATCAAGACCCACCAGAATAAGAAGGGCGGAGCCGCCGTGGCCATCATCACCACTGACGACATGGAGGAAGACGCCCCTGAAGGCCTGGGCGACTCCCCTCAGATCGTCTCCGTAGGAACCCTCGCGCGCGACTCTGACCCCGCTACACCCACCACCTCCAATCACCTAGAGGAAGAGGAGGAGGAGGAAGAGGAGGAGTTCGAATAGGTGACTGACTGCTATTGCTTTTGCCCAAGGCTGACTTCCTGTTTTTTTGGAGGTCTTTGCAGGGACTCTAAGGGTTGTTAATCTTCACATAATTATAAGAAATTGTTTGCTCATGAAAAGGGACTCTAAAGAGATGGAATCATGCAAGGAAGATAAAGTGAAAAGTAAAGACATTGCAAATCTAAGAAAAAAACAAAACTAACATATAATAAAAAATTTAGACTGAGAGTATGAAAGATTAGTTTGGCATTTATGAAATTAATATATATAACAATTCCATGTGCGGTGGAGAAAGGAATGTAAGTAGATTAGCACAAGACAGGGGGACCTGCTGAATCTAAAAACCATCCAACACCGAGAGGCATTTTCCTAACAGAATCTAACTCTATGCACAAATTGTGTTCCTGTCTCATACCTGTCAGACCGTGCTGAGGGTCAATCATGTCACAGGGCAGTTGCAGAGCAGCGACAGAACAGGGGCAGCCTTGGGATGGTGTGTGTGTGTGTGTGTGTGTGTGTGTGTGTGTGTGTGTGTGTGTGCGCGTGTGTGCATAAATGTGACTTGCTTGAATAAGGGTACATTTGTTTTTCCCACGCTGTCCACGCAGAGGATCTACCTAACGCGAGTTTAATTTATGGTTCAGGTTTAGTCCTCGGATCAGATTCAGGTGTTGATTTCCTTTGATTGATCAACAAATAAAACTGTTCTTGAAGCGGATAGATGCGGAGTAATTCTAAAAGAAAAGGAAGAGTAGAAAGAAAATAAGCACATATGAAAAGATATATGAATAATGCATTCCTATTGAGGCGCTGTGGCCATTAGAGAGAAAAAAGAAAGAAAAAAAAGGTTTCTATAGAGAAAAACAATCTAGCTTTCTACAACTTTGTTTGTGTAGTGAAAGCAATACTATAATGACAATCTTAGTGAAACCATGTTTACATTGTCTTGGGGAGGGGGGGGGGTGTCTCTGTTGATTTAAAAACAAGCCGGTTAGCTGTAAGATTCATCGGAAAGCAGTGCCGTTGTCTCAACAAACCCTGTTGCAAGCACAGTCCAGCGAGTGCGAGATGGTCGTTTTTTTTTTTTTACATCATCAAACAGCTCATAAAACGATAACAGGTAGACGCAACGATGGGTTTGTCAAGTGGCGGCACTGTCACCGATGCCACCGAAGGCTTCCTGTGCTCTGGTGAGGACCCCTCTCCACCTGTAACCTTGTCACATGACCGATGTACCACAATTGCCTTAACACAAGCTGTTGTACAGAGGGCCCTTCAGAGGGAGGTGGGTGGAGAACGAGGGGAGACCACAGCACAGGCAGGTGGAGGGAGACGGAGTGGGGAGAGCTGCGGGTGGGTCGGGCTGTTTAGTTATGTGGATATAACAAGATATTTTCTGGTGGTGTTGCTCTGTGTTAGTTCAGTGCGTACATTCTTTTCAGATTTAAACACGTTTATTTTCTAGAATTTATCACTTAATTTAACCCCCGCTCCAAGTGTGTTAATACACAGGGCCCCACTGTGTATGGCTAATTTATTATTCATCCTTGATTTGTACTATTTGCCTTTTGCTGGACTTGTATTTGTGTGCGTTGATTCGAAGGTTGTGTACAGCATGTTTCAGTTCTTTGCCGTAGTGCTGCTTCTCTCTTCTTTGATCTCTCTGTGCTTCGGTTTTCTTTCTTTTTCTACGTCTGACCGCTGCTCTTCGCTTCTTCTCTTTCTCTTTGCGCCATTAACGTGATTTTGGAGAGAAGTTAAATCAAAAAAGAAGACAGAAGCAAAAAAAAAAAGAAGTTACTCTTGTTTAACGTCGAAAAAGGTCGATACCAAAACAAATTTAGATGTTTTTGGTAATCTTTTTTTTTTTGTGCGTGACAACCAACGTTTTTTCTTTCTTTTCTTTGATATTTTGTAGTGACATCTCATTTGTAAATCCTTTTCTAAAGATGTCTGTTCGTCTCCATGACATTTGATAATGGGTTTTTGCCAGGTTAGCCTCAAAGGCTCCAGTTTATTGATATTTTTAAAACTGGTTTGTACACGTGTTATGTCGATTTAAAAATAAAAAAAAAAAACAACTTCAAGGAGAAAATATGCTTTGCCTGCATAACACTTGACAATAAAGTGAGTTTTAAATTTGTATGGCCGCTCTGTTATTTGTGTAATAAGATGGAGAGAGGAAACACATCCGGGTACGTCTGCTGCTTTGTTATTGCTGATTATTCTCTCCGTTCTGTTGTGAAATCGGTGATGGAATCTCAACTCCCGCGGGAACATTTACTGCTCTTGAGTAAAGGCTCTAGCATGGTTGCCGCGTCTGCTCGCGCGAGCGGTGTTGATGACGTCACGAGTTCGTAACTCTGCTGCTGAAGGAATCCAAATTGACTGCAGAGATCAAAATCTGTGATAACTGGATCACGACACATTGTTACCGCTTTAACTAAATGGAACTCAGCCAGGATCCAACAGATCACACTGCCAAGTTCACATCCCGTAAGCATCACGTTGTAGCCAGTTCTCAGACATGCATTTCCTTTGAAGCGCTTCATAAAGACAGCTGACGCACCGACACTACATTTCCTGAGAGAAAGTAAGGGAAATAAGCCTCAGGACGCAAGCATTCAACAGTGGGCTGACTTTTTGAGGCATTTAATTCACGACACGACCTGCTGTGACCCGATACTGGTAACTCATGCAATTGCCCAAAACTAGTTAACTAGTTAAAAAATATATATATAAACTAGTTAAATATAAAAATACTGACCAAAAAACCTCAATTAAAAAGGATACTTTCTTTAAAAAAAAAAAAAAATGAAGGTATCTACAAAAAAACTAAAGTGGTAGACTGGGAAGCACAAGGCTTTTGTAAGTCCATGAAATCGTGTTAACAGTGAAGACACATAACTGAGGTGTAGGTGCTCGACAGGACGCGAGTCTACATGGATCCTTGTCAAAGATCAAGAAAAAGTATTGGAAGAAAACAAGTTCTATAAATTAAAGGAGACATATCTTTGTACATATTTTCAATTTAAACCTCTGACATGCTTTTGTCAAAATAACATGGTCACAGTGCAGCAGCTCCTTTTTTCATCCATCAATTTACACACAAGGGCGTGAAGTGACCCACTCAGCTCCACTCTGCCCCTCAGAATCTGCCTCCTCTGAGATGTGTCGCACTTAAAACAAGTAATGACAGCACGAGAAAGAGCATAAAGTAAACAGCCCGACAGTTGAGAACACGCACCAAACTGACTCAAAAAACCCCCCAAAAAAACGTACATCTTCTTCTGCCGCAGCTGGATCATGGACAGCTGTTAGGCTCCAGTTATTTATTTTATTTATTATTTTTAATTATGTTAACGGCAAAGTAAGGTTTTTTGGCTTCAGATATACAGAAAGTGATGTTGACCCTGGTGAATGAGGAGAAAACTCAATTTTGGAGGGAAAAAAAAAATAAGAAATTTGGAGGAAAAATAGAAGCTCACAAAATTGTTAAAAAAAGAAGAACAGCGTTCTACGGACCGATTAAACAAATTAGCCTCTTATGATGATGGGGAGGAGGAGTTCCATGAACTCGGGCTCGAGTAGACCAATTCATCTTCCAAACTTGTCAACCTATGATTCTTTACCTCAAAATACTTAATACGATGAATCTGTTTGACTTGGTGTGAATCGGTCCAACTCTGATCGAATCCAAAGTACTCAAACGCTGATCTTGAAGATCATCAAATCATCAAGCACCAAAAACATATGGCCTGAAACCCATTATCAGAAAAAAAGAAAAGAAAAAAAAAGGACTTTATTTTCATTAAGGCATTCTTTATTCAAATGTACAGTGGATCGACAAGAACGGTGCAAAAATGTCTACTTTTAGAAAATTAGCTTGTATAAAAGGCTTTGTTTGCATCCAAAAAAACACGTAAAATTTGTCCTCGGGAACGTCAAGCTCGGAAATATTCCACATGAAACGAACAACTCGAAGCCAAGCACTGGCTTTAAACAACGAAAACTTTTGTGCATCTTATGCAGCCTAAAATCCGGATATATGAAACATACAAAACAACATAACAGCACATGTGCCGTACACTGAGGCTTTTGAGTTAGATAGCTTTTTTTTTTTTTTTTTTAAGTTCAATAAAAGGGTGTTCTAACCTAAAAGATGTGCATTCAAATGATTTGTACAGTACAGTGTAGCGGCACCAGAACACTTCCGGTTACGAGCTGATCGGTTCTCTGGACTTCACAGCAGCTCCTTCTGAATGCTGCAACAGAGAAAGAACAAGACGTGAGGTCTAGCCACTGTCGACGGTCTCAGTAGATTTGCGACTAATGGTCGCACTCACTCGTGACTTTATGTCGATTCACTTCACACAGCAATATCTTCAGGGGGCAAATGACAACTCAAAAAGCTAATTTTTCCTCATTCCAAACCCAAAGAAGTGAACATTTTAACGACACAGCAGAAAAGTGGAAAATATTTACCATTTAGTTAAAGCCAACAGATTACAGGTCTTAATGACTCATTTTTCAAGCCCGTAACTATGACAACACAATGGGATGGGCGTGGACGAGCTGCTCGTGGGTGTTACGCAGCAAAAAATAATAACTAATGAAATAAGGCGACCTACAACCGGTGCGTTTTAAAAAGGCCACACAGATGCCGACTGTACACTGACCTACGTACAGGTTTTCAGATTGGGAACAGTTACAGACAGATTCCATCCCTGCGAGATGAAAGCTTGTAATCAGAGGTCAAGGGGCCTACCTCTCCAGATACTTGTGGACATTGTCGTGGCCATTGTAGCGGGCCAAACCCACCAGGATGCCGGTGGCACAGCGGCCCTCCTTCTTACGACACAGACTGCAGTTGCACACTCCTCGGCAGATGGGACACGACCATGTCTTGAGAAAAGGAAAAGAAAAGACAAAAGCCCCAAACAAGATTCAAATGGCTGAAGTCTCAGCTTTTATTTGAGAAACTGACAAAGAATAAGTAAAGACTATCGCCCAAATTTTTTTTCCTTGTTTTTGGATCTTCTTTGACTGTACTTTCACCTCTACGCTCCTAAATGTGACTGACAACTTCAGCCACGCTTCTGTTAATATCTGTAAGTTGCCCTGACAAGAAAAGAACATGTTCTTTCTTCTAACACTGACCGGGTCGAGCAGCACAGAGCGCACGTCCTCCCCGTAACGGTTCTTCAGGCACGGGCCACAGAACTGACCTTTGCCCCCACCGCAGACACCACTGCGACACACAGTCTTGGTGTCCAGGGTCTTCTGTCTGCACTGGTGACACGAGCTGCCCTGCAAGAAAAAAAAACAAAAAAACACAGAGAGTGAAATAAAAGCCAAGACACGGTGTCACAGAACAAACACGACATGGAGAAAAAGGTCTGATCCGACTCACATTCTCTTTGTCCCAGATTTTGTCTTTGTTGTGGTACGCAATGTTGTCCAGGTCCTCTTTGGTGATCTCATCAACGGATTTAACCACATACTGACTCCTCCTAGAAGTGTGGCTGCTCCTCCTCTTTCTCCGTTTCTCGCTAGCGTCTTCCTCATCCACCTGCCCAGTTAAAGCCACGCAGGTTACGGCTAAAGACCTTACTGGCAACACAGTAAATACCTTGAACATAAAATCAGAATTCTAATTCTTTCCCTTTTTGTGTGAGTAAAATTTGCTGGAAAACGCGAGTGAATCGAAACCCGATTGGATAATTCAGTCAATGTGAAATCTAACTATGACAAATTCAGGGATATACAAATCTCAATACACTCCCATATAATTCAAACACCTTTCACCCATTGACTCCCCATCCGTTAGAGAGAAACGGCACACACTGACGCGCGTGTTGCATACCTCCACCAGTCTCCTGACATCCACAGTCCTGGAGCTTCTGCGGTTAATCGGCTCACTCTTTTCCTCCACGGCAAAGTTCTCAGGAGGACGGGCCTTACGGGACGGGTTCCTCCTCTCGGACCCAACGTCTGAGTCGAACTTGCGCTTCTGTGGCGTTGTCTTCTGTGGTGCCTTCTTCTTCTTCTGCAGAGACAAGTTGAGACTTTTAATGAGTTACGTGCCAGCTCGGCACACGCACAAAATGCGAGGCACAGGAGAGAAGCTCCTTAAAAGGAAAAGTCGGTAGCCAACAGAAGCCATATGCCCGGGAGGGAGCAAATGTACTCATTCAATATGTCTCGCACTTTGACTCATTTATGTTGAATGTAGGTCACCTGATACTACTGAGAGACATGTAGCCTTGCAGCTTTCTCCACCAGGGGGCAGCGTGGGTTCTTTATAAACATTACCAGATGTGGGCGCATCCAGGGGGTAAAACCATGATGTGAATTACAGGGTTGTAAATAAATTTATCTCGTAAATTCGTGTTGACTAATTAAACCATTGAGTCATGAAAACACTTTTGTACAAACTTGGATATAAATCTGTGAAAAATATAAGTTGACGATATCTATGAATGATCTTATATGTATTTCCTTTACCTATTTTTTCTTACTTTGGTTGATTTTCTGCTTTCTGTATTAGGCACCATCAGCAGCAACGCTAGTTTGAGTGGGTTTTGATATGGAAAAATCTAACAGAAGTCCTACGGCACAAGCCGCCAAACAAAACGTTGTCAGGAATAGTGTCAGGATCCTCAAGATTTCTTTATCGTCACAACACAAAGAGTACTCAATTCGACTTAGTGTTTAGAATTCCATGATGGCGAGTTTAATGATATAAACGGCATGGTCCAAGCTAATAACACCTTCAGTTGCAGGACCTGTCCCAAACTAAGCAAGCTGGCACATTTCTGAGTAACAGCATGGCCTCGTACACATCATTGACAATGTCTGCATTTTTACAAGGTAAACAAATGCATGCAGGCAAATCCTTAAGATTAATATTTTTCATTCTTTGTAGTTTTCAAAGGTAAGTCTTCTGACATGGGATCAGAGTTTTGCATTTGGAGACACAATGTGAACACTCATAAGACCTCGGTCGGCTCATTTACTGGCCTGAATCCAGTCTTATTTCGCTTTTGGCAACAGGCTGCTCTTCTCTTGGAATTTTGAACAATTACCATCCATCTTTTTAGGCAGTTGGTAAAGTTTCCTGTCTCCTCATCTCGGTTCCGGAGCTTAGCTGTGCTAAACAAACCAGGATGCTTTCTCACTCCAAGCTGCACATGTACCTCTGGGAGGACGCTGTACAGAAGCCCATCCATTAGTCAGAAATCAGCCCGCGTTTGTTAGGTTTAGGGCAAGAATGACAATCACTTGCAGAAACCCTTATACTGAAGCGCATCAGGTGAGTAGGTGGTCCTTCCATTCAACACACATGTGCGTTTACACTGTTTCACACTACATAAACGTTTGAGAAAGTATGGTTTGCATTCAGAGTCCCTTGAACCATCCATATATCATTGAAATCTCTGTAGATGCACTCCCCTACAAATCACCTCAGCCACTCCAGAACGATTCACCACTTTCCAAATGATGCCATTCAGGTTACTGTGAAAGTTCCTGTTTTTTTTCCCCCATTATAAAACGTGAATAATAACAGAAAAACAAAACCTTGAAATCCCCATTTTCCCCCTGTATTTTTTATTTTTATTTCATAGTAATCAATGATCTCTTATCAATTGATCATTTTCCTCCAAGTGTATGCTAATTTCTTCCCCTACATGGTGGTTAGAAATGCACATACTCACCTGTGGGGTGGTGGGCAGAGTAAGGTCAGCCATGATGCTCAAATCAGCAAACAGCTTAGCCAGCTAAAAAAAACAAAAACAACCACAGAGAAGACCAGAGTCAAGGACACCCGACAAGGAAGGGGCTGACAAAACAAATCACACACGTTTGTGAATGTATTACCATGGCTTTGTTTTCCTGGATGTTCTTGTCTCGTTTTCTTAGACTCTGAGACAGAACCTCCTCCTCGTCTGCCTCACCCTCCTTTTCATCCACATCCTCCTCCTGCTGTGGCTGCTTCATCGCCTGCTTTCCTCTGGCTCTCCGTGTCAGAGGATTTCCTTTGACTGACTTTTTGATATCTTTCTCTTGTGGTTCTTGTTTGGCAGAAGACAATCTTTTAATTGGAAACCTGAAATGCAATTGAATATTCGATCAGATACAATAAAAACCTTATTTCTGCCACGCCAGGTATCAAGATGGACACATTAGGGGAAACTTATTCCGTTTCTGCTCATTTGTTCATTCACACCTAAGGGCAACTAAAAGACTCTTCCTCTTTGGCGGGGGGGCCTCGTCGTCATCAGAGTAGAAGCCTGTGTCTAGGTCGCTGTCTTCATCTGAATCCACCACCTGGTTATAAAGCAGAGGGACGAAGCATGCAGGCTCGTGCTTTAGCTGCGCTTTCACAAGCATTTTCATCAATAAACACAGTATCAAACATGTCATACCTCGGTCTTAAGTCGCTCGTTTACACATCCTCTTTCCTCTTCTTCCTCGCTAAAACCCTCAAATTCCTCCTCACTGTCCGACTGACTGAACAGATGAGCCAGTTCAGCAGTTATGAACTTGGATTTGAAACACGGAGCCTGTTGATAGATGCATAAAGCATCAGACGAAGAGTTGTTCTTGTTTATTTTTCTGTGTTGTTTTTGGCAAGAATGAATGACTTTCAAAATGTAGTCAAATGTGATTATCACAACCCAGAACAAGAGGTAAAATAATTAAATCAAGAAATACTGAAATCATTGTCAATAAACTTCTCGAAGGTGGCAATATGGATGTGTTCTTTCATGAAACTATGAGGGTGCTGCAGATATGACAGTGACGGATCAAGGGCCGCAAGTCAAGGGACATCCACTGGACAGATTCTCAATTAAGCCACAGACTATCTTCTCATGTCGAACACTTTAGAGGGAGCCCCAGTCCACCATCACCAAGGAAAAGATGTGAAAACAGTACATTTTCTGAGCAGCTGTGCCACTGGGCAGCTGCCAGGAACAACACAACTGAAGCTGGCTGTCACCATGGGAAGCTTATCTTCTCAAGTTTACACTGGCAGAGACCAGACTAAAACTGAGCACAGCCTTATCACACCAGGCCTCCTGTGCCAAAGCATGGTGGGACAGTTGAGACCACCGACAAGGTGAAGTAGAAAGGGAAATGACACTCATCTCATTTGTTGTCCTCCCCAGCTTCACTTCCCCATTCTTGGGGTCAAATACACCCCAAAGTTGTGCTCTTATGAGTTAAAAAAAAAATTAATAATAAATCAATCATCCACTTTGCTCCCTATCATTTTGTCTAAGTTTAAAGTGGCCCTTGTCACATAATTCAAGTGCTGACATTAAGGGCAGTGTTTCCATAAAATGATGTGGTATAAACTTTTATCATCGGCCATCTGTTCAAACAGAGTCTTTACTGGGGTTTGTTGCTTTAAATTAAAAAAAAATAATGATAAAAAAAATAAAAAGAGAATTATACATAACACCATCACAGAATATAACTCGACAATAACTCAGCGACGTTATTGTCCGTTAAAGAGGGAGAAAAAACAAAAACCTTCAGAGCATTTTTTTCATAAATTCGTCACATTCATAAACCGGAACTAAAGATGTTTTTGTTTACAAGCTTTTCCAGGGGGAACTTTTTGAGTCCTCCTTCAATCTGACAGCTACATTTGAGACGTGATTTCTGATGGTGTCAAGTTAGGGGTGAGTTTCTGACCTCTGACCTTTTAATAAAACTGTCTCGTCGCCAAAACCCCAAAACATGCTCCTTCTCTTTCGGCAAAGCCCAACTCCTCAGGCATTAATCCACAATGCAGATGAACACTGATAGCGTGTAATGTGGCTGCTTTCATCAGGTTAAAACAAAGACCGAAAACCCGTTTTACGAACAATATTCAGACATAATGTTAACACACGATAACCGTGCCACTGGGAAGGCTACTTGCTTAATTAATCAACCAACCTAACATGACAAGACACTGGTGGACGAAGCAAATGTGTTCATTCAGATTCTGTGTGTTAAAAGCGACAAGAATTTTGAACAGGAAAAATATAAAGTCCATTTTACATGCATTGCTCGGATACTTACCTTTGACGTGAGGGTCATTTTTCTCCTCTTAACTTTTACGTTTTCCAACAAAACAAACTTCTACTCCGTCACATTAAAATCATACAGGAGAGTTGGATTTAAACGTCAACCGCTAAAGAAATACGGCGGACGTAACGGTGGGGGGGTGTCCTTAACAGGCTTATAGGTAAATATGTCATTACGACCTGTAATGGTGATTTTGACATTCATATAATTAACTTTAAATTTATAATACCCCACTGAGTTACAGCTTAACTTTTCGTCGCTATATTTATCAATAGTATATCTTTTTATATCTCCCCTACAACAATAATGGTACAGTCCACCTTTTCGCGCGAAAACAGTACGTAGGCGTGGTCAGACCCAGAGCTATAGAGTAATACAGAGTTGCGACACGCTTTGAAGTCGCCGCTAGGGCTGTCACGTGGTTCATGTGAGCCTCCGGAGTTCCAAACATCACAGCGCTGTCAGTCAGTTTGAACGGGTTTTAGCGGGACGGAGCACAAAAACGATAACTTTAACATTTACGACGCAATTTTCGGTAAATATTGACCCATAATGTGCATTGATCACTTCACCGACTATGTATTTTAATCAACGTTTTTCTTTTTTGGAGCACAGAGACACATTTATCACCATTTTAAATCGTAGAGGGTACCCCTGCATGCTAGCAGGGGGCAGCTAACTTGTCCTCCTTTATACTGAATCATGCCAGTGGTCCAGCTTACCTTCAGATCTACATCCTTCAACAGAGCATGATGTTACTGTCTGTTCCCAGGATTTACTCCTGTTGTCCCAAACACTCTATCTGTAGAAGATGTCATTCAGTCTGTCTGTTCTCTCTGGTGTCAGATGGACAATGAGCCCCCCCCTCCCGCGACCCGATCGACGGATTCAGCGGGTATAATGAATGGATGGATTAAAATATGAATTTAACTTTTTTTCTGGTTAAAACCATATTAATGACAAAATAAATGTGTCAGTTGTGAAAAAAATAAACAAAACAGATTTAAACCAAACATTTTATTATAAAATGTCATCATAGAACATGTAAAACAAGCCTTAATAAAGAAGTTATTTTACTGCTATCTCTACTGTTGGGTAGATTAATCTGCAACAATGAACTGTATTTGATCAAATTCAAGGGTTTGGACATTGTAGAAAAGTTCTGAAGTCCTAAGGGTTGATCCATGGCAGCAGCGAGCACCACATCTGCTGACCTCCCTGACAACAACAGAGAAATTAATAAATTTATTATCACAGCTGCAAAGTCATGCTGAAAAAAACTTACTTAATTAAAGAACAGTCAGCTAATGCCTCACTATGCCAAAAATGTAGTAATTTAATCAATTTACCGGAGAAAATACGTCAGAAATACCAAAAATGTATTAAATATATAGTATTTTGGTAATGTTTTAAAACCTAACAATCAAAACAACTTTACACAATGTCACCTGACAATAAAAAGTTAACGGACTTTAGTGAAATGATCACGTTAATTACCTCACGTTAGCCTCCGTTACCAAGCTTTAAGCTAGGTCCCTAAATCCATTCCATTTTTAACATCAACATCGACATTTCATGCTAACCAAATGTAAAAATAACGATGTCTAAGAGTATAGTTCTGATAGATAATGCTTAAAAATGTAAAAAAACGTTTAAAATGCTGTTATTTTATTAACTTACCAGTAATTGTTCTTGACGAGCAATTGAGGTTAACGGAGCTGCGTCCGTTGTTTGGAACTGTGGCGTCTCCGTGACCCACGTGACTTCCGCATTCCTTTCTTTCAATAGAAGTCTATGGGAGTGTCGCCACTCTCTTTTTACACCACTCTGGTCAGACCCATAACCCCAAAACAAGTTCCTGCCCATAGAATTTATTATGTTCCTGTCAGTTAATGAACACATGAAAGCAGTGTTTGAGTATGAACAGAGTGACAAAACCTTCAGCCATAGTAAAAAATACTATGTATTCTGTCTCTGAAATACATGGCCTAATTACGATTTTGAGTGAAGTATACCCATTGTTTACTGAAATTTTACTCATTTTCTCAACGGTATGATGAATGCTGACACTTTCCACTCAATGTACCGTTGTGTTTTTTCATTTAGGATGATCTGTATTATAAGTTTGTTAAAGTGTGCGTGAAACAGGACTACAAATAGCAGTTATTTTATCCGGAAAATGAAAATTTCCACCAAGGAGATGAAAGGTATAGATTGTACTGCATGAAAATTAAGCAGTGAGTAGACAAGTAGGTTAGAGAGTGGTCCAATTTAGAGGTGATTGCTGGTTATTGGATGCATGATATCATTACTGGGCCTCTGTACAACAATGCAGTGTTGGACAACTCTTTCTCTTTCAGTTAATGGCTTTGCCTAAAAAAATAGGAGGGGGAAAAAAAAGCACATTACTGCTATATTTACAATGTATATCTGAGATATTTTAATGAAGTTTCCTTGTACTTGTGTACCATACTTGTCCTGTGATTTCCAGGTGTTTTTACTGATTAGTAACTAACAAGAATTTGTCTGATAAATTACTCCCTGTAAAAAAACTATATTGAAATCTGTTCTCAAGTTTTGTTTTGACTCAACAAAAGTGTTCAACTGTGAGCTTTTAGAAGTGCTGATAATGCTGGCTAAATTAAACTTTTAGCCTCTAACTCTCCACATAAGACAAAACAAATTTTTCAAAATATTGAACGTGCATAATATTATTTTAAGGACAATTAATTAGGAATTTAGTGGTATTGTTTTGATGTGAGTGTGACACGTCTGTTTTGTGCTTCTTGTGTTTTCTCGGCCTTATTCTCTAATGTGTTTTAATTCAGTCTGCAAGGTAGAGGACTAATCAGAATGACGATAATTAGTTGCATGAGGAAACTGTATCACTACTCTCTGGGCATGAACAACCATTGACCACACCTCCCCTCGATAAGAAAGAAAAAAAACCCTGCTTCTTTTCATACTACATGGAGTTAACGTGGAATTATCTGGGTTCACACGAGAACAACTGTTCACACACTACAGTATTGCTGATTCTCCCTTCACTGCCACTACAAACTTTTAAATTTGAAGTCTGAAGCTACTCTTAGAAGTGAAAGTGCCCTCCACTCTTTTATTGTCTTCCCTAAAATGACATTTGTTCGTAACTGTTCAAGAATTGGTTTGTTTTGGGGATATATTTTTCTTTTTTTGAGCTTGATATAAACAAGTTAAATTTGCCGTTAACTGATCACTGAAGTTGTCCTCTGTGTGAGTCCACCAATTCAAAATGAATGAAATGAATCATTGTTGCACAAACAGTAAATTTGAGATTTGATTCTTTATTGCAAACAATTCATACATGTCAATGTAGAATTAAATGAACAGTGACCAGAATGAGTTTGGAATATGTCACCACCTCAGCTGTTAAGTTCAGCCGGAGCGGGTTGCACAAACACCAGGATAATAGTCAGAGCAAGGGGTATCGTTCCACTTTCGGTCCTGACCAAAGTTGGTATGCACGCAGTGTTCAATTCCTTTCTCGTTGGTTGGCTCTCCCACACTCCAAAAGAAGGTGTCCGCTTTAGACCCATCAGACCACATCCATTTGCCCTCATAATGGAGGTCACTGAGTCCGATCCAGGTTAACCCCTCATTGTGGTCAAAGTTCTTGATCAGTAATTTGACAAAGTCATCTTCTTGCACACTGTGTATGGACACCAGGTTGGCTCCTTGTGCCACGCATTGGAGCTCTGCCTCAGCCCAGGTCATGTCTGTGCTGATGTACTTGTAGCAGCGTCCGTTGAAACTGTACCAGAACATGGGACAGTTGCCACGCTGTAGCTTCCCTTGCAGCACATCTGAAGGTGTGACAGCACCCAGAGCCAGACCAATCAAGAAGAGGAGCAACATCTTTTATTTGTCAGAGTCACAAACAGAGATCATGTGCAGGATCGAGACCCTAAAGCTGAGCACGTATAACAGGGTGCTGTCTTTTATATCCTTCACAGGGTATCCTTCGCCCCGTTGGCATGATATGATTGGTCAAATGTGTTTGGCAAAAGCTTACACTTATAAGCCACTACCCTGAAGATAATCATCAGTAACACACCAACATTATCAGACCACCTGAAAATGACATGAATAAATTGTTTAATTTGCTTTTTTCCCCTTTTATAACAGATAACTGTTAGGCGTACAATTACACATTTAAATTAGTGCAAAGTCTTCAATCTGTTCACTGCTGCAATGTGAGCACTTGAAAGGCCTGAAAGGCTTGAAATGTTTAAACTGACCTGATGTTATGCTGTCCTTAAGTGGCCAAAAAACAGAAAGACAACTATTCTAACGTTTCTGAAGTGTACACTTCTTTATAGTCGTGGCTCTACACACCATAAATTGTATGTTACAACAAATATGGTAGGAGTAGGTTGTTTGAATAAGGGCCGAACAGGGGCGCACAGTCAGATATAATCTCAATGCGGTTTTCTTATAATAACAATAATAATAAAATAATAATAATAATAATGATAGAAAGTCAGAGGATTTGGCTGCAACAGTACGGTTTAATTGAATGATTAAAAACAGGTAAGAACTGTTACTGAGCAAAAGTGTGGGTAATCTGACTCCAGGATACTCTGTGTTTTCTACGTGAAATCCTGTAGATTCAAAGGCCAACTTTCTGCAGTGGTATGTACCTATACTGCAGCTCCTAATTCAGAGTGACAGATCACAAACGATACATTTGTACATACAACAAACATTAAGGGCGAATTGGTTGGTCAGGTTAGACAAGACCTGCTTTAAAAGACAGAGATTCCTTTAAACCAACCATCGGATTAGTTATTCTATTTTACACCAGAGGGAGCTCCAGTCCATCAGTGGAGGTTTTATACAACTAAAGTAAATGTGTGTGAACAATGCATTTTGTTCAGCTGTGTCACTTGGCAGCTTGACACAGTCACCAGAATTGAGGCTGTCTGTCACTGACGTAATGGCATCTGCTTGAGTTTGCACTGGTACAGACAGGCCTAACACCAAGGACATCCTTATCACAGACAGTCTGTGACAAGACCATTTGTCAAAGTTGAGGCATGGAAAAAAAAACACTTAACCCTCTGCATCAAACAAATAGATGAATGATTATTAACTTTAGATTTCAGAAATGTGGTATTTCTCAAAAAGATTTAGGTGATTGTTCTTCAAATATAGAAGTTTTGCTTTTCAGAAAAGAAATGAGTACTTTCAATTTTGTAAGCATTATCCATTTCAAAATATGTTCCTTTGAGATTTCAATCAATCTTTATTTTTATAGCGCATTTCATACCACAGGCAACTCAATGTGCTTATTTGGGTAGGGTTTTGTTTTAAAAAAAGTCCAGCCAATATCATGAGAGAGAAGAAAATAAATATAAATAAATAATATAATAACTAATAGTAAATATATGAATATATATAATAGATCATATAAATAATAAAAATCCATTACTTCTGATTTTCCATTGGCTGCAAAAGTATAATGGGCCCAATGTGTCCCAACTTTGCCGTGGAAACAAGGAAAAAAACGCAGACATCTGTTCTAGTTTGTCAAATTTCAGGACAGACTTTGATCAGGCAAATACCGGCAGGAGCTTTAGAGGTTTTACATTCTATTTCTTTTAAGAGCTGGGCACACAACAATCAAATGTACTTACTAAAGTAAAGTAGATTGGATCCTTATTGGCACTGTGACTCACTGACCAATGATCTGGTAGAAACCTGTAAACAGAAACTTTTTGTCATCATTTCATTCTTTCTGTATATTCTCGTTTTTGTTGTGTCAAGCATTCATTAAAGAAAAAAAAGATTAAGAAAATGACTGTGGGAAATGATATACAAGCAAAAAAGTGCAAATTAGGTTAATTACTAAAACCATATCAACATTAGAGAACTATGAGGTTGAGTCAGACGCATATAACCTCCCTAATTGTGTATTTCTAGTCACTCCATCACTTAGGCTACGGCTACACGAAAACGAAACGAGGTTTTTTTTGAAAACGGGTTCGAAAATTCTTGCGACCACACGGAAACGCGCTGCTGTCCAGACGAAAACGATGAAACGAGGCAGTACACACGCCACTGTGTCACGCCACGCTGTGAGACAATAGAGAAGTGTTAAAATTGGCTCCCAGCGTCAACGTGTGACTGACGCAAAAACGTTTTAGCTGTAACAATGGAAACGAAACGAGGCCGTTTTCAAACTTTCCCACTCTGGAACCCGTTTTCAAAAACTATCGTTTTGGGGTAGTGGGAACGCCGGCTCCGTGTGGCCGCGACAGTGAAACGATAAGAAAAAGTATCGTTTACAGTGAAAAACGTTTCCGTGTAGCCGCAGCCTTATTGTGACCTTAGTTGTTGGGCTCTTCCATTGTTGTCTGCTTGTCCTCCACTACAAGAGTCAAAGCCCACCGCAGCATCATCAGATCACATCCATTTACCTTCTTTGTGGACATCACTAAGCCCGAGCCAGGTATGCCCCTCAGCGTGGTCAAAGTTCTCAATAAGTGATTCGATAAAGTTTTTTAAATTTTGACTGAAAAAACACCAGATTGGCTGCCTCTGACACACAGTGGAGCTCTGGATCCACCCAGCTCATGGCTACAGCAACATACTGTTGTTGTACAGTTGTTGAAACTGTACTACCGGAACATTTGAAAGCAGCCACACTGTTGCTTCACTTCCTTCTCATCTGAAGGTGATACAGTACCCAGAGCCAGACCAAAAAGAAGGAAAAACATCATGTTCGAGCTTTAACCCTCCAAGTACATTGAGCGCTTGATGTCCCGCTTGGGGCTTAGCTTTAATGCAGGAAAACAAACTGTTATATCCTTCAGAATGTCTTCCCAGGAGGCATAATCTAATTGATTGGATGTATGGGTTGGCAAAAGCTTTCACTTGTACAACTACACAGAAGATTAACATAAGTCGATAAACACCATCAGAATGAAAGTAACTAAAGCTTTTAAGATAAAGATTTTGTTCATTCATAACAGTTAAAAAAAATTAGCTTACTGAACAAAAATCATACAACAACAGCATTACAACAGCACAGCTTTGCACTGTCCTTCACCGCTTGGTGTGCTTAGTATTCTATGATAGAAAAACACACTCATAAATATGCTGTTAAAGCCCCGAAATGCTGGATTTGTCTCCTTTATAGCATTTGTGATTCTGAAGGCATAGAGCAACGTCATCAGTGTCGTCTGCTGCCTCCACGTGGTAACAAAACATAATGCAGCTTCATACCACAAAGCTCCTCCGAGTTGTGCTCTTTTACTTATTTATTTTTCTTACATTGTTGAAACTCTGAACGTAGAATAGGAAAATACTTTATTCATCCCCCAATGGAGGAAATTCAAATTAGTCAAGTAGCTCAATTTTTTTTTAAATATTTACAATGATTGTATCAACAACATGGTATTTTATAACATGCAATACAAGCTGAGAAATCCCGTCTCCTAAAAAGTACACAAGAATTAGTACACTGCACCAAATGAGTTACTCAGGAAATATTGAATATTTTTCTAAGCCCCTGGTAACCTTGGTGTAATACTTAGGAGCTTTTTATTTGGTGGTTTTACAAACTTTAAAGAATCTGGGTGATCTCCTGTAATTTGAAGTGCGCCTCAGTGAAATATTGAAACCCAAACTGCCCCAGATGCATCCTCAGTGTGTGAATATGGATGCAATACAATAACCAGTCTACATATGTAATAAAGGGTGACTGAAAAGGTAAATATGAATAGATAAATTTGGTCTGTAGTGTAAAGTATTTTTAGTGGTCTGTACGATTAGAAAAGTGCCATACATACATTTGAATGCTTTTGGCAAAATGTTTCGCTGTACATAACTAAACAGAGGTCGTACTCAGTCACCAAACACAATCAGGTCACCTGGATCTGTCTCATAATACCTGTAATATACTGATTTTCAGTAAAATGCAGCTTTGATTATGTCACTTGGAACATAACATTGAAGAAAACACACTTAAGCCCCATACACACACGACGCTGCTATTTACTCGCTCAGCGAGTGAAGTCAATAGAATGTCTATGTGTTCACGCGAGGCGAGGAGGCGAGTAGGCGAGTGTAGCGTCCCGGTTGTAAAGATGGTCTCTCAAACTGATGGTTCACAATCCTTTATTGAACAGCCTTGCATGTGAACACACCGTAAGAGCTACAAACATACAGAATAAATACATTATTAATAACTCTGACAGTATGTTACCTTTATTCGTTAATATTGTCATATTATATTTATAATATTTTACTGTACTGTGAAATAAAACAAAATACACAAAGATAAAACCGTCTGTGACCTTATATAGCATATAACATTGAAACTTATAAACCTATATATGCTAAACATGACTGACTTACCAACATAAAACATGAGTGCCCTCTACTGGGAAAAACATTACTGCTAAGCTTGATAGCAACCTGTATGCTCCGTGAAATATAATTAAATATACATTTATACAATAAAACACTACTACCAACCTTGTTCCTCCATCAACCAGGTGCTAAAGGACCTTTGCAATCCACAATAATACTGTAGTAATATGTTCCGTTCAACTGTGGAGCACATCGCCTCTCTTTTCCCTGGAGTTCATCCTGGAGTTCGCGCTGTTTGCGACAATCGATTTACGACACCTTCCTGTTCTAAGCTTTTCAAAATAAAAGCATTGGCTGCGTAACAGCTGCAGCAGAAGGACAAACACCTATGAATAAATTTATAATACAGAACATATTAGTAGTCCTTTACAGAGAGTACAAGCGAGTACAAGCGATGCGATGTGGGCGGATTCCGAGATGACTGCTCGGAAGCAGGGGACCGCTCGGTCTGCACTTCGTCTGCGCTTCGGTCTGCACTTCGGTCTGCACTTCGGTCTACACAGCCCGTAGTGATACGGTAGAGAGAAAATAGCGCCAAGCAATTATTAGGTCTGACTTTTTCTGGATGAACGATTTTGTGCTGCAAATGTATTACTCTTTTGAACGAATATTGTTTTGAGAAGCAAAACACTTTATTTTTTGTGGCCCCAGCCAACTAGCCGTTTAACTGTATCATTAAGGGTGTCATCATCCCAATCACAACATCTAACACTATAACAGTGTTCTTGGTGAATCCAATGCAAGTGTAACCCTGAGTAGGATCAAAGTTCTTGATCAGGGATTTGACTAAATTATGTTCATCCAGACTGCGAATATACATGGAATTGGCTCTCTGTGACAGACAGTGGAGTTCTGTATCAGCCCAGGTCAAATGTGTGGGACATGTACTTGTAGCAGCAACTGTTGCAGCTGTACCAGGACAGGGAGCAGTCGCCACGCTGCAGCTTCACTTCCTGCCCATGTGACAGACACAGCACCCAGAGACACACACACCAAACAAAAAAAAGACAAGGCACAACGTCAGGTTGGTCCAAGAGTTTCTATCCAAGTCCTAAGTAAAGTTAAATTAATGATTAATAACCCCCCCCCCCAAAAAAAACAGCAGAAAGACCACATTGTTATCAAATGATCTTGAGAGGGTGTGTGGATTGGGTGTCATATCATTCATTCGAGCGCCTTGGAAACATTTTCAGCTAAACACAACTACACACTGTCTATATCATAAAACAAAACAAAAATCACTTGACTTGGCATTGTCAAATGAAATGCTGACACATTTTAGTAAAACACAGCTAGAGAAAAGATGCGACTTCAGATTTTTGGAGTTGGAGAGAGGAGGAGAAATGGGCTGCTTTGTGGTTGACATTGTTTTTTCAAACAGCTGTTGACAGAATACTAAACATAGGGATATATTTATGCAGTAACAATATTTGCTTTGCCAAGGGAAGTTTTGTGGATACAGAGCTCCCCTTAAGTACTACTTATTTATTTAGTTTTGTTCATACTTTATGCATATTAATGCCAAACCTGACAGGGGGAGTAAGGAAAGGGGGAAAGCCAAAAAAAAAGAAACAAGACGAAGTTATGAAGGAATACTATTGGTGTGGTTATAATATAATATAATATAATACAAAACAATACAATACTTGGGTCTTGCCATTTATGTGGATGTTATATTTCTAAATACCATCAACCTAGATTTTGTTGCTGACCAGATAAACCGTGGTAGTAGTACTTTCTGCTGGATAATGCACCACACAATGCTACAAAAGTGGTTCAAAAACGATTTGAGATGCCCAAAAACAAGTTCGAGGTGTACACTTGGAATCTCAATTAAGCAAAGTTTGTCATGTGCTGAAAAACAAGTCTGATTCATCATGTCTCCACCTCAAAACGTACAGGACTTAAAGGAACTTCTTCTGAAAGTTTGATATCAGATGCCACAGCATACCCACAAATATCTAGTAAAGTCCATGTTTCGCAGGTCAGCACTGTTATAGCAGAAAAAGGGAACCATACTCAATATTAAGTGGGTGGACTCTAGATCATCATTCGAAAAGTCTTTTCAAATAAACTTTGATTTTGAAAAAATCTAATTTTGGGCTTTTATGCCTTTAATGGATAGGAAAGTTCAGAGAGACAGGAAGCAAAGAGAGGGGGAACAACATGCAGCACAGGGCCGTCAGATGTGGGACTTGAACTGGGGCCAGCTGCAGCGAGGACTATAGCCTCTTATACATGGGGCACCTGCTCAACCCACTATGCCACGGACCACCCCAACTTGGATTTTTTTTTCTAATCAAGAAAATAAACTAAAATCATTTGAAGCTCATGGATTCAATTAAACACCACCAATTTGCTCTTTCCAAAGCTTTTTATTCTATAGAACTTTAGATCAGCAACAGACATAAACCGATACTGATTTTTAAAATGACACAGATCTTGATGACATTATTAGCTGTGTGATTTATCTGCTGTCTCGTATTCAGAACAAAGAGGAGAATGGGAGGCCTCAATATTTGCTTCTCAAATAACTTTATTCTCAACATCGTCTTCCTGACATTACTACAAAACTGTTCCTGTTTTATAATCTGTTCCTAAAAGAGTGGAAGTGATGGAGTAAATCTTTTAGTTCATGTATAAATGGTCACATCATATGTAAACGTCATGAACCCAAGTGGGTACAAATGAAGTTTTGTTTGTTTTTTTCATCATCGTAGCAACATGTAAGTAGATAATGATAAAATGACGTTATTGTACAATTACATGAGAAAGCATCCCTTCTAAACACATTTTACAGGTTAGTGACATCAGATGTGTTTACAGTTCTCAGTGAATGAAAAAATAACATTTTGAGATCATTCACATTTTCCCACTACCTGGAGAGTGTTCATTGAAAGAATTCTGAATATGAACTAGAACAGTTTGTATCTTTGTTTCACAGGTGTAGGAGCTATTTGTAGAGTTAGCTTTTGTTTTTTGGTTCTAGTTGTAAATTTAATTTACTAATTATGAGTAACTTTATTTGATTCATTTCAGTGCTTTATTTAGATTAGATTTTTCTTGCTAATATTCTTTGTTAGTTATTTGTTTTGAATATTTTGTTAATTGGGTCACACTGTGCACCTGAGTCTATTTATGTAGGTAGGCACCTGGAGTACCAGCATGCACTGGGGTGGGCCAATGGTTTTTACCAGGGAAAGGGAGAGAGCAGTAGGTTTTCTTTGTTCTTTTGTTTGTTTTATTGTTTTGGAAATAAATCTTCAGAAAAACGCAAGAATTAATTTTTGGACATTCATCTTCTTTTGCCTGCGTTAAACCACATCCCCATGGTGCATCAGTGGCCTTTTGATTTAGTTTGGTTTAAGTTTAATTTGTTTTTTATGGACAAATGGCCACTACAATCAAGTAAAAACCAGCCCTTGGACTCAAAGGAAGGATTATATTCTAATCATTGGACAGATTGGATTTCCTTGGATTATGGACTGATGATCAGCATGGATTGCTTTGTTCAACACCTTTTGTCATCAACATTAACGGGACACTGCCGGCGGCTCAGATAAGTGCTCAGCCTTCACACTGCATGGAAACTGGTATGTAATACTACTGCTGTATTGGACAACAGACAAACGAGTGGAGTTTGAAAGTCAGTATTTCATATCAAACCGGGAAAGTTTGAACGGCGCTGAATTGCCGCACGTCACCATTACGCACAACAAGCAGTGTTGAAAGAATCAGTAAAATGTCTGATACACCGAAAGAGACTGAAATGTTGCCAGCTAAAAGGAATATAAAACTCACTCCTAAAGGATTGTGCTTCTTTATAGAAATGAGTCAGGAAAAAAGGAGTGTAAAATTCAAACAAGCAAAAAAATCTGTGGAAACAATCACTGCGTTAATGGAATCAAATGAAAATGTCAATTCTGTGAATTTGGAGCTTGTAAATCTTATCCAGTGTTGTCAAGACGCAAAAGAGCTGCATGAATCTTTAATAAACTTAGCTTTGCCACAAGATGAAATTAAAAGACACTGTGAATACTTCGAGGCAAAGATGACAAAGTTGAATGATTTTACTGAAACTGTAAAACACTGGCTTTCCGAACTGGGGCACCCATATGTGTATCAAAATGTTGAATCTCCTGATGATCAAGGTGCCACTGATGAGATAAATCCTGATGATAGCGTTTCCAATGTGTCAAGTGTCAAGGGAAGCTCAGTAAAACCAAACTCCCAGCTTTCACGAACCTCCTCGACCGCATCAGCGCGTATTAAAGCCCAGGCCGAAAAGGCAGCGCTGACGCAGCGCGTTGCTGCTCTAAAAAAGAAACATTTAATCGAAGCTGAAGTGGAAAAGCTGAGGAAAGAAAAGGAACAACTGGAACTTGAAACTGAACTGGCTGCAACAAGTGCAAAACTTAACGTTCTGGAGAACAATTCATCTGTGTGTGACTCAAAACGTTCAGACGGGATGAACTCTTATTTTGAAAGGAACATTTCTCAAAGATCAAATGTATTGAAGCCTGATGCTGACATTTTTGTACCAGTAACCTTGGATAAAAGGATGAATGTTATTGATGTGCCTGTTATACCTCAACCACAAGTTGTTAGGCCTAAACAAATCCGAGAAACACGAAAAGATGAGATGTTTTTGGATGTTAATGATCCAATTCGATTTAGATCGGCTGCTGATCAAAATCAAGCAGGTCTGGTACACCCTCAATATCATTCTCTGACAAATGGCTCTCAAGATGAAATTGTAAACATTATGCAGAGACAAAATGACATCGCTGCTCTGCTAGTTCAACAAAATCTGAGCTCTATGCTTCCATCAAGAAATATCCCCGAGTTCGATGGAGACCCTCTTCACTTCAGGGCTTTCATTAGAGCTTTTGAAAATGGAGTAGAGGACAAAACAACTAACTGTAGTGATCGTTTACTTTTTCTTGAAGAATACACCAGGGGGGAACCAAGGAACTTAGTGCACAGTTGCCAACACTTGCCCTCAAAGATGGGATACAACAAGGCCAAAATTCTTCTCGCAGAGCATTTTGGAAATGAATACAAAGTTGCAAGTGCTTATATGGAAAAGATTCTTAACTGGACACCTGTTAAAAGTGAGGATGTTAAAGCATTACAGTCGTTTTCTCTATTTCTGCGAGGATGTTCAAATTTAACAGAGCAAATGACACAAATGAAAGAGCTGGACTTGCCCTCTAACATGAGAAGCATCATCATGAAACTTCCGTACAAGCTAAGGGAAAGATGGAGGAATGTTGCTTGTAACCTACTTGAGCAAAAAGGTCAGAGAGCACTATTTGTCGATCTTGTCACTTTTATTGAAAAGCAAGTCAAAATTGCCTCGGATCCGCTTTTTGGCAACATTCAAGACTCACCACCTACCAAATCCATGTCCTTCAAAACCAGCCATTTCATGCAAAGGAAGAAAGAAAGTAGTTTTGCTACCAATGTAACCACGATAAAGGAAGGAGACATGACTCAATGTATAGGAAATAAAATCAAGCCCTCCTCAATTCAAAGTTGTCTGTTTTGTTCACAAAGTAGTCACTTACTGGATAACTGCTCTCAGTTTAGAATGAAATTACATCGGGATAAGATTAATTTCATCAAAGAAAAGGGAATATGTTTTGGTTGCCTGAAAGTAGGCCACATGAGCAAAGACTGTCGCAGTCGCTTGGATTGCAGCGTGTGTCACCAAAAGCACCCAGGAATCCTTCATATTGAGTGGCAGGATAAAGGTACATTCTCCAAACAATCACAACAGACTGCGAGCCTTCCAAGTGTTTCTACCGTAATGTGTCAGACCTGTGGTCATATTGGGGCCGGTGCTGAAGATGATTCTATCTTTTCTGTTGTTGCAGTTAAAGTTAGGAGCCCCAAGAGTAACAAGACTCTATGGACATATGCTTTTCTGGACCCTGGAAGCTCAGGAACATTTTGCACAGAGAGCCTGGCAAAAAAATTAAATGTTAGTGGTAAAAAGACAAGTTTTTTGATGAGAACAATGGGACAAAAGAAAATTGTAAATGCCCACATTTTGTCAGGTCTTGAGGTGTCTGCTGTGGACATGAACGATTTCATCCAGTTACCTGATGTTTTAACACAGAGATCCATGCCAGTCTCCTCACTCAATATCCCTCGACAAGAGGATCTTGTTCAATGGTCATATCTGAAGGATGTAAAGGTCCATGACATTGAGGCAGATGTAGACCTCCTAATTGGAACCGATGCCCCCAAAGTAATGGAGCCCTGGGAGGTAATAAACAGCCAAGATGAAGGACCCTATGCAATAAGAACCAGGGTCGGTTGGGTTATTAATGGTCCACTTCGTGGCACAAGTTGTAAAAGTGGCCGCCCTGCTGTAACAGCCAACCGAATCTCCATTGAACATCTTCAAGACATGTTGGTTCAACAATATAACCACGATTTTAATGAGAGATCAGCTGAGGAGCAGTCTGAAATGTCCAGAGAAGATGTCAAGTTCATGAATGTTGTAAGCAGCACAGCAGAGATGATTGAAGGTCATTATTGTATTGACTTACCTTTCCGACAGGAGGATTGTGTCCTGCCAAATAATCGCTGTATTGCAGAACAGCGCCTTCAAAGCCTGAAAAGAAAATTTGACAGGAACAGCACATTTAAGGAGGAATACGCTGCATTCTTAAATGACATGATCGCTCAAGGATATGCTGAAGTGGTGCCTGCTGATGAACTAAAACAAACTGAGGGAAAGGTGTGGTACATTCCCCACCATGGAGTCTATCATCCCAGAAAAGGCCAACTTAGAGTTGTTTTTGACTGTGGAGCAACATATAAAGGGACATCACTGAACTGCCAACTCTTGCAGGGACCTGACCTGACTAATACTGTCATTGGAGTCCTCATTCGATTTAGGCAAGAACATGTTGCTGTAATGGCGGACATCAAAGCCATGTTTCATCAAGTACATGTCCCAGATAAACACATCAACTTTCTCCGCTTCCTCTGGTGGCCAAATGGTGATACTGCACAGTCTCCACAGGAACATCGCATGAGAGTTCATCTGTTTGGTGCTGTATCCTCACCAAGTTGTGCAAATTATGCTCTGAGGAGAACAGCAGAAGACAATGCACAGCATTTCCCACTTGAAGTGATCAATACAGTGAAACATAATTTTTATGTGGATGACTGCCTGAAATCGATGTCTTCAGACGTAGGAGCAGTACAGATGATCAAGGATTTGACTGCTCTCTGTGAAAAAGGAGGATTTGCTCTTTCAAAATGCATCAGCAACAGCCGTACTGTGCTGCTGTCAGTCACAGAGGAGAGGAGAGAAAATAAAATGATGAAGCTGGATTTGGACATTGATCAATTTCCAACAGAGCGAGCACTAGGGCTACAATGGTGCATTGGGACTGATATGTTTCAGTTCAGAACTTCAGTTCGAGAACAACCACAGACCAGAGGAGGCATTCTTTCAGTGGTCAGCTCTCTTTATGACCCCTTAGGATTTTTGGCCCCATTCAGTATGCCAGCCAAATTGTTGCTACAGGAGCTCTGCAGGAGAAACCTGAAGTGGGATGAAGTAATTCCCCATGCCTTCTCTAAACAATGGTCTGAATGGCTCCAGGATCTTCAAAAAATGGATGAATTCAAAGTGGAACGCTGTATTAAACCCAGAGACTTTGGAGTCCCAGTTTCAGCACAGCTTCACCACTTTTCTGATGCCAGTCAAGTTGGATATGGAACTGTGTCTTACCTGAGACTGGAAAAGGATGATGAGATGCATGTAGCATTTCTTTTGGGAAAAGCTAGAGTTGCTCCCCTCAAGCAGACCACAATCCCAAGACTGGAACTCACAGCTGCAGTTCTTGCTGTTCGAGTTGACAAAATGCTACGGAAGGAGTTGCAACTTATGCTGGAGAAATCAGTTTTCTGGACAGACAGCACAACAGTTCTTAAATACATCGCAAATGAGACCAAACGATTTCACACTTTTGTGGCAAACAGAACTTCTGTCATCAGAGAAGCTTCAGATGTTGAGCAGTGGAGATATGTGGCTTCAAAAGAAAATCCATCGGATGAAGCATCAACAGGAATGAAAGCTCAGGATTTCCTGACAGGCAGGAGATGGTTAAATGGACCTGAGTTTCTCTCCAAACCAGAGGAGGAATGGCCTAATCTGAAAGGAGATTGTGATGTGGTTTCTGACGATGACCCAGAGGTCAAAAGGGACTTGACAGTGAATGCTATTGTCAAGGATGTGGAAAAGGCCACCAGCCAGCTGATCAATTATTTTTCATCCTGGAATAAGTTAAAAACGTCTGTAGCTTGGTTTTTAAAAATCAAAGCAGCACTCATGACATTGGCACAAAAGAGAAAGGAGTTTAGTGCTTCTGCAGGCCTTAATGAAGAACAAGAACTGGACAGGAAAGTTCAGAACTTTAAAGTCACACTGAAAGGGCAAAGTCTGACTCCTGAAGATCTTGTGAAAGCAGAGGAGTCCATCTTTCTGTATGTTCAAAAGCACAAGTTTGAAGCTGAAATCGCCTCACTTAAGAGTGGATTTAAAACCATCTCCAAAGAAAGCACGCTGTACAAACTGGATCCAATGTTGGATGATGGAATCCTCAGAGTTGGTGGTCGGTTGAATAAAGCAGCATTGCCAGCAGAATCTAAACATCCGGTGATTCTTTCTAAAGATATGCATGTATCCACACTCATTTTGCGCAATATCCATAACCAACTGGGGCATGTGGGGAGGAATCACATGCTGTCCAGGTTACAGCAAAAATACTGGATAACTAACGCAAACTCTGCTGCCAGGAAGGTAATATCTGACTGTATTGTGTGCAGATGCAAAAGGGGAAAGCTGATTGAGCAAAAGATGGCTGACTTGCCTGAAGAGAGGGTGCTGCCTGAAAAAACTCCTTTTACAAATGTGGGAATTGATTATTTTGGCCCCATTGATGTTAAGAGGGGCAGAAGTCATCTTAAAAGATATGGAGTGCTGTTTACATGTTTAACGAGTCGTGCTGTGCATCTGGAAGTAGCTTATACACTGGATACGGACTCCTGCATTAATGCAATTCGGAGGTTTATCTGTAGACGAGGTCCAGTCTCCGTTATCAGATCGGATAATGGCACAAATTTTGTTGGAGCCAACCGGGAACTGAAGGAAAATCTGGCTGCTCTAAATCATAGCAAAATTCAAAAGGCTTTTGTTCAGGATGGCATAAAATGGAGCTTCAACACACCAGCAGCTTCCCATCAAGGTGGTGTTTGGGAACGTCTGATTCGTTCAGTGAAAAGCATTCTCACCTCAGTACTGAAACAACAAACTCTGGATGATGAAGGGCTCCAGACCGTCTTCTGTGAGGTTGAGGCAATTCTCAACGACAGACCCATCACAAAAGTCTCGGATGATCCAGATGACCTGGAAGCTCTTACACCAAATCACATTTTAATGTTGAAAGGAAAACCAATCATGCCACCAGGACTGTTTGACAAAAATGATCTGTACGTAAGGAAGAGATGGAAGCAAGCACAGTATATCGCTGAATTGTTTTGGAAAAGATGGCTTTCGGAGTATCTACCCATGATTCAGGAGAGACAAAAATGGCCAAGGAAAAGCCTCGCTCCTGGAGACATTGTTCTTGTCGCAGATGCCTCAGCTCCAAGAGGATCTTGGATCATGGGGAAAGTTTTGGACATCAGACCAGATGCAAAGGGCCTGGTACGCACTGTGCGTCTTCAAACAAGGACCAGTATTCTGGAGAGACCTGTGACGAAGCTCTGTCTACTAATGGAAGCAGCAGTCTAACATCATGACTCTCGTTCTCTATCTCAATTTCTCTCTAATTAATATGTGCTTTATTTTGCAGATTCATCAGGAAGATGGTCCATTTAGAGCTTATATGACATATAGAATAGATCTGTCTCGTAGTTGATCCAGAATTAGCTCCTTTTTGTAGAGAACTGTAATTGTGATATTATGCACAATTAGGGGCCGGAATGTAGGAGCTATTTGTAGAGTTAGCTTTTGTTTTTTGGTTCTAGTTGTAAATTTAATTTACTAATTATGAGTAACTTTATTTGATTCATTTCAGTGCTTTATTTAGATTAGATTTTTCTTGCTAATATTCTTTGTTAGTTATTTGTTTTGAATATTTTGTTAATTGGGTCACACTGTGCACCTGAGTCTATTTATGTAGGTAGGCACCTGGAGTACCAGCATGCACTGGGGTGGGCCAATGGTTTTTACCAGGGAAAGGGAGAGAGCAGTAGGTTTTCTTTGTTCTTTTGTTTGTTTTATTGTTTTGGAAATAAATCTTCAGAAAAACGCAAGAATTAATTTTTGGACATTCATCTTCTTTTGCCTGCGTTAAACCACATCCCCATGGTGCATCAGTGGCCTTTTGATTTAGTTTGGTTTAAGTTTAATTTGTTTTTTATGGACAAATGGCCACTACAACAGGTTTAATTCAACTCTCCAAATCAACACGTTAAATCACAGAGTGGAATTAGAAGAACTCAAATTCTGCGAGTTGCACAGACAAAAGAGTATTTAAATGAACACTCTTTGTCATTCCATCCCTTATTTGTGCCCCAGTTGGTGTGGACACATTCCTCTGACCCTTCAGAGTTGTTTGGCTCTCCTCTATTCCAAGACGTAAAGTCGACTTTAGAGCCATCAGACCACAACCATGCATCATTCCTCTGAGCATCAGTGAGTCCGATCCAGTTGACTCCCTCAGCAAGATCAAAGTTTCTGATCAGGTATTTGACAAAGTTCTCTTCCTCTTGACTGTGGATAGATACCAGGTTGCTTCCCTCTGATACACAGTGCAGCTCTGCATCAATCCAGGTCATCGTTGTGGCGATGTACTTGTAGCAGCGGCCGTTGAAGCTGTACCAGAAGTCTGGACAGCTGTCACGTTTTAGGGCCAGTTCTTTTTCAGGTGAAGGGGATACAGCACCCGGCGCCAGACAAAGCAAGAAGAGGAACAGCTTCATGTTGACGTTTTCCGTATCTCTGTATGAAGATGTCTTGATGTATCGCTGGAATTAGTTTGCACTGGTGGATGTTCCCAGCAGTCCTGTAGAGACAGATGACAGGCGGATTCTTTTATATCCTTCAGAGAGGGCGTCTGTAGTGTCATGTGTAATCATCTGCCAAATCCTGTTCTATGCAACACCTCAGTATTTCAACATGAGCCAACAAACACCACTGTGCCACTTTCAGTCAACCCTGGCATCAGCCATTTTTTCAGCACAGCAACACAGGCATGCAGTTACACATCAACAATATTCCAGGAGCGCAAAGCTTTGTATACATATGTGCATTTTAAACAGCATTGCCGTGAGATAATATCCATATAAAATATGTATTCATATTCTGTACTTTTCTAAACAATCTATGTTCCTTTCTTGTACTTGTCCACTTTGCTCATACTATGCAATGTATGTCCTTGAATGGCCCAAGACTTTAAGATAGCATAACTGGAATAAGAACTGGGTCAGATGAGGCTTCTGTATCTTGTTAGATAGGTCTGTTAAATTAGATACACGCCTAAAACAACACTCACACGCGCGTTGTTTATCACATTCCAAAGAACATGATGTGTACAGTGGTTGGCCAGAGATTGGTGAATTATAGCGAGTGAATAGACTGGGAGAACCCCCAGCGATCAAGCGCACAGAGTAAAAGGCTCCGTGTAGAAGCGTTTTGATCAGGTCATCACTCTGGCATTTTGCCATTCACCCACTCTGACTAACATGTGTAACAATTTAAAATTGTGAAGAATTAAGAACTGCATGACTGTTCTGGTATCCTTAGCTTTGTCATAAATGCTCTCACCCTAAGATTATCTCATCTCAACCCTGTCTCCTTCTTCTCTTATTCAGCCCTGAGAGTGAGGATAGTCCAAACAATACGATTATATACAGATTCTGAGTGCCAGTTGATCATTGGCCTGTACTTTAAGAGCACCAGAGTTACATATAGTAATCTAGCAGA